>NW_027509175.1:13180000-13642500 GCF_051911475.1 Siphateles boraxobius
TGCAACACAATTTTTTTTTTTTTTCATCAATTCAGACTGAACAAACTAAGAAATGAGCATGAAAAGTGCTTGCACAATCTATCATTCAAATAAAGGTCAATTATTTTGGTATTTTGTATCTAACGCAATTGCATTCAAACGTTTTAAAGTTTGACTTCAGTGGCAAAATGCTTTTTGTTTGGCCCCGCTATCTTTCTAGCCTCTGACACATGTTCAACAGTTACTGCAAAAGCAAGTATCTTAAATAATAAAAAAATAATAATAAAAAAAAAAATATATATATATATATATATATATATATATATATATAAACAAACAAAAAAGACCATTGCTTTTGTCAACAACAACAAAAAAAATGATTTGTACTCACATTGCATGAGAATTCCTGCATAGACTATGTATGCTGTTATATTATATTATGGGTCAGTGATGCACCAGCATACAATACATACTGTAGATGTGCACCAACATCAACAAGAGATATACAAGCTCCCTGCAATGAAACCACAGATGCTCATGGGGATCGGGCCCTTGGAGAACCATCAGAAGACAACATGCTCAGGTGAGACAACAGGGACAAGAGAAAATAATCCTATTTTAGAAATGTATAAAAACACTTCATGTACACACATCCTGCAGTCCCCAGTATTCAAGTGCTCTTGCTTTATTTATCATCAAACATTTGCCCAAATCAATGCATGTTTAATTTATCACTAAAGGACCAGAACAATCTCACAAAAGACGAAACATCAGGCTACGTCTGCCATCTGAACGAGCAACAAATGTCATTTTAAGGCAAATGCAACTGTATTGTGGGATAAAACACATTATGACTGTATTATCTTATCCTTTCAAACGCTCTCTCTTCCTCTGCATTATGTCCCTGCCACGGTAATCTGCTTTTACTGGGTGAAGCCCTCAAATGTGATTACTTCACAATAGATAACAAAGGGGGGAAAACCCTATCTATGCCACAGCATGGAGTATGAATTAAAGCTACACTATGGCCTTAAGGACTCTATAAATCCAATGCTAAACAGGGGCTCGTCCTCCTGAGTGAGCAGGGCCACCTACTGGGGCTGTTTATATTGCATGAAGGGCTTTTAATTGGAGTAAAACTCTTACAATGAGCCTTAAACTCACTGGAGAGTTTACTGAGCATGACAAGCAAGTGATGCACAGGTAGATTTGAGATTTACTCGCACCTACACGTTTTATATGAGCGTGTGTGATGATGCAAAATTGTGTGTTATTAGTTGCTGAGATTGAAACTAAATGTTGGAAAGAAAAAAGTGCATTGTTATAATATTCTGTGTCTGTGGTTTTCAGTAACGTATTCAGTCAATTTCAGATGAAAATCTTCTTTTACTAATTTATGATTTATATGGTTGAATTTGGTCAATGTCTCTGAATATGCAGAAAGACACAAAAGCGTAATAGCCCAACACATACAAAGAACCTCAACATTAATAATACTGTCTTTTTTAAACTGCATGTAATTGTAGGATTGGTCTCAAAACTGTTATTATTTGTCCAATATACAAGTTTTAATAATTCACAACATGGAAACCAGCTGCAACTCATCACACCACATCAAATATCACAATGATCGAAAGTTGATATGTGCTAGATTGACTTCTTCAACTTCTCTTAGAAGCTCAAAGATTCAGCAGTTCAATAATATCAGCTCAATAACAACTTTTGGTAACACTTTATTTTAGTGTCCTTGTTACACATGTTATATGTAGTCAGTTGCATGCAACTAACCATAAACCAACCACCAATCCTAACCCTATAGTAAGTACACATAGTTCATAATTATTACACCGTACTAATATGCATAATTACACTGTAACACTGACACCTTAAAATAAAGTATAATCCAACTGTTCGTGCCTTTCTGTGAATGTAACAGCTAATCGAGATCATGCTGTCTATATATCCATCGACACCGAAGACAACTGTGGTAGTAAAAGTTTTCAAAGATCCATTACTGAGCTTTTATCATTCATTATAGGCTATTCCATGCGTGAGTTCACATGTAAATCATTTACAAATCATTACTGATCAACCCCATTACTGATCAATAGGCAAACCTGCTGCATGATCACGAGCTGTTCTCCACCCGAGTGTAGGTTTTCTAACTGACATGTACGCAGAAATCCTCTTTTAACCGGAGTTTGTAATGTGGCACCATGTTGACACCTTGTCCTCACCTTGTATCTCCTGATGTGGCACATTATGGAGACTGAAGCCTTTGGTCGTGAACGCCTGGCGCACATCGCTGCAGCTGCGCGATTTTACATCTCCAGCACACGACAGCGACAATAGAAGCGATAAAGAAGTGAAAACCACGACAGGTGTCTTCCACATCCCTCCAGCGAGCAAATCCAGCCGATGCGTAAAAGCGCAAAACCCACAAGATGCGCTCAGCGCACCGGCGTCTCCAGCTGCAGGTGGACAAATGTTTCAATCATGCAATCGCTCATCAATGATCAATCACGCGCTCTGTCGCATCTTCTCACTGCAGAATTCTCCAACGGATCCTCTCAGAACGAACGCGTGCGCGATTACAACGGCGAAATCTTCAGAACAGATCCGGAGCGGCGCGCTCTCAACTTCTGCTCTGTTTCTATCAGTGGAGAGAAAGTAGCAATCCTCCCTCTCCCTCTCTCTCTAACACACTCAGAGGCAGAGAGAGAGAGAGAGAGAGAGAGAGAGAGAGAGAGAGAGAGAGAGAGAGAGAGAGAGAAACCGCACAACCCAGTGGTGAGTATGGCAACATGGAAAAACACGGAGCGGATTCATGGAGGCGCACGGCGATTTGCCCCCCAGCAGAAAAAATATAAATAACAGAGGAAAATATATCTATAAAAATCACATTATAAAATTATAATAATATTATCAAAAAAAAAAAAAATCTAAAATAAACAACAATACATTTAGTCAATTAAATGGTGTTAATGCATTTTTTTACTTTTATATATATATATATATATATATATATATATATATATATATATATATATATATATATATATATATATATATTGTATATGTATGTAGGGCTGTCAAATCGATTAATTGCATCTAACATCAACTTTTGTGTATATAATATATACTGTCTGTCTGTCTGTCTGTCCGTTTGTATGTATGCATGTATGTATATAAAAACAAACGTAATCATGTTTATTGCATATCAATTTATGTATTATGTTGAGAAGCAGTTTAAATAATAACTTTGCAAAACAGAATTTAAGATATTAAACTTTAAAAGAAAGAAAGAAAGAAAGAAAGAAAGAAAGAAAGAAAGAAAGAAAGAAAGAAAGAAAGAAAGAAAGAAAGAAAGAAAGAAACCGCACAGCCCAGTGGCCAGTATCAGAATAGAGAAAACACGGACTGGATTAGAAACTCATGGAGTTTTGCCTCAGGAGCTCCTGGATCTGGAATCTCAAAGCTAAAAGCTGTCATCATCTAATCAATCTAAAATGTGTGCTAGATTGGTATGACAATAACTGGTCGTGTGTATGGCCAAACAAGCAGTTCAAAAATCCCCAAAATAACATAAATGAGCATAGTGGAAACAGAGTAAACGAAAAGTAGTCTAGGTTAAAATCAGAGAAAAATTTAAAAGTTAATACAATTCTTCATTCACTTTAATGGCTTTTAAAAGTATAAATTTGAATGGTATATACAAAAACATCACTCACTACCTTTATAAGTATAATTATGCATGACATCAACAAGACGAAACCTTTTTACTTTTATTGTACAACTCCCATTTCTTAACTTTAGTTTTTTTTAAATTATTATTATTATTTTTTTAATTGTTTTGCTCTAGGTTGTGCAATAGTAAATATGATACTGCATTATTTGGTCAAAATGTTAACTTCCTTAAACTGCCTTAAGTTTACTTCTTTCTCTCAAAATATTGTATCGCTCTATCTTTCCCAATAGAAAACTAGCAAGAAAGGCATGTTTCTCCATGCATGCATAACCTCAATATCAAAGTGCAGTATTTCTCTGTTGAGCCTGCGGTTGTACGAGTCGTTCCCGCCGGAGGGAAACTCTCATCGGTGACTCACCTCACAGTCTAGTGTAATAACCAGCAGCATCACTTAAAAAACAGGCCAGACTTCCCCAGGTTATGAATCGTTAAACTGCTCAGGGATCGAGAACTTCACCTTTCCAGTCTATTTATCTTTGATTTACTTTTTTTTTTATATTTCTTCAATGTGTTTGTGAGGATTTTTAATACAGATTTCCCTGAAATGCCATGCACTTTCATTTCTCAATAAATGCTGAATGCGTCTGCTCTTAAAACAGAAGTATTCCAACATATGAGGTTTCCACATGTCAGTGCTGTCAATCAAATGATGATAAAGCTCAGGTTCGTAACTTTTTTGGGTTAAAAATTATCCAAAATAAATTTGAGCAAGTACATAACCAGCCAGTGTTCAAAACGATCTGCTTGCCTTCGCTCGATTCAAAACGGTAAGCTTGTAATAATGTTTGTAACTCCAGTGGTTCTAGTGGATTTCCGCGGTATATTCGAGCATGTCTTTGCGTCATTACGTCACATCTGAACGCATAAAGAAGAGTCTCGGCTAGTAGACTACGAGTGTGAGGATGATGGAGGTGGAGATTTATAGCCTTTTCTCACAGTGCTTGATATAATTAAACTTATTAATTTTATGGCGGATCCAGAAAGGTTCAAACGACAGTCACCATGACAACTGGAGATTCACCCGGTGTAAAATGCAAAAGACTTCGGACTTCAGAGTGTCTACAGAAAAAAAGAGACTGCAACCGGGTCCATGCGAAAACAAGGATAATAGCGGAAGGGCATTAAATGTAGTCACGCAATGCTGATGTTGTTAACATTAACAATTTGAGAACAAAGTATAATATGCACGGTTTGACGTGATATGATAAGCGATCGTAAGATTTAATCAGCGTGATTTACTGCAATGCTTTTTTCCCCTTAGTTGTTCAGAACAAGAGTGGATGTTACTTGTTCAGAGGACATTTTCCGGTGAAAATTCTTATGTTGGTCATACTTCCAGAAAGTATAATCTGTGATTGTGAATAGCAGGATCCACACCGGCGACTGACAGCCGCACATTCTCCTCACAACACTGGATTCATCCGCACTGTGCCGAGCCGAGGCACAACCCACGACCCAAGTTGAGAATTCCCAGAATAACTGCAGTTGCAGATTTCGAACAGAGATGGCGACAAAGAGGATTAAAATTACGGACTGCAGCTTTAATATTATTAGGCAAATATCACACAATCAACTAGTACAGTATGTGCATTGACAAATACTATCCTTACAGGTGCATCATGTTTAGCTCAGAAAAGTTATCATTTTGATTGAAATGATTAACAAAACTATAGGGTTTTTAAATCCAATTTTGAATCAAGAAGGAAATGTTAAAAGCTAATATCACTTCCACTTCATTCAACACCATGACATTGATGCTCATTTATACATACAGAAAATGTGCACGTGCACAGAATTCATACTTTATACTGGTGCTTGGTATTGCGATTACTACCTCAAATTGTTGCACGTCAGTTCAATGCATCACAATATTAAAAAAAAGTTATATATAGTGACAAATGTGAGGGAAAACCAATGGTCCGTGAGAGTCGACTCAACAGGATCCATTGTAATGTGTCAGTGCAGTGTTTCTACTGTCAACCTGTTCCTCATAAACAGTAGGGAATTATAGAAATGCATATGTTGTCATTTTTTTTAAAGTAAGGTATGTGAGGAATAGAATCACAATATATAATCCATGTGTTCTGTTGTAAAATATGGCAGTACATGGTTTAAAACACTGCACTTATGCATGTTCTAATCTACAATGACATTATAAACAGATGTTCAAGCGTGATGCAAACTCAAATATCAAAGCGATGTCCGTGTGATAATGCAGCATATTCTGGAGCAAAGCAACAGCGAGGGTCTGAAGCTCAGCATCCTGAAGATGGATTACTCTAGTGTTTCACCACACAGAAGGTCAGTGGTTTTCCAGTGTGTGTGTGTGTGTGTGTGTGTGTGTGTGTGTGTGTGTGTGTGTGTGTGTGTGTGTGTGTGTGTGTGTGTGTGTGTGTGTGTGTGTGTGTGTGTGTGTGTGTGTGTGTGTGTGTGTGTGTGTGTGTGTGTGTGTGTGTGTGTGTGTAACAGGAAGTAGCGCGCTGTTCTGCCTGTTGTCTCAGCAACATGTGTCTCCTCTGAGACTGGCTGTCGTGGCTCAGAAAACTCAGAGGCTGAGAATAAAATCAGTTGAGTCGTATCCTGCGCCAGGATTGAGTTTCTTAACTTGTGGTGCAAATTACTTACTTTTATGTAGGGCCTTTTCTTTTTTTGTAAGACAGACAGGGTCAAATGACACTCAAACCTGCATGCACAAACCAATGATCCACAGCTCTGACTTATTTAAAAACCCAGTTGAATAAACTCTGCCAGTTATTACAGTCCTTGCACAGCATGTCATGTATGATATTCCTCATATTTTATTTTGTCAATATAGTTTCTTTTTTCTTGCATTTCTTTGCACAATTACGATTGGGTTTGCATATTTTTGCATATTTTGACAAGCCTTTTTATATTAGAATAGTTCTATTTTGATTGAAATGTAACAAAAATATAAAGTGTATTTTAAAAATGTGTTTTGTTAGTCAAATACTATTTTTGTGGGGGAAAACCGTAAATAGATGTAATTGTACTAAATGGTACGAAATGTCATTATTCAGATCTACTTTTTTTTTTACTAACATTTAATCAATTCATAGGGTATTTCATTAATGTCAAAATTTACTCAATATTTGAAGTATATTTTTTCATATTTGAAAAAATGTTTCATAAAAAAAAAATGTATCACATCATACATTTTCAGAGTGTATGTTCTTCGCCATCTGTTCTTAATCGAAATGGTAAATAAGTCATGATGATTTACAATCACCTTCTTAATTAACGGCTAAGGACGCAGTCTGACCACCAAACGTGAGCTGCAATTCCTGGATCGATGAGACTCCATGAGCACTAGTGCTTTCTTTACAATCTTTACACTGCTTCTCTAACGTGTTCCTGTTTGAACACACGCACGCACACACACACACACACACACACACACACACACACATACACACACACAAGACGAGTGGTCAGAGATTATATGTTTGATCCCTGGCTGAAATGGGTCCACTCTGTGAAAAAGGCAGCTGTGAATGGCCTTTGATGTTTCATTCATCTGAGAGGAAAAACTCAAAAGACTGCAAATCCCACCGGACACAATAGTCTGATATTTTGTCAGGTCTTTCAATCCAGGTGCACAATTTTCAGAGAATCTAAAAATGCTGTACATTTGGAATGCTGTCTATTTAACCTGGTTGTGTCGTCTTAAAGAAGCCTGTGGCTAAAGTGACTAAAACACAAGACTCGATTGAAAAAACCTCTTAAATTAAAGGTGCACTCAATGAGTTTCTATTTACATCCCTCTAGGACTTACAGTTTTTTTTTTCGATCGCTAAACGACAGTGAGCACGACTGGAGCTACATGTGCAAAACTCTAACTACAGTCTGCACAGCAGCAGTTCATGTGGACAAAACTCTAGTTTGTTTTTTATTGCTTGAACACAGTTTTCAAAACTCTACACACTTTTCCCATGACTTTAACCACAACCTGCACAACACTGTGGATTTACAGCACTTTGTTCAAATGCTAACACACTGCTGTCAAAACTGTGAACCACACATTCAAAACAGAATACATGTCAGCCTTGTGTCTTTCAAACACTGATTGCAGTTTCAGCTGAAAGGCTAAGCTGGTCTTGTTTGTTATTTGTTCGAATTACAGTATGTACTTTTAGTTTCTACCTTTTTTTTCTCATTACTGTAATTCCGTAAATTACTACAGACTATTGAAGCAAACTGCTAATTTTCATTTACCTTAAATAATTGTTATGTTCAAAAAATTTAAATAAATCATGTGAAAGAATGTCACTTTATTCTTTGAAGAAAATAGTACTTTGTATGAAGTCACTGAAATTGTTCAAACTGTAAAGATGAAAAGTTTGTATTTTCTGTATTGGTGTTTGATGCTAGTGTTTTTACTCTCAGTGTGTTCTGAGTGAAAGTGTGTGTTATCTCAGTGAGGGTTGTGTAGTGTTTGGCTGCACTGAGCCTGTTTTGAGCCATGTGTTAAGAGTTGTGTTGCTGAATGAGTTTTGCAGGTGATGTGAACTGTTTAGCTCAGGTGACTGTTGGTAGTGCAGACTGTAGTTAGAGTTTTGCACATGTAGCTCGAGTTGTGCTCACTGTCGTTTAGCAATCGAAAAAAACAGTAACACAAGCTGCTCATCAACCCCACACAAAATACAGAGAACTATAGATTTACACAGAATTAGTGCAACTTTTGTAAAACTTGTAAAAACATATTTGTCATTTTCATTTAGTATAAGTTAAAGTACTTAAATAATTAAAACTAAAACTTATTAAAATCTGTTTAAACCTCTTTAACACAACAACATAGCAACAACTAAAATTAAAATGGAAACAGTAAATATAAAATAAAATAAAATAAAATAAAATATAAGAATAAACTAACAATGATACAAAAATGACACTTTTAGGCAAAATTCCCCCAAAATTAGCAGAGGTCCACAGACTTCATCAGGATGCAACTGTTTCTAGAATCGTATTAATGATATTTCTCAACTCTACTATGCATTTCTTATTTTTAAAAACCTAGCAAAAGAAAAACAAAAGACTAAGTCCACCTTTAATAAAATCCTTATTAATAACATTAATAGCATGAAGTGCATTAAAAGTAGTTTGCTAAGTTATCTTAGTAATTTATAAGAGGCACTGTCTTGAGCTGTGACGTCAAAGACGGCAGACAGGGAAAAATATAAGTCCATTTCATGCTTTAAGAGCCTCCAATAAATATCAATCACTGGCAAAAAAACATCATCTACAATATTGTGAACTACAGTATTTGTGATTTACAGGTTGCTGCAAACATTTTATTGTCAGAATATACGGCTAGTTTTGAATGTCTGCCAATACAGAAAGAAGCTTTTCTCCTTGTAATGGTGCAGTTACAGCATCTACTGGTGAATCCAACCAGACAAATCCTGAACCCTCCCCTTTTCCTTTTTCAATATTCCTCATTTAAACAATTCCCACCTAAGGCCTGGTTGAAATAGTAGTGTGTTGAAACTTTGCAATTCAGAGGCTCTTTTCAAAGAAACAGTCGGAGACAGACAAAAACAGTGAATGCAATGCGACTGCATAACTTTATCATCTCTTATAGTTAATGTATATAGTTAATAATGTTATCTTAAATTTCACTCTTAATAGTCTTTCTAGAGACTATTCTATCTCTGTAGTATTGTTACAATCACGAGCAAAAGCAAAAACAGCATTCACTCTCTCCGCCCAACTACAAGTCATTGGGCCCTATCATACACTCGGAGCAATGCAGCGCCAGGAGCGACGCAAGTGTGTTTTGCTAGTTTCAGCCCGACGCAGTTATCATTTTCACGTCCTGCGCCACGTTGTTTAAATAGCAAATGCATTTGCTCCTATTTTTGCGCCCATGGGCGGCTGGTCTGAAAACGAGGTGTGTTCAGGCGCATCGTTGCTATTTTGAGGCAACTGAAATAGACTGCGCCATTGACCAACTGAAACCTGGTCTAAAATCAATGGCGAAATATAATTTTTTTATTTAAAGAGCGTGTTAGTATTGTGTGCCTAGGCGGGTCCACAACGCATGTACACTCTGCTTATCACACACACAGGGATGTGCAGCAGCACACAAACTAGCCAAATATTAAACATAAAAGGATAACAATATAAAAGATTATTGTTGTCCACATAAAGATATGGTGGAATCCGGCTTGTCCCGTAGATGGTCTGCTTTAACCTCGCGCACGAGCAGATCCGTTTGCGCTCTAGAGACGCGTTCAGTATTTCCTTGCAAATTCCGTCATGTATATAGCGAATCCGTCGTTGAGCAAGCGCAACTGGCTTTTAAAGGGAATAGGAGATTAGACTCTGGCTGGTTTATTTCACGTTACGCCCAAAACACACCCATTACTCATTAAGAGAATAGGGACAACCCTTTTAGACCATGCGCTGGGCGTGCCGACCATTTTTCCCGTCGTTAAACTAGCAAAAGTGGATTCGGACACGTCCTAAGTGCACTTGTGTCGTGTGCTTTAGACCATGCGCTTAGATACTTAAAATAGGGCCCACTGTCTTAACGAGTGAGTCATTGAATCATTCAGTCAAACAATTCATTCAAAATGGATGATTCATTCAGGGGCAAAACTGAGTCCTTCATTAAACCGATTCATTCAAAAACACAGATTCATACAGTAACGAAACATCACTGGCTCTACTACTCTACTGGATTTGAAAATTTGGAAATTGGAAATGTATCCAAAACGCCAAAGTTGGAAAAATAGAACAAAAACAGACAATATTCTGAGAATGTAAGTGACCTAATATGAACTTCTTGTTTATTGAACTGTTTTATAAAATCAATATCACATTTGCAAATGTGCTGATATATGGTAAAAGAGGATTCTTGCTCGTATGGTATTGCGTAACAACATCCAGCTATAAATATATAAAAAATAACTCATACAGGGAAATTTTTGGCCTATATCTTGAATTTTGGGGGGCATTTTTATTCGTTTTGGTGGCACTCCCCAAGCCCCTGTTCATTTCGTACCCTAGTGTGTGATTTTGGGACTCTTTTTCTGTTGCGAGGCTCATTCCAAATGAAATGGAACTATAGAAAAGGCTGCTACTGGGTAAGGGGCGGGAAATTTCCTAAAATCGCTGGAAGCGGTTAACCAATCACAACACACTGGTCCAGCTGACCAATCAGAGTACATTGTGCTTTTCAGAAGGAGGGGCTTCATAGAGACAGGAACTAAACAGAGCGTTACAGACTGGGAATAGAAGAGCTGCAACAATGACAAATATGGGGAAAAGCATGTATTTTGGACATTCAAGAATGAAAACCTATTCTAGTACAGCCCAGAAACAAAATCAAGGCTTTGTAAAAGGGCATAATATAGCCTCTTTAACAGATGCAAACATCTGCTGAATGTCTACTTGCTTAACTCAGAACCCAAGATTAAGCAGTCAAACTAATAAACACAGTCAGGTCTCTAACAGTCAAGGACACCCTCCATGATGCTCTGTCACCACTTGTTCTCCATTGAAGAAATAAGCATAAAAGAGTCCTTGCAGAGCATCTCGTGCTCCTCACCCTGTAAGGAATAAATCATGTAAGCGGATCAACAGGAGGTGGCCGCTGTATTTGCAGAGGTGCTTGATGCATACAAATGCTGCATCCCAAAGGCAACGGCTCTGAAACGCCACTAATGATGCTCCTGCTATGGTCTGGAGAACAAAGATAAAATAAAGGAGAGAAAAAGTGACATGGAGGTATAACATGCAGCACTCTTTGATGTGCATTTATTTGCTTTTAGCCTCAGGATTGTTTACATGAGGTTGCAACCCTGCTAATAGTCGTCTTGTTCTGTTCTTTCAAGACGTAAAAAGAACATCTTTCTTGGCTCACTTCCTTGCCAACCAAATATGGTTTGTGGAGATAAAGAACTATCTTGCTTTCCCGATACTTATTAGTTGATCACAATAAACTACCAGCCCTTGGTCATGGAGAGCTTATTGTGCTGATGATTTTCCAGTGTGTGTGTGTGTGTGTGTGTGATTGTGTGTTATGCTAAAGGCTTTGTTAGCGCTACGTAAGCAAGAGTTAGCAATAATTCCTATCTGCTCTTATTAGCCAATTCATTCTATGCGGGCTTTGCTCTATTTTAAAAGGTAAAACTTGCTCTTTTTTGACTGCTGAAACCTAGCAATTTCTCACTACCTTTATGGATTCGCATTCAACATACAAGCACATGCATGATATATCTTACTGACCACAAACTTTTGAAACACGCCAAAAATGGATTCACACACACGTAATAGATTTTAGATGTTTTTCATTCTTTATGACTCCCATCTCTACTTCAGTATTGAAACTTTATCATTTGAGTTGTTGTGATACAGAAATGACAATTACTCTACTCTTCAAGCGCTCATATTTCATGCAAGTATATGCCATTAGCATGACTGTGCACGAGCGTGTGATGTGTGCAACCATTACAGCAGCCAAACGCACAGAAGTCTCTCTAAATATGATCTGCAACACTGTTACCCATTACTAAACCCGTCTCTACGTACCTCACGACTGCCTGCCGTGCGAGAACAAAAAATGTTGTTAATTTAGCACTACAGGGAAGAGAAAGGTTTCTTTGCTCGCATTAGTGCTGAGAGTAAGCCTTTGTATTATTAATGAGCCTTCCATAATTTATGAATGTGAAAGACAAATATGGGCAATTATTGTAATCTTGTGAGAGAACAATCTTGGATCTTAATTTTGCCACATCAACCTCCGTAATGCTGTTTTCGACATTGATTGTAAAAGGAAATGAACTTTCAGATAATGGAACAATAAAATCTGCATTATTATTAATAAAATTAGTGATGCTTGCTAAGACTGTTGCTCATACTTATTACTTGTGATTTGCATAAATCCATAACCATAAGTATTTTACTTTGTCTTTGACGATGCCTCAAACCGCTGTGCTACTGCTTCGCTTAAAGTTAAGACACAGTTTCTGAATTAACCCCATAAGTGCACTTCATGTTTGAAAGGGGAAAGTAACAAAATAATCTGATAAACATGACTGAACTAAAGCTATGGCTGAAACAACTAGACTTTCCTTAAAAATTCATGAAACTATACAGACTGTACTCGCAAACTACTGGCAGAAGAATTAAATCCTACATTTAACACACAGGCAAAGCAAAGTAAACACAATGGCTTTTTATATACAAAAGCACTAATTGGTTAACAAGAAACAGATGCAAACAGGAAGTAGAAATAATTAGAAGAACCTTCAAACTAAAAGGTCAACTACAACATCAATAAGACACGACTCTGGCAGTAGTTTTTGTATGTTGGTTTGGTTTCACTAGCTCAAAACTTTTAAAGAAATTAGTTATTTCCTCTAAGCAAAAATGTCTTTCTGTCCATCCATCCATCCATCCATCCGTCCATCCATCCGTCCATCTATTCAACCATTCATCCATCTATCGTCCGTCCATCCGTCCATCCATCCGTCCATCCATTCAACCATTCATCTGTCTATCGTCCATTTGTCCATCCATCCGTCCATTCATTCGTCCATCCATCAATCTGTCCATTCATTCATCCATCCAACCATTCATCCATCCATCGTCCATCCGTCCGTCCATCCGTCCGTCCATCCATCCATTTTTTCATCCATCCATCCATTCGTCCATCCATCTATCCATCCATTCATTCATTCATCCATCCATTCATTTAACCATTCATCCATCCATCCATCTATCCGTCCGTCTGTCCATCCATCTATCCATTCATTCATCCATCTAGCCGTCCATCCATCCATCCATCCATCCATCCATCCGTCCATCCATTCAACCATTCATCTGTCTATCGTCCATTTGTCCATCCATCCATCCGTCCATTCATTCGTCCATCCATCAATCCGTCCATTCATTCATCCATCCAACCATTCATCCATCCAACCATTCATCCATCCATCGTCCGTCCGTCCGTCCGTCCATCCATCCATTTTTTCATCCATCCATCCATTCGTCCATCCATCTATCCATTCATTCATTCATCCATCCATTCATTTAACCATTCATCCATCCATCCATCCATCCGTCCATCCATTCAACCATTCATCTGTGTATCGTCTATTTGTCCATCCATCCGTCCATTCATTCGTCCATCCATCAATCCGTCCATTCATTCATCCATCCAACCATTCATCCATCCATCGTCCATCCGTCCGTCCGTCCGTCCATCCATCCATTTTTTCATCCATCTATCCATTCGTCCATCCATCTATCCATCCATTCATTCATTCATCCATCCATTCATTTAACCATTCATCCATCCATCCATCTATCCGTCCGTCTGTCCATCCATCTATCCATTAATCCATTCATTCATCCATCTAGCCGTCCATCCATCCATCCATCCATCCATCCATCCATCCGTCCATCCATTCAACCATTCATCTGTCTATCGTCCATTTGTCCATCCATCCATCCGTCCATTCATTCGTCCATCCATCAATCCGTCCATTCATTCATCCATCCAACCATTCATCCATCCATCGTCCGTCCGTCCGTCCGTCCATCCATTTTTTCATCCATCCATCCATTCGTCCATCCATCTATCCATTCATTCATTCATTCATCCATCCATTCATTTAACCATTCATCCATCCATCCATCTATCCGTCCGTCTGTCCATCCATCTATCCATTAATCCATTCATTCATTCAATTCAATTCAATTCAATTCAAATTTATTTGTATAGCGCTTTTCACAATACACATTGTCTCAAAGCAGCTTTACAGAAATTGCATTTCGGAAATGTACATAGAAAAATACAGTTAGTTAATCAAGAATTAATTTATGGCATAACATATCGCCGGCTTTGAGTAGTCTCTTCACAGGCGTCGAGTCGTCTCTTCACAGGCGTTGGGGCATCTGAAGTCTCCGTGAGAGGCTGGATACAGCCTCATTCATCCATCTAGCCGTCCATCCATCCATCCATCCATCCATCCATCCATCCGTCCATCCATTCAACCATTCATCCGTCTATCGTCCATTTGTCCATCCATCCATCCGTCCGTCCATTCATTCATTCATCCATCCATTCATTTAACCATTCATCCATCCATCTATCCATCCGTCTGTCCATCCATCTATCCATTAATCCATTCATTCATCCATCTAGCCGTCCATCCATCCATCCATCCAATCCATCCATCCATCCATCAAAAACACCATCGAACCATTCATCCATCCATCGTCCATCCGTCCGTCCGTCCATCCATCCATTCTTTCATCCATCCATCCATTCGTCCATCCATCTATCCATCCATTCATTCATTCATTCATCCATCCATTCATTTAACCATTCATCCATCCATCTATCCGTCCGTCTGTCCATCCATCTATCCATTAATCCATTCATTCATCCATCTAGCCGTCCATCCATCCATCCAATCCATCCATCCATCCATCAAAAACACAGGTTAACCTTCAATAACACACCCTGAGAAATGTACACTGGAGTAAGAAGTGTGACAACTAGCCCCGATCTCCCATTCCAAATGATCTGTTTAAGAGCACTTGTATATAAGTTGCTGTTTAATTCACAAACATCAATCACCCATCGACTATAGAAAGGGGGAAGGGATTATTAAACGTATCACTGAATATGAAAGACTGGAAAAAAATGTCATTAAAATATAGAATATTAGTCAGTAACATGATCTTACTGAAGTCTTGTGAAGTTAGAAAGGTATTGGACATTAAAATCACAGCACAATGTGTTTCAAAGTCTAAATTACATGTTAAAGTTACTCACTTCTTTTAGACTCAATACTTTGCAAAGTTGTCAGTGTTGCTCCTCTTTCTGTGTAATTCATGAGGGGCTCATGAATATGCAAAAGAGCAGTAGTCATTAGATATACGCCTGCATTATATCGTGAACCTCAATTAAATATTAAGGGGCTGAAAAAAAGCAAAGACAAAATATGGGAAGCTGCTGTTTCTTTTCATGGGCAGTAAAGAGTGATTGTCAATTTCACGTATTTGTGGCTACAGCCAAGTTCCAGCAGCTTTATCTTTTTGCAAACTAACTGCGTTTAACAAATGCTTTAATTACTTACTTGCTTTATATCTTCTTTCTTTCTATAGCATAGATTGTTGAATTTGAATGTATTTATTTTAAAAGGGACAATGCTCATTAATTAACATGAGCACTCAAGTCCATCATGTAAATGTGCCAGATTTAGCCATACAGGCTATTTTTCATCTGTACTCCCGGTATCTTCCATACTGTATTCAGTTTTAATGAAGACTGGGTTGGTAACCACTGTCACATTTGATCAGTTTAATGCATCCTTGCTGAATATTATTATCAAATTGAAATTACCTTCATGGTCAGACTTTACAAAAGTAAACTATGCGAGCATTACAGACGTCTAAAGACCAATTCACACTGCAAACACAGACACTGACCAACACGGAAATCTCCAGACTACATTACGTCACTTCTCAGACATCGCATGACCTGACAAGCGGCAATTGAACATGTTAATTTAGTGAAAACAAGCTCTGACTAATGCCAACAGATGCCGAGCAGAGTAACGCACTGATCCCTCAAAACTCAAAGTGTGTGTTGCCCGTTGGTCGGCATCTGTTGTTGTGGTGTGAATTGTCCTTAATAATGAGCACAAGTAATTCCTCCAAACTTGCCAATTTCCCCAGTGAAACATTTGCTTTTATTTTCCATGTACAAACTCACAATAGTGAGTGACCTGGTTTGGCTTTGCCCTAGAGGAGCAGCTCTACCATTAGTTTACTTGTTGACTTTAGCTCAAACTCCCTAAATGACAGTCCTATTTAAATATGCTTTGCATTTCCCTCTTTTAATTTGCAGCACACCTACGGCAAAAGTCAATCCCATCAGTACATGCTGAGAGCAACAATTAAATATTAAAATAGTTTTTTTTTTTTTTGCCCCAAAATCAATATTGTCAAAGCTGCTTGTACCCACGAGGCAGCTTCTCCTTAAAAATAATCCATCGCTTCCCTGCAAGAACATCATTCACAGGCCTGAAGATACCCACGACGCCCCTGGAGCCGACCGGAGGGTCGCATCCAATCAGAGGGCCTGAGGGAAGATGGAAGAGGTCGAAACGCTTACGCTTTTTTTTTTCTTTTTTTTTCCCCATCCCTCAATGGAGGCCATTTCTCATGGTGTTGGCAGCGAACTGTCTATTGGGTACGCCTGAGCACATTGTTTCCCGGAGATTAAATTGATTTGAGGAGGAATGATTAAGAACGTGGAAAATGGCTGTCAGCGGGGAGAAACTCAAATCTCTGGAGCAGGTTAAGTGATTATGTCAGGCTATGATTCATATCGCTCTAAAAACAAATTGCAAAACGCCTAATATCTCAAAGGCAAAGTGGACCTTTACAGCAGAAATGAGCGAACATTACCCATATGGAAACATCTGTGAGGAGAGATGGCTAGTTAAGAATCGGGGTAATGAACTATCATAGTTATGGTATGTGCTGCTTTTTGCAAACTATACTGCATTTTAATACTTAGGTGTAGGAGTTTGTTTCAAATCTATAACCTTACAGGTCAAAAGATTAAAATAATTAAGATTTTTTTTAATGTTTTTGAAAGAAGTCTCTTCTGCTCAGCTGTATGTATTTGATTAAAAACACAGTAAAAACAGCAATATTATTACGATTTGAAATACAAACAATGTCTGTGTGAGTATATTTTAAAAGGTAATTTATTATTGTGGTGCAAAGCTAAATTTTCAGCATCCTTACTCACATGATCCTTCAGAAATCATTTCAGAAACATTTTTAAAAAATCTTAATCGTTCCAAACTTTTGAATATAAACAACGCAATAAACAACACTATATACTTGTGTTGCTATAAACAACACAAATAATTACTTTGTATTAGAAAATGCCACTATTGCTGAATTCGGCATCATTGTTATATATATATATATATATATATATGGTTTAAGACCAGATTCTTCAACATCAACTCATGCTGTTAAAGTATCTACACCCTTTCTCTACCGAAAGCTGTTATCTTATAATTTCTGAATTTGAGAGCACCTGCAGGTTAACGAAATGGCTCTGAAATTCATCACAAGTGAGCAGTATTGGCTGTTGTCTTCGGCAGTAAAGATCTGGATCAATAAGTAGCGTGTTGTCTAAATGTTACATCACAGTGTGTCTTCGTTTTAATCATTTTCACATCACCTATAAAATGCCACACAAGGCAAACATTGATCCTCGGATGCTGCGCTAGTTGTTTACATTAGCTACAATTATATTCTACAGCCGAGCAGCAGAGCAAAACTGTTCTGACCTTTTTAAGCCATTAGATATCGTTTTCATTTATTTCGGAAACAGGAGGATGTTTCATGGTGGTTTGAAGAGTTGAATAAACTTTTTGTCATCATATATTCCATGAACGAGTAGATTGTTAATTGAATAAGCAGGAAGACAATTATTCACAGTGTTTACAACATTACACATGCAGGATATGATCAAATTGTATTTTCCTATCTCATTAAAATGCCAGTAAACAGCAGAACGAACAAACAGAGTCACCTGAACTCAACAAATTAGCAACCAAATATAGAAGTGTTAACAATTAATTAAATGCCTTATTTTATCCTTCCACATGGAACTAATTACAGATTCCTACATATTCCAAAAAACAATCAAGCCATCATTTGATTTCAATCATGCTTCACAAACAGGAATGCTTAAAAGTCAAGAAATATGATCTCATCTTTTTATGATATAAAGTGGCCGAGGCTCTGTAATAACTTACGGTAATTACTGCTGGTGGGCATACAGACTGGACCACGCTGGTGACATATTTAAATTAGCACAGAAACCGATCATTGTGGAGGTCTCATGGGCAACAGGCCCCAAATTATGCATTAATGTGTTGGGAATAGGCAAACACAGCAGTGTTCATCCTAAAATGTGGGATGAGAAGCAGCGAGAGTCACTGGAGCTCGACTAACGCTCTTAATCTCTATACAGTGTGATGATTGACAGCGGTAGAGTTCGAAACATTGCAGCTTGTGGTAAAACCTAAGGTTTTCAGTTATTTATTCACCTATAATACTACAATTTTAATAGTCTGTAATGATGTCATTTGCAATTTCGTATCTGCATTAAACCTGTTTGGGATCCTGGACTGATTTTAGAAAAGAAATATCCTGCCACTAAACTCTAAAAAATCTTGGGTTCTTTATTCTACCCATATCCTGGGTTGAGCCTTTTGGGTAATTTTGTGGGGTTTCAGTATTTGTTACCCAGCTCATGGGTCAGATGTAACAACCCAATGTCTGGGTAGTGTTATTGCGTTACCCAGATCTTGGGTCAGACGTAACAACCCATGGATTGAGTTATTTATCGGAGGCCTTTTGCGACCTCTTCAGGAAAGAGCAGTGCAGCTCCGTCAAAATGACTTCGGTAAAATACAGGTTTGTGTACATTTTATTTTATCTATAAATTCATTATTGTGCTGTATATCTTTTAATTTAACATACAGGTGTGACTCACCTAAACGAGTGTTGCATAGATCTTTTCACCTGATGGAAACGCCTGATGCCTTGCATAATATTCCATACTTTTTTTTCAAAAAGATACAGAATATAAATACGTATAATGTTAAAATATGTTCTCAGAACTTTACACTGATTGTTTATGGACAGGTTATGGAGACTATCGCTCGTCACATATTTCGGCTATGAGTGAAACGCAGCGCGGCGGTCTGAAGTTAGAAGTTCCCCCGCTGGACATGACACAAGTGCCGCCACAAGATCCAGCGCCGTTACAGTGGAAACGGGACAACAGAGACTGGTCGATTACATTTGAATTACTTATAAATGTTTTATTTTTACTTCTAATATTTGTTAAACAAGCTTAAATGTTGGCAATATGTATTAAAATGATATAAAATATACAGTAAAATATGATTGAAAATAAAGGAATTATCATGCAAGCCAGTGGTTGTATCGAGTATTTGAAAAAAAGGTTTAGAGGATTTAAGTTAATCGCAGACATTAATTCATGTACTTCATTAGATGTATTATTTGTATTATTTAGTTGTATTTTTCACTCCCCCTTTGCCCCATATGACTTGCATGCTTCCATGGAAAAGAAGATGTTTTGCTGATCATCCATACATTGAAACCAAATGGAGATTGGGGTTGTCTAAACTTACGTGCATACAGTCAGGCCTTCAGATTGATGGCAGAAGGTCTGGACTTCATGGCAGTCTTCATTGGCCAAGGACCACCCAAGAGGACCTATCACAATTTGTTTTGTTCCGCATCATGTTTGGTGGCATGAAAATGTAAAGTCTAAGTCCCTACAATAAATCAATAAATAAATTATTAATTCAAGAATGATGTGCAATTTTCCTGCAACAATAGCTCCGCTAACTTCACATACTTTTGAAAATTCAGTGTTTATTTGATCGTGAAAGGAGATAATTTGATCTCTTCCATGAGGGGGTTTGGCTTCACAACAGGCACACCGTTAAAGAACGGGACACACACGTCTCCCGAAAATGTTGTAGAATTCAACCAATAAGATGACAACTTTGAAACTCCCAAAGTGTTTCCCATTTTATTTGCCTTCTGCATCAATTGTTCAGCCAACGGTCCGTGGCTGTGATGTTTAAGGCAGAGCTTAGGGGTCGCCAAGCCCAAAAACTGCCCAAAACTCAAGTGTTCATGGACAAAATTTCATAAATCTCATTTGTTCTCATATATATTTAAATATAGCATGTGAAAATTTTCTTTAATGCAACTACCAATTAAGTCTAAAAAATGTCCCTGGACAGTTCTCTTGTAGGAGCAACTAATGCAATTCAACACCATCTGTATACAGAGAGCAAGGGAAAGCAGGCAGAAACTAAGTGCAGGTAGCTTTAATGAAAAAGAAAAAACAACAACCAGGAACATGGAGAGCAAAGAGAACAGGCCTCCACATCACTGTATCACCAATCAACAACTACAAGGAACACAAGGGCTATTTAAACACCAGGGCTAACAACCTGGGAGAAACTGACTAATCCACCGGAAAAACTACATAAAGGACTACAAAGATGGCTGACAGACTAGGAAACGAAGTATAGCAAAAGTCCAGGGACAAACACAGAAAACATGACTCCACCAAAGGATTTCAGTAAGCTTTTATCTGTACTTATGCATCATATTCAAACTCTCAATTGCGCAAGAACTTCAGAAGTTGTTTTATTTGTGTTAAATTATTTGTTTTATTTATTTTATTGTGTTAAATTACAGATTCAGCCTTCAAGTGAATGATTCATTTTAAATCTATCTGTTTTTGGATATAAATAATATGCCAAAAGGAACATGTCAAGCTAGAAAATAGTAATTTGATGTTAAAGGTATGATAGTTTTTTCAACTGAAGTTTGTGGTTCTTCGCTTCTAGATTCTAGGACTTTTTTTAAAAAACAACTTTGAAAATAATTTAGCATGAGATGCAGAATGTAGCATTGAGCACTATAGGGTTTCTAAGAACATAGTGGTGACGTGCACGGCTTCTGAAATTATTAAACAACATGGAATCGATAACTGAATCACTAATATATCTACATTGTATCACAGCATGTAAAACAAAACATTCTCTTTCAGACATGCAGACATGAACAACCAGACTTATCTGATATGAATGAAACGGAAATCTGCCACTAATCCTCTACAACTCATGAAATGCCTGCATACATCAATGCATTATATTTATGTAAGGATGCTATGTGTGTGTGTGTGTGTGTGTGTGTGTGTGTGTGTGTGTGTGTGTGTGTGTGTGTGTGTGTGTGTGTGTGTGTGTGTGTGTGTGTGTGTGTGTGTGTGTGTGTGTGTGTGTGTATTCAACGTGCTTAAATGTTAATGCTGCACTTGGTGCATGAGGGCTCTTAGTTAGTGAATGCTGAGCATGTCTCTCCTGATCACTGAGGTAGCTCTTACTCACCCGGGAACATCAGCAATCTGAGCATGTGTGTCGGATCTGTTGTCTTTGTTGGTACAAAGAAAAAAAAATGCAAATGAATGCCACAAAGGACCAGAGTCTAAAACAGACCAAAACAACGGCTCTGATACAGCATCATGACAGACTGATTGTGTGCATCAGATGATTAAAGAGCAGTGGAGCACCTATTATTATTTTTTTCACATTTTCAACTTTCTTTAGTGTGTAATGTTGCTGTTTGAGTGAAAAAGGTCTGCACAGTTATAAAGTTCTTCCAGCGGGATTAAGTGACACTGATATAGAGAATGTTTCTGAACTCCCTAAAACGAGTTTTCGTCCTGGAACGAACACGTCACAATATTCCTCATTTAAATAATTAATACACAGAATAAAAGGGCGGGGACTGCTTGAGTTAGTTAGTAGTGTGTTAAACTGGCGGTTATGGTAAGGGGCGGGACATTTTCCAAACACACTCCAAGCTCTTGACCAATCACAACACACTGCTCCAGCCGACCAATCAGAGGACACTGTGCGTTTTTGGAAGGAGGGGCTTCATAGAGACAGGAACTGTTTCTCAATTCTAAGAACGCAAAGAACGGACTTCTCGTGGAAACCAATCTTGAAGGACCACAAACAAACATCACAAACAAATGTCACAACCTATTAAAACATTTATTTCATATTGTTATAGACATTATTGTCATATGTTTTTTTTTTTTATTTTACCATGAGTATTTATGAAAATGAGTAGCCTATAAGTTTACCTATGCTTTGTCAATATTAAGAGTATTTTTAATGTGTAAATACAAATACTGCAGGCTTTCTTCAGGTCATCACTTTATTAAAATTAAGCAAAGCAAAAACGGACAAATGTTTAATTTCACAAGCCGTTTACATTTACATTTAGTCATTTAGCAGACGCTTTTATCCAAAGCGACTTTCAACTGAGGACCAGAGACAAGTCAAGTCATTGTGAAGAGGCAAAAACAAAGCAAGAAGTGCTCAAAATACAAAGTTCAGGCATTGCTCAGAGTAGCATAAGCCAGACAAGGGAGGATTTAAAGGAAAAATCCTTTTTTTATGTTAAGTGTTCACGGAAGAGATGAGTTTTCAGTTGTCTTTTGAATGTTGTCAGGGATTCTACATTCAACCAGCATGGAACCGTGAAAATGAATGTTCTGGAGAGTGATTTTGTGGCTCTCTAAGATGGTACCATGAGCCGTCTCTCATTGACCGACCGTAGGCTTCTGGTAGGGATGTAGACTCGTAGGAGCGAGTGAAAGCAGGAGGGAGCTGAGCCTGTGGTCGATCTGTAACAAGCCATCACGTATTTCGAGCTTTCAGCGGGAATCTCTTAAGTGAGAACTTCTTCCGTACGTCGACCGAGCACAGCGTCTTCTGGGATTTCTAACAGTTCGATTCTCTCAAGTCTGCATTTGTTGCATCCTCGATATCAAGAACACACCCGGGTACTTTCATGCATCCTCTGTACTTGCCTTCTTGAGGATTGGAATTTAACGTCGATGGCTGATGATGACGTAGTACGAGAACACAAGGACACAAGATCTCTTAAGAATGCATATTTAGAAATGGCCAGGAAGTAAACAGAGCGTTACCGACAGCCTGGGAGGAGAGGAGCTGCAACAATGGAGAAAATGTGAAAAATAATGTGTTTTCTGAACGTTCAAGCATGAAAACCTATTCAAGTAGAGCCCAGAAACAAAATCAAGACTTTTTTTCTGAATCAATCATCTTCAGTTCGTTTTAAAGTCATAAAATCTCAATACATGCCCCTGGTGTTATTTTGAATGATTAGTAAATGCACATTATTAAGAAAAAAAAACTTTTTGTAGGAAGGCCTTTTTTATCTTTATCTTTATCACCATCCAATCATTTCGTCGCATCTTAATTTGTGTTCCTTATTGAATATTTGGTGTATTCCTATTGAATATCTTCTAGATAACCATTAAACATCACACTGATGTACTCGTTCTGAAATCCATTTTCCATGTTTTCCTGGAGCCATTGAAATGGTTCCATCAACAATTGGCTGATTCAATTTCCATTGAACACAAATCATGCATTATCAAGGTTCAGTCTGTTCTCAGTACAAGGGAAACATTTAAAAGTAAAGGACATTGTTCTGTTACAATAAAATCTCACTACTCGTTTGAAACAAATTACGGCTTGTTCACGACCTATGAGACTTTACCTGAAATGGGGTCTTGCTCTGTCTTTTTCTATGCCGAGGTCTCTATTCTCTGAATGTATTCTCAATTTCTGTCTCTTTCTCTCAGAGAAATTAACAATTGTCAACCGCTCAGAAATTTCACCTGCGATAAAGAAACCCCTCATTGTGACCCTGTCATACTAATACTAATATAGTACAAGAGGAGAGCTTTTAAAGAAAAAGCTGAATGGATGAACCTGAGGTACAGCGAGTCTTCTTCATCTTGAAGAGGCGTCTACACCCGTACGGTGTGTCAAAGCCGTGCCGATGCTGAATGTGGTACATAATGGAACAGATAATGAATCAAAAAGAGGATCAGGCTTTTAGAAGCACTCAAGATTTATCTGCGGCGGGTCAGGGCCGATACCGGTGTGGAGACAGCTGATAATACAACGTTAAAATCTATCAGCTGAAGCATTGAGAGGTTGTTATACACGATTTTTTGGTAGATGCACGTACCTGATCAACGTAGCCATTCATTATGTAACCACAGGGCAATATTTGATGGAATATATGACAAAAAATGGCGAGCAATTACTCAATATATTCACAACAGGTATGAATTTGGCGAAAATGCAGTATTATCCAGTACAAGATTTCAATAAACAGAATTATTTATTCATTTAAGAAAACCGCAGTAATTTTAGCAATGTTATTAAATTATTTTAAGTAGAATGAAAGCTTAACAGCTCAGTCACACAGGAGAGGCAGAGTGCTGACAAAATCAGGAGTGATTTGATGAACTGATGTCCCACTACAATCAAGATGACCCAGACGTCACCTTTTGTTCTAGAGCCTCGTCTGGTCTCTCAGTCGGGTAATATTGTCTGTCTCTAGTGACCTGTCTAACAAACCTCTGTAGCCAATCACACGCCAGGAGAAAATGAACAGGAGCCTTTCACAAGCATGACTGTTTGAGCTCAAGTTTGGATCAGTGGGATATAAGAGCTTGGATTTAATACATACAGCAAAAACAGCTAGAGATGGACTTGTGCACATTTTAGTCCTTGGTAATACAATTTCAAAATAGCCTAAATTATACAGTTCTTATACCAGGGGCTGTCTGAACACTTTATTCTGACTGGCTGGAAGGTGTGCAATAAAACCGTTCAATCCACAGTCAGTTTCAAGTCAGTTTAATCCCCGTTCCATATTAAAGCGCTGTTTTTCTGTGTTGATTCTATATTAAAATGTCGATACAATGTAACGTATTTTCTCTGGCTCTTGTTTTAAATTATTTCGTTCCGTTATAATGCTTGTTGTTGTCATATGTTGACGTTGAACAAGCAGAATGTGGTGGTTGGTCGGTGTGATATTTGTCCCGCCCCTCCTCCACTGTGATTGGACGGTTGGGTAAAAAGTGACAGTGATGAGCGCTGCGTTTCACCCCAAAGTTGAACATTCTTCAACTCTCGGAGACCAGTAAAAAACACCGGGCGCTCAGCAATTCAGCGTGAAAAAAACGCTCAGCGCCTCGTTAAGCTCACGGCGTTCTAAAAACGCGGCGCTCCCTTTGAAAACAATTGAAAAAATACGCCAGCAGCGTGAAAAAAAGCTTTGGTGGACACAGGGCCTTAATCTGTTCCACAATCTATAGAATTAGCAACCATTAAGAACACTATAAAAAGCTCCTGTTTTTTAGCAACCACCCAGATCACCTTAGCAAATGGCTAGAAACCACTAACAACACCTTGACAATGGCTTATCAAATCCTGTGAAAGTTGTTAGTGTTCACAATGAATAGGAACATTTCTATCATTGCAATGATTGCACACTTCTATTCAAGAGCAAACACATTTTTTGTTCTCTTCAGGTATCACCGTGCATGGACTATGAATGTGATTCTTATCAACACTTCCTCACCTGTCAATGCAGTTAGGTGCGGTTATTTTTGCCACCAACTCAAATGTATTTGTTCTTTCGGTTCAGAAGAAAGTCTCTCGCCTCATGCTGAACATGAGTGTTAGTGTGCCTGCAGTAATCTGTCTGCTGAGATCATGGAGGCACAAACTTCTGTCTGAAAACACAACAGTAGGCAAATGTGAGCACTTAAGCGCAGTGGGAAGGACACAGCATGAGACACCGGTACTGATGAAGTCCTTCTCCATAGACTCACACCTTTGAGAAAAGCAAACGACTCGAGAAAGCCAGGATGATGTCAACAAAATGGGAATATCGGTGTAGGGATTGATTCAGTTTTTTTCTTCTTCTTGTATTTGATGGCTGAGTAATTGGTACTGTCACATTGAACTGCACAGTTCATATGTATCTATAAGGAACATATGTTTTTTGTTTTTTTAAGAGAGACCAATGGAGAAAACCTAGAGGATTATTTTATTGCTTTCACAGCACAATTTTTTTAACCATTTTTATCGCTATCATTTTTTTTCATTGATTTTTCCCCAAATTTTGAAGTATGCATTGTGTTGTGTTAAGAAGTAAATTAAACGTCCGTAACCTTAATGGAAAATGTCCGGAAACGCTTCATTTTACAGTACAGTACTTACAGTGTACTTACCTAGAAAGTACTGGATAATATAAGGTATGTACATGGGTTAAGGGTAGGTTGAGGGGTAGGTTCAGGGGTAGGTTCAGGGTTAATACCTAATTATTACCCAGTTATTGTAATTACTATAATAAGTACATAGTATGTACATGGGAAACAGGACTGTAAAATGAAGCGTTACCAAATGTCCTTGCAGAAAATTACCAGAATATATATTATATATATATATATATATATATATATATATATATATATATATATATATATATATATATATATATATATACATTAAATTGATTTTAAAAATGTAATATAAAGACATTAACATTGTTTACATATATTTTTAATAAATGCTGTTTTTTTTTACTTTCCACTCAAAGAATCCTGACATTTCTCGCATATTCTCCACAAATTCTCGCATTACCACAATGCATTCAGAAATTTAGTTATTTTCAATATTTTACAGTGCATCTAATGTAAAAAAAATATTTTTCAAAGTTGTAAATAAAACAAAGATTATTGGAGTACATATTACCAAAAAAAAGTATGTCAGTCTTCCTGCTTTAAAATGTAACATTTAATGTGTTTCTTTTTATTTCTTTGTAATTAATTGTGAAATTTACTTCCAATTTCGGTGCGAAAATTGATTCTACACCATTTTTTTTTTCAGTGTACTATGATATTTTAATATTTAAATTATTTAGCAATGTGGTAAAGTAAAGTATGATAAAATGTGCTTAACTGTCATCAAAATAACATCACAGTGTACATATGTTCTCGGCAGGTCAACAATTGCTTCAGTTTAAGAGAAACATCTGGCACAGAATTGATCCTTCAATGAAACTCTGTATGTGTAAATGGTCTACAGTGATGCTGCATATTTTAGGCTACTCTGTCAAAGAAGAACAGCTCTATTACAGCCCTTTATGGAAAGATCCTTATTGCAGCTTGTTCTGAAACAATGCCCTCGCACAAACCCATCTCTCTCTCTCTCCATCTGTCGATTAACCGGCTGGCTCAATTCCAGCTCTTTGACATAAGCAAGACTGGGGGACTTAACCTCTCTACCCTGGAGCCCATCCAGGCCGGCTTTAATACCACAAAAATCTGCAGGTTTGGCCCCTCTGCTTTCCTTCTATTTATCATGTTTTCAGCCCCCAACCTTTATCATTCCAAACTAATCCATCTTAAACGCCTCTTCATTTAATACATTATGTGTCAACATGTTCAGCTGACCTTGACCGGCCTCTCGCAACACCTCTGGTGCCAAGTTGGAATGAGCCGATGATAATAGCTTTGAGCAAAACCAGAGGCATTGAGCGCTGAGCGGCTTGGACTCGAAACGCTGATGCTGGAGGGACTTTAATACTGATCTGGAAGCAGCTTTACCCATCCAAGTCCTCAACTTACAGTAAGTGCCATATGATGGGCAGCAAAACTGATCCAGCTCAGAGTAAACATGAAATTAAAATTACCTTTCCTGCTTTTATTGACGATACACAAGTTATTTATAAATAAATTAAAATCAAAATAAATGTTTATTTTTTTCATAATCTTTTAATTAAATGTAATAGTATACTCTGATTCTGAAATAGGGCTGTAGTACTCGAGTCCGGTCTTGGACACGAGACCATTTTTCTATGGTCTCGGACTTGTCTCGGACTCATTGGTATTCGTCGGCCACTGGTCTTGCCAGATATGGTTTTTGATTTCGACCGAATCCAGGTGTCTTTATTATGTTCCCAGTAAGCACACATAAAAGCTGTTTATTTGCGCGCCGTTTATTTGCTCTGGTGTGAGCCGCGATTGCTCCAGAACCAGCCAGTCGTTGAGATAGTTCAGCACGCGTATTCTCTGGAGTCTCAGGGGAGAAAGTGCCGGGTCAATGCACTTCGTAAATGTACGCGGTGCTAGGGACAGACGAACGGCAGAACTGTGAATTGATAAGCCTGTCCCTCGTGATGGGGGGTATCTGGATCTTGATGGGTATCTGGATTTGGATGTAAAAATGTATGCGTCTTTCAGGTCCACTGTGAAACACTGCTATTATGAAGCATCACCATATGTCAACATTCTGTTTTCTTTATTTTAGAAGATTATATGATATCAAGGGGAATGTCTATACTTAAAATCCTGGGTGTTGAGACACTGTGTTTGCTTTTAGATCAACAAATAATAATCCAAAATGATTGCCTTGATAATGTCATGCATAAGACTTTTTTTTTTCCTGTCCTGGACTCGGTCTTGACTCGGACTTGTACCTCTTTGGACTTGGTCTTGAATTGGACTCGACTAGTCCTGGTCTTGTACTTGACAAAGGTAGTCTTGACTACAGCCCTATTCTGAAATGACTGTCCTGTTTCGTTGACATAATCTAAGTTATTGGTTAATATTAATGAGGAAAGTGCAATGTGCTCTGATTGGTCGGCTGGAGCAGTGTGTTGTGATTTGTCAAGAGCTTCAAGTGTTTTTGGGAAATGTCCCGCCCCTTACCATAACTGTGAATTTCAACTCACTACTAAATACTCACTACTCACTACTTTATTTATTTAAACTGTTATTTTGAACATGAACTGTTTTTATGATTAGGACTTATAATGAAGATTTGTGGTTTTAGATGTGTTAGATGCTATGCGTCAGTTCCACTAAACGGCCCAACGCGCTTTTAAGAAGGGATGGATGTTTGCTTCATGTGATAGGCTTGGTGAGTAAAATTTTATTTGTATTATCTTTCTGTATATGTATAATTTTTTTTTGATTTTCTAAAAGTGACCAAAAAGACATGTAACTACAGCTCACCATCGGTGACGCCAAACTGCTCCATCTCCAAAACCTCCGTACGCATGGGTCAGAGTGTGCGTGCAGGTGCGCAAATTTTCCCGTCAAGTTTGTTTTTATAAATCACAACTTGTGCGTCGGAAGTGGCGTACGCCTCTTTCAGGGCCTGTTTTGTGCGTATATGCAACGGTTATAAATGAGGTCTGGTCTTGACTTGGTAGACTTGAATCAAGCTAGTTTGAGTTGGACCGTCAGACATGTTCTCTACAAGCAGCCCAAATCATCTACTTCAAACCTGTAAGCACTGGGTCACGCACTGAAATTAGACAGCGGCAAGCTTTCTCTTAATGCACAGATGGTTCATATAAAAATGAAGTTACTATTATTGAGAAATGATTGTCTTGTTGCTGTAACCCCAGCTGCCACTGTTAATAAAACTCACTACGATTTATCCATACAGATTTATTGGGCAGCACCTTATGAGATGAAACTCATTTCCTGAGTGCTGCTCTTCCCAATCATAATACCTGATCACAGCGTTCACTGGCTTTCCATACAGATGTGTCAGGGATCCTTCCAGGTTATAACAGTGACTGATATTAATTGCTTTTGGTTTCATGATATGCCATTTTACAAGACTTGTTAGGGTTTTTTTCACATATTGAAATAAAAAAAATATCACTGTTTTCTTTTGTTTATTAATTTGTCAATTACTTTTCAGAACTCGTTTTAACTATGGGATTTACAGATGAGCTTGTTGTGACAGTACAGCATGGCTCAGATCAGCTTATGAATATTAATAAGGTAATATTAATTTAGGGTCCAATTCTCAATATTAACAAGTTGCTTACTATCTTTCATATTACTAGGATATTGGCTGTTGATTAGTACTTATGAAGCACAAATTCATGCTTTATTCTGCATTACCATATTCTTGGCCATATCCCTTTAGTACTACCCAATATTAACTACCTTACTAACTATTAATAAGCAGTAAAAATGTGCTTTTTGAGGCAAAAGTCATAGTTAGTAGTGAGAATTGGACCATAAACTGAAGTGTGACCGAAGATTGTACCACACTGCAAAAAATGTGTCTTTATATAAGTATATATCAATAAGAATAAAATCTCTGAAAATTATCTTATGCTGCTTAAAGAAAATTATTATGTTAAGATATTTTAACTGAAAAATCTCTAATTATACCCATTAACATTAGGATTTAATTTGACACATTAAATGTCACAAGTATTTACTCACCTTCATAAAATTTAGAAATATCCTGTCATGATCACCATACACCATGCCTGTTCCCTCTACGCACTACATTTCCCATAATCCTCCCTGGTCATCACCTGCATACCCTTCTTTATCCCTACATCTGTCTGCCATCACGCTCATCAACTCTTAATAAAAGCCAGCACCACACACACTGGGGTTGGGGTTTTGTACTTGCTAACTTGAATTGTTTCACTGTATATGTTTTGGACTGCCTGTGTTGCTCAAGTCAAGTCACGCCAAGTCACGTCACGTCACGTCACCTTTAAATATATAGTGCTTTTTACAATACAGATTGTTTCAAAGCAGTTTTACAGAGATAACAGGAAAATGCAACAAAGTTTGTTTCTAGAAGAAAGCAGCATCAGAGTCCAGCTTAAGTAAATTCAGTGATGGTTCATTTTTTGTTGTAAAAAAAAAATGAATTTAGCTAATTCTTATATGTAACTGTTCTGGTTAAAACCGTGATGTCATCGTCCAGCTCAGTTCAGTTCTCATATAATGGGGTCAATGCAAGCAGATCAATAATATTGTTGAATATTAAATTAAATGTCCCCAACAAGCCAAAGGCAAAATAGCTCATTTCATCTGTATTCCTGTCATGACTCAATGGATAACAGGAAGCAATAGCAGGTAAATAACTCTTTATTAAGGGATGAGGAAGTTCAAACAGAGAGACACGGGCGTGGAACTGGTGACCCAGGGACGTCGATGGTCAGCGAGGTGAATCCCAAGTGGTGCGGTGAAGACAGACGAAGAACAATCCACAAACGGTGATAATCCACAACCGATGATAATCCACAATCAAGACGAACTTCACAGGAACACACGACGAGAGACTCAGGAACACAAGACTGGAACACCGAACATCCAACGAACGATCTGACAATGGAGATGAGAAAACTGTGAGCATATATAGTGAAATGAGATAGGCTGCAGCTGGTGATGATATGATGATCAGCTGGAGCGAATCAAGGAATGACACTCAATCACGCCCACAACACACGTGCTTTCATGCAACAACAACAACACGAGACGAGAAGGAAGCAATGAATTAGTATACCGTGACAGTACCCCTTCTCCTAAGGACGCCTCCTGGCGTTCTCAGACTCCCTTACCTGTCGATTGTAATCATCGATCAGAGAGTGATCCAGAATGTCTCTAGCAGGTACCCAACTTCTCTCCTCCGGACCGTAACCTTCCCAGTCCACCAAGTACTGAAATCCACGTCCCCTCCGCCTTGAATCCAGAATACGATTAACCGAATAGGTGGTGTCCCCATTTACGAGACGCGGCGGGGGGGGAACTGGGACTGGCGGATTAATGTGAGCATGAAACACGGGTTTAATTTTGGAAACGTGAAAAACGGGATGTATTCTCCTGTACGCTGGAGGTAAACTAAGGCGGACTGCCACCGGACTAATGATCTTGGTGACAGAGAACGGGCCAATAAATTTGGGAGCAAGCTTATTAGAGACGGAACGGAGAGGAATGTTCTTAGTAGAAAGCCACACTTTTTGACCGACGACGTATATGGGAGGCTTTGACCGGTGGCGATCGGCCTTAGCCTTGGTGCGCGCCCCCACTTGGAGTAAAGTCTTGCGGGCTCTAGTCCAAGTGCGGTGACACCTCTGGATTAAAGCGTGGGCGGAGGGAACCGCGACCTCGGATTCCAGACTGGGAAAAATAGGTGGCTGGTAACCTAAACTACATTCAAACGGAGATAGGCCCGTAGCCGACACTGGTAACGTGTTGTGGGCGTACTCCACCATGGAAAGTTGTTGGCTCCATGAGGAAGGATTCTTGGAGACTAAACATCGCAACACCCTTTCCAGATCTTGGTTGGCTCTCTCGGTTTGTCCATTGCTCTGGGGATGAAACCCTGAGGATAAACTAACCGTCGCTCCCAGTAATTTACAAAATTCTTGCCAAAATTTGGACACAAACTGGGGTCCTCTGTCAGAGACCACGTCCATCGGGAGGCCATGTAAACGAAAGACGTGGTCAATGACTGTCAACGCTGTCTCCTTAGCTGAGGGTAATTTGGGTAAGGGAATAAAATGAGCTGCCTTCGAGAACCGGTCCACCACGGTCAAAACGACTGTGTTACCCTGGGAGGGTGGGAGGGCGGTAATGAAATCGAGAGCGATATGGGACCAGGGTCTCGAAGGGACTGGCAGCGGTTGAAGGAGCCCATCTGGGGGTCGATTGGAAGTTTTACCAGTGGCACAAACCGAGCAAGCCAAAACAAAACTGTGAATGTCACGAGCCATAAGTGGCCACCAGAATCGTTGCTTGACTAGAAATTTAGTACGATAAACTCCTGGATGACAAGCCACGTTGGAGCAATGACCCCACTGAATGACGTCAGACCTTAATCCCTCCGGCACGAATAAGCAATTCGGTGGGCACCCGGGCGGAGGCGTTACCCCTTCTAAGGCCGTCTTGACCTTCGATTCGACCTCCCATACGAGTGTGGAGACAAATAGACTCTCCGGTAAAATGCACTCGGGAGTAGACGGGCGTTCGGAAGGATCAAAAATGCGAGATAAAGAGTCGGGTTTGATGTTTTTGGACCCCGGGCGGTACGAGAGAGAAAAATCAAAACGACCGAAAAAAAGTGCCCACCGAGCCTGCCTGGAGTTCAATCTTTTGGCAGTTCTGATGTACTCTAAATTCTTATGATCAGTCCAGACTATAAAGGGTACCCCCGAGCCCTCTAACCAATGACGCCATTCCTCCAAGGCTAACTTGACTGCCAACAACTCCCTGTTACCAATGTCGTAATTGCTTTCGGCTGAGGACAAGCGATGAGAAAAAAACGCGCAAGGATGCATCCTGTCGTCTGTGGGAGAACGCTGGGACAGGACTGCTCCTACCCCCACCTCTGACGCATCGACCTCCACCACGAACTGCCGTGAATAATCAGGGGCAACGAGGATGGGAGCTGAAACAAAGCGGCTCTTGAGTTTGGCAAATACAGCCTCGGCTGTATCTGACCACCTGAACGGAGTACTGGGGGAGGTCAAGGCAGTCAGAGGCGCGGCTAGTTGGCTGAAATTACGAATAAAACGTCGATAGAAATTGGCGAACCCCAGAAACCTCTGTAGGGCCTTACGGGAATCTGGACTTGGCCATTCTACCACAGCCTTAACCTTCTCAGGGTCCACACGCATTCCCTCAGACGAGATGATGTATCCTAGGAAAGGAACAGACTGTGCATGAAAATCGCATTTCTCCGCCTTGACAAAAAGCCCATTCTCTAACAACCTCTGAAGCACTCGTCGGACGTGTTGCACATGTTCCTGGAGAGACGAGGAAAATATCAATATGTCATCCAGGTAAACATATATGAACTGGTCAATCATGTCTCGCAACACGTCATTGACCAGTGCCTGGAAGACTGCTGGGGAGTTGGACAGCCCGAAAGGCATGACCAAATATTCAAAGTGCCCCCTGGGGGTGTTAAAAGCAGTCTTCCACTCATCCCCCTCCCTGATACGAACCAAATGATAAGCGTTACGCAAGTCCAATTTCGTGAAGATGGACGCTCCCTGCAACCTCTCGAAAGCTGAAGACATCAACGGCAAAGGATAAGTATTCTTTACCGTGATGTTATTCAACCCCCGGTAATCAATACAAGGTCGCAGAGACCCGTCCTTCTTCCCCACGAAAAAGAACCCCGCCCCCGCTGGAGAAGAGGAAGGGCGGATGAGCTTGGTTGCCAGAGAATCAGAAATATATTTCTCCATAGCCTCCCTTTCAGGAACAGAAAGTGAGTATAACTTGCCTTTAGGCGGAGACTTACCTGGCATTAAATCTATGGCACAGTCATAGGGACGATGAGGAGGAAGAGAAGCAGCACGAGACTTACTGAACACTTCCTTCAGATCATGGTACTCCTCGGGCACGTTAGACAAATCCCCTACTTCCTCCTGAAACACACAAACAGGCACAGACGGACAAGCAGACACGAGACAAGACTTATGACATTCCTTGCTCCACTCCAGTATAGCTTTATGTTGCCAGTCCACACGGGGGTTGTGACGGGTGAGCCAGGGATGTCCAAGAACAATGGGTGCCAGGGGTGAATCCAGAATGTAAAAACAAATTGTCTCGGAGTGATTGCCTGAAGTGATGAGGGTGATGTCTTCCGTGGTAAATGAAATGGTGGGGAGTTCTTGACCGTTAAGTGCATGAACTGAAATCCTTTGTGTGAGTGGTCTGAGGGGAATCTGAAATTTGTGTGCGAAAGTGCTGTCCATAAAGTTACCTTCAGCCCCGGAATCCAAAAGTGCTCGACCGTCGTGCTGGTGAGCTGACCATCTCAGTCTTACCGGAAGGAGAGTAGATGTGGATGAGGTCTTCTGGGCGGAGATCCCACCCGATAGTAGCCTCATGCTTACTATCGGGCTTGGCCTTTTACCGGGCAGTTGTAAGCGTAGTGTCCCGAGCCTCCACAGTATAGGCAAAGGCCCTGGGATCTCCGCCTCTCCTTCTCCTCCAGGGAAAGCCGAGCTCGACCCACCTGCATGGGTTCGTGATCGAAGACTGGGCTGACCGCGTCCCTGCCGCTGGACCGTTGTACCTCGACTCCTCCTGTAGGACGGGTGGACAAAGCTCTACTCCCGACCCTTGCCAGCCGCGCGTCCACCCGTAGAGCCAGGTCGATGAGGCCATTGAGAGTCGTTGGGAGGTCCAGGGCGTAGATCTCCCTCTGGACGCGGTCAGCCAACCCATGCAGGAACATGTCCCACTGCGCCTCCTCGTTCCACTGACATTCGGCCGCCAGGGTTCGGAACTCGATCGAAAAATCCGAGACCGACCTCTCACCTTGACGGAGGTCGGCCAGCACCCTAGCGGCCTCTCTCCCCGCGACGGCACGATCGAATACCCGTTTCATCTCCGCGGAGAGTGTCAGGAACGAGGCACAGCAGGGATCTTGATTCTCCCACACCGCCGTCCCCCAAAGCGCTGCTTTGCCGGTTAGTAAAGTCAACACAAACGCCACTTTAGTTTGCTCATTTTGAAATGTTCTGGGCTGTAGAGCAAAATGCATGGCACATCTGGTCAGGACTGCTCTACAGTATGCAGACTCACCCGCGTAGCTCTCTGGAACAGGTAGGCGTGGTTCGGCGTGAGTCGGATTCTCCGGTGGAATGAGGGGAACGGCTGGTGTGGGTGGCGCAGCGGGAACTCGAAGAAGTAGAATCTGCTGGGTCAGCTCGGACACCTGCGTCACCAAAGCTTGTACCGCACGGCCCGTGTCATTCAAATTCCTCTCCTGCGAGTCCATTCTTCTCATACTGTGATGAACAAAATCCTCCATACTGGTCGATGAAGTACCCGCTGCTTCCATGGTTGGGTCAGATCGTTCTGTCATGACTCAATGGATAACAGGAAGCAATAGCAGGTAAATAACTCTTTATTAAGGGATGAGGAAGTTCAAACAGAGAGACACGGGCGTGGAACTGGTGACCCAGGGACGTCGATGGTCAGCGAGGTGAATCCCAAGTGGTGCGGTGAAGACAGACGAAGAACAATCCACAAACGGTGATAATCCACAACCGATGATAATCCACAATCAAGACGAACTTCACAGGAACACACGACGAGAGACTCAGGAACACAAGACTGGAACACCGAACATCCAACGAACGATCTGACAATGGAGATGAGAAAACTGTGAGCATATATAGTGAAATGAGATAGGCTGCAGCTGGTGATGATATGATGATCAGCTGGAGCGAATCAAGGAATGACACTCAATCACGCCCACAACACACGTGCTTTCATGCAACAACAACAACACGAGACGAGAAGGAAGCAATGAATTAGTATACCGTGACAATTCCTGCTTCCCTGGATTCCCGTCTCCTCCATTATCATCTGTTCTGCTCCTGCAAAGATAAGAGACATTATTATCTTCATCTTTAGCCACCATCAAGGTCTGAGTGGTGCAACTTACCTGTTTGGACTGTTATACTCCTCATCTACTCTGACTGTTGTTACAGTATCTACTACATTTGCCATCATCTCATTCACCCTGTTGGTGTTTCCTTACTGTACTCGCCGTTGTCCTTTCGTATACAAAATCCAAGTATATTTTGAGTTGCAGGCAGCAGGGAAACTGAAAACCAAATGTCACTTATTAACAACTAACTAAAACAGTTAGATTAGGATAGCAAAAAGTATGAAATTATTACATAAGAAAATGCTTCTCATATTTTGTTTTGTTGACAACAGTGTAGTCTGTCATTTTCTTTGACCTTGTGCAGTTTTTCTCATGGTTTATGTCACACAGTCTGTCCTCATTAGCATCTGTCTAATAGAATTATCTTCTAAATGACAGACTAGATTGGACATCAACAACTAAAAATATGGGAGGTGTTTTCTTTGCATTAGTAACTTTATGAGTCTAATTAGATCTGCAACCCACTTTTGTGTCACCACCCATCAGTTGAGAAACACTGGTCTGTAATATCTCATTAAACACGAGCGGTTCATGCATTGTTCTCTCTATGAACCATCAGTTTTGACTTCAATTATAACGTCTTACAGTGAATAAACCGCGGGTTGCTCGTTCGTCTCCTCTGTGAAGTCTAATGGTGCGAATATAGAGATGCTCCTCTGAAGCAACAAATGAAGGAAAAAGTTTCTACCTTGAACACCAGGAACAATCACTGTGAAGAAGCTGAGAAGAGCAGCAGATGATGATAATAAGGTCGTTTCCACAATCTATTTTTAACACGACTTTATCGAGTTTTAAGAACACTTTCATCAAGAAGGAACATGTTGACTGGAGTTAAAGCAAAGACTGGAGGTTTGTGACAGGTGTTGTGTGGTACACAAGGGAAAAGAAGGTGCTTTCAAAAACCTTTTTTGAGACACTTTTGTGAAGAAGTGTGTGCTTGAGGAAGAGAGCGTGAACAATGTGAAAAAAGTTTTAGGCCGTACTTACATTTGTAGAATTCGGATTTTTTCACAGATATCTGGGAAACACTAGATCATCTTACCTGTTTAAATAACCTGTTTTACTTATTATGCGTTATTGCTATTTACGGCTCATCAGATCACAGTTGGAATCGGGTTTAACGGAATTACCACTTAATTCACAGATCTGAGAAGAGTGCATTTGAATTAAACTATAATATTTCTAATAATGCATTTTTTTCGTAATATGTAGAATACAATTCTTTCCAAAATGATTAGACATTTTTCATTAAATTACATTTGATACAGTTAAAATATAGCTATATATATAAACTTGTTTAAAATATATTTATGTTTAATACAGTTAAATAGCTAACTCTATATAGTATTAATAAAATACATAGTTATGGATGTCATATTGCATTTCAGTTAATAGATACTCAAAATTATTACACATTGCACCTTTAAAGAAACTAAATAAAATAAATCATACAAATAAACAAGTTATATATATATATAACCTTTGGGCTCATGCGGACGCGTCGAGTTTAAACAAGGCTTTACGCTTTAACCAGCTCAGCCACAGTAACAGCTCATATTAGCCAGCTAAACTTTTACTACCCTGTTAGAAAAAATATATAGTTGCATAGTTTCATGTGGTTCTTCTCCCTCGCTGTATTATGGGTTTGCTATGTGGGGGAAATGTCCTGGTTACGTTTGTGAGACAATCAGCTGATTACTATTATTATATTTACACCCTTGATCCTCACCTGACTATGGCTTTGTAAACTTTATCCATGATGTGGTTTATAATGGACTGTGGTACAGAAGCTTGGTTTACTCTGGCTATTCTCTGCCGTCTCAGACGACGATGTTTGTCCCGTTTTAGCCACCGTAGCTTCTTCGAAAGGGAGGGGTGAGCGGTGGGCTGAGCCCTTAGTGTAAACTCGCAACCGAATCGCTAGATGTCGCTAAAAGTCACACACTGCACATTTAAATTAAAATATCAAATGTAAAAAAAAAAATCTAACAATTGTTTTTATCAACAGATATTGACATAATACATGGTATACATTTATAACACTTAAAATCAGCATAAAATTGACGTTTTTTTCCCCCTTTTGTGGCGTATATCTGAGGGAAACAAACAAATGTGGGCGGGACTTGATGTTGATTGGATGGTTCTGGTTTGCTATTGATGGAATTCATGTGATTGACAGATTGCCCCGCCCTCGCACCTGAAAACACATTATCAGAGAAGAGACGTCGCTACAAGTTATTTTGATTAAAGATTATCAGTGCACATGAATTTAAAAAAGATATTATGTGCACAGGTAGATCATTTATAATTAATTTAGAAATATTCCATAAAATTTTAAATTTTGATTTCATACTGGCTTTAAAACACAGGGGACAACTTGTTTACCCAACAGCTAGAATGAACTCACATCAAACCAATAGGAAGAGTAGACTGGTTCTGTCCATCATGACGTTTTACCGCGGTATCAGAGCTTTGTTCCCTCCCAGCAGAGCACCAGTATGAACATGATCTCTCATCACACACATACACACACACACACACACACACACACACACACACACACACACACACACACACACACACACACACGTGAGTCTGTGGACTGAAATGAGCTGCTATTGATCCTGCTATTGCACTGAAGCCCCAGACAGCCAGTTTAAAGGACTGTTCAGAGACACAGATCAATGAGCTGATGTGGGATCAGTGGACTATCTGTTGAAACCTCAGTCACCTTCTTCTTCGTGGTTCTACAGTCACCGCAGTGGCAGGAGGACGCCATAAAAACAGATATTTGTATTCAGTCGGAGATGTTGAATCAGCCAGAGTTCAGTGTGACGATGAAAATGATCATCTAATAATGGAGAGGCCAAACCTTTTTTTCTACAATTTATAGCAAAATACAATTTAAGCATACTGGTATATTCTTATCTATTTGGGGTCCATTTTCAAAAATGAACAAACAAACAAACAAAAACAGACAAATTCCATTATGTTTTGTGACAAAACATATGAAAATAATAAAATAAAATAATTACTAATAAATAATTATGCATATGTATTCTTAATATGTAGAATAAAATCCTTCTCAAATGATTATACATACAGTATTTCACAATGATGCCCAATACTGTCAAACACACACACACACACACACACACACACACACACACACACACACACACACACACACACACACACACACACACACACACACACACACACACACACATGCATACATTATATATATATATATATATATATATATATATATATATATATATATATATATATATATATATATATATATATATAAGTTAGCTATAACTTTCAAAACGACTTAACATACAGTATGTTAATAAAAAAAAAAAATATATATATATATATATATATGTGTATTTATGTCTACGTGTGTTTTTTTGTTTGTTTTTTGTTTTTTACATTTTATAAATGTAACTACATAACTGTTCACCAATTATTCTGTACATTGACAGCTTTTCTAAAAATGCAAAATATCTTAACATCTCCCGTGGATTCTTGATCTCTAGAATTATCTTAACGTAAAATCATATTTTATCTGTTTAGTAAACATGATGATTTCATTTAGATCTTGGCAAATCTTCAGACTGTACATTTCCAGGAACCCAACAGGAGGTAAATCAGATACCAAAAAAGACAAGCTTAAACAGGCTTTCATGCTCCTACTGTAAATAGATTTTGTAATGATTGTGTTTAGTCAGTCCTGTGGAGTAACGCCTTCAACAGAAAGAGATTTTTTAGCATTAATATGCATGAAAGTTAAACTTTAATTATGCTAAACACAATTTAAGATTTTCTTCAAACCAGCAATTCTATTAGTTTTCATGATCACTTTATTTGATATTTTTATTTTTAAACATTTAGCTGTCACACCGCTTGGCCATCAAAATGAACTCAGAACATCAATAATTTGCTTAAAAATTGTTGAAAAGCTGCACTTAAAAAAAAAAAAAATTCTTGTAAATAAAACAAAGATTATTGGATTATATTGTAAAAGAGGAAAGTTAGGTGACATAAGCGCTGTGTTGTGAATGTGAGACTCACTGAGCTTCTAATGATGCTGCAAATCTTTCGTTTAACACACACAGAAAAAAAAATTTACTTAACACAAAATAAAAGTTGCATTTTGCAACATTCAAAATAGGTATTTTTCAGATGGTTGGTACAATTCAACGACTTGTGTCTTTTTGGTCATGACTTCTTATAGATCTGAATAAATGTTGATATCTGAAAATGAAGATCAGGCCTTGTGTAAATGACGGAAGGACAGCAATAAATAACAGACTGAATGGAAATGTCATTTCTCAATGGCTGCTCTTGTCATTTAGCTGCGTAATGGGTGACTCGGAAGACATTTTTCCTGTTTATGAGATCACGTTGAGCTCTACACAACAGTGAGCACTTCTCCAGCAGCTTTATGTTTACATAAAATCACATCCTCATCTCACAAATCAGCCAAACAGATTCGGCTACACATCATGGCATCAAGCTACAGACACACATTTCCTCACTACACAAGCTTTTCGGCACTTTAACAACTTCCAGTGCTGGATAGAAATCAAATCAATAATTTCATCTTGAAATGTTTTAAATATTAGCATTTGCACTGCAACCAAAAATAATACCCTGATGGCACAAATAAAATAAAATAAAACATCTTATAAAGCACCAAGTTTAGAAATCTATCTATCTATCCATCCATCTGGCCTGTATAACCTTTAAACTTCAACATTTAAAACTGGTTATCAGGCAGTCGAGGCACACTAACAAACAAAATTGTCTTGCCAATCTTATTATTTTTATTCTGTACTAGTATTACTGGATTCAAAATGCCTTTTGCACATTTGCTCAGGCATTCACAACAAATGCCACAAATATATTTAATCTCAATACAAATCAGTGTTATTATAGCAATACAAATCAGTGTTATTATAGTATTATTAAAATAAATGTGCCATGCTTTTATATTTTTAATTCATTTTTAATTTTTTGATTTTAGATTTCCCTACTATGGCCTATGGATACTTCCCCACTCACTCCTGCCAGTAACTGCAGAGACGTTTTTGCTTTTTAGCAGCGTGTTGGGGTTCCGGTACATCAGCCATGTCAACGAAACGAATGAATAAAAATTAGCTTATCAATGCATATCTAAATTTGCACCTGGTATCTTTGTAGAACCTAAAAAAAAAGAAACAAAAAAGATGCTGCAGCCAATGAGGCCGACTCAACCTCCACGGACAGTTTTTAATGTTTTATCAGACAATAACTACTCAAGATGTTGCTTTAGGCTCAAAAAGCCTTTTAAAAGCAAAAAAAAGAAAAAAGAAATCCAAGACCACAAACCTCACAAACTCATCTAGTATTTCTTTGGAAACTGGGAGCTTAAATGGCCCCTATTATGCTAATTGAATGGTTCCTTAAATTGTTTTGGAACCTTCCATAGGTTTATATGCATCCTCAAAAAAAATAATTTAATTTTCTAATGAAATATATTGTAGCATGAGCTCTTTTCTCACAGTGTCTGAAACGGTTTGATCAAGGATTTGGTCTCTCTAAACCCCGCCTTTCTACGAGCCTGCTCTGCTCTGATTGGTCAGATGGCCCAGTCTGTTGTGATTGGTCCAAACATCCATTACCATATCTGGATTTCATCTCCAACAGTAACGATAGCATTGGTTTTACCGTATCAATCCCAGCATGAGTCCTCATCCTTTGGAAGTGCATCAAAGTGGATTTGCAGCACAGAAAATGTGTCGACAAGACAAACTGTTTCAAGAAACTGCAAAAAGCCAATCAGATAAAAGTTTTACGTTTTGAGAAATCTCCTGCTATTCTGGTGAGCGTTATGCATCAGATGGTCAGTGAGCGGTCGGTCTGGGGGTGAGCCGTCTGACACTGAGACTAAAATAGAGCTCAGTCCAGGTCATTAATGCAAACACTGTCTGGCTCAACAAATGTTAGAAGCTGCTCATGCTTTGAGCTTTTATATTATCGTATTCATCTTACTCTGCCTACGGCCTGGATGATTTATATCTTTCTCAGAGGATAAGGAGGGAGAATTCTAGTGCACGGCCGAAAAAATGTTTTGCATGATCAATGCAGGTCTAGTGTTTCAATAAAGTTCTATAAGCAACATCACATGATTTATTATTTTCAAAATTACTGTTTACTCAAGTAGGCTACAATTGTTATGCTGCAAAAGGTTAAATGAAAGATTTTGCTTGCGTGAGGTGAGTTCAGCATAAATGCATGCTGATACCACTTACATGTACAACTAAAAACTGAGAAACATCAAAAAACAGCTCATTATATAAACTGCTAGATGCAAATCAATAAACAGGCAAAAGAATGGCTTTATGAGCAAAATTACTGGCAAAGACGTGCACAAAAATACATGAAATCAGGCTAGCATAGTTAAAAAGTGTTCGTTCATTTACCTGTGTGGAGTGTGTTTCCGTCAAGATTCGTGAGCACATAGCTCGTCATGTTTGCTTCTATTTGCCATGTGCTCACACAAAAAATGACAAAAAACAAGAGAACATGGCAAGTGAACACAATTACAAGCCATGTGCTCAAAATAAACATGAAACTAACACGCAGCCAATGAGAGCACTCACAGACTGCATGTCCACACAACACAAGACAACATGAAATCATGTGGCCGACGTTAACACAAACCGTGTTATACACAGAACACAACAACACACGCGGATGGAAGAGTGTGGCTCAAGCAAACTCGAAACCGCATGTTTTTCGTCATGTTTATTTTAATGTGCCATGTGCTCTCCTAATTGTCTTAACCCCGCCCATCTTATCTGATTATTGGTTCCATTGCCTCTCCTGTACTCCATTGTTCCTCTACTTGTTTGCTGCTTTATTTAGCGGCTGTTAACACGACACCGTTTTTAACTAAAAACGTAAAGCTTTTTATGCGTTTTGGCGGTTCATTTACACGACAACAGAGTTTTGGGTGGCTGAAAAGCAAACTTTTGAAAATGGGTTTCAAAGTGCAAGTTTTTGAAAACTGACTGCGTGTAAACAACAAAAACGAGAATCTGTGTAGACGGTGACGCCATGCACATGCGTATTACGTATTAGTGTTTCATCGACATCTACTGGCCTGGCAGCAGATTACAGCATTTTAGTCGTTTTCATAGATCTGTGTGAATGGGGATTGTTTTGACAATGGTGTGGTCTGTTATCAGAAAACTCAAAGGAAAAACTTCTCCATTTTTTAGCATAACGTTGTTGTGTAAACGTACCCTTATTCTCCTTGTGTTTGCAGAAATACACCCCTGTGTGTTCCAGCCCTGTCTTACCAGCCCTGTGCCTTGCTGCTAGTTTCCCTCTATGGGGTAGTTTTTGTTTAAATTTTCTTTATATATATATATATATATATATATATATATATATATATATATATATATATATATATATATATATATATATATATATATATATACTCAAATAAAGCCCATTAACTCCTCATCCTTGAGTCCTCGCCTCATTCTTGATCCACACCTGACAGTTTCAGGACTTATGTCCCGTTTACAAAAAGGGAAGATGCAGATATTTCCCTGTGGTTTGGCCTCTCATTTACACGAAAACCCAGTTTTTATCACAGAAAATTATTATTTCTAAAAACTCCGGCCAAAGTGGAGAGTTCTGATAACGCCGGTTATGTGTTCCCATGTCAACTGGAAGAAACGGGGTTTTAGGTTCACAAATGTCACATTATGCGCCAGAAAATGCTTGACGTCATGTGAGCACCAAGTTTGGCATAGTTATGATGGCGCTCGACGGCGTATTTATGCGGGTTGATGTAAATGACAACTTTTTTTAAAAACGATTTTGTGTGCACAATGCTATTATTGAAAACGGAGGGGGGGAAATATTTGTTTCTCTAAATATCCAGCTATGTGTAAATATAGCCTTACGCTTACACATTCTATCTTTAATGAGAAGACAAGGCAATGTAGATGTTGTGGATAAAACGAATAAAACCGTAATCGTTCTTCCCTCCCGCCATGTTTAAAGTTTATGGCCCGCCCAACTCAGGAACTTGGGTATCAAAAGTATCCCCGAGCTTCCCAGTGGTAAATAAGACATGAGAGGGCGTTCATGTGCAGATGTTTTAACTAGGAAACTCATACTTGCAATAATCCAGACGTTAGCAGCATTAGACTTCAACAGGTATAAGAATATAGAGCTAAAAGAGTAATTTGGTCTTTTGGAATTTGATGAGAAATATGAGTTACTATTCTTTTGAGATCTCTGTCTTTTGTTCCCTTTCAGTCGAGAACGTCAGACGTAGTCGACGGTCGACTGAATTGGGATCTCGCTAGAGAGCCTGTCTTCTTCGAGTACTATTGAACGAGCCAATGTAATTGGCGTGCGTGATTCGCATCACACACTCCGCCCCCGCGGCGCGGGTATAAATACGGAAGTGGATGCACGCACTAGTTGCCTTTCGCTTCGGAGCCGATCGTTTGATGTCTCTGAGAGTGCTGTTGTCTACGACGAGCGAGTGTGTCGGTGTTCTTCAGGAAGACTCTCCCAGTGCTGGTGTTCTACAGCGCGAGTGCAGCGGTGATCGCGAGCTTTGAGCTCTCAACTGCTGTTTTAACAGCAACAAATTTCTAAATGTTTGTGTGTGTTGATGGCTGGTTAGAGGGCGGAAAAGTGAGTGCTTCACTGTTTCAGTTCTCTGTTCAGTGTTGCCGCGGTCATTCCCCTGTGTGCTCCGGCACTGGTGACGGTCCTATTTTCTGAAAGAGCAACACGGGTGCGTTTGCGTCTTTTTCAAGATGTCATTCCGCCCGTGCGTTTCTGGGTGCGGTCGTTCCCTGTCTCTCTCTGATGGTCACAACTGTTGTGTCACGTGTTTGGCTTACAGCACGCTGAGACAGCTTTTGTGGACAGCTCATGTTTTCACTGTGGGAACATGACTGTCGCAGTGTTGAGGGCGAGACTCGCCTTCGTTCGCGGAGAGCGAGTCCCCATTACCATGCCCCACCCTCGGGTGCTGTGTGGGATGGGTGACCGGAGGATAGTGTTGGATGTCCCGCCCGGTAACCATTCCCTGTGGGCTCCTCACTCCTCCCTTCCACTGCAACCACTGGAGCCTCCTGTGTTGTCTGCTGGTCCATCTGTAATGGGTGGGCCAGCGGTTTCACTCGGGGCTCCCCTGGAGGACAGGACGCCGATTGCAGCATCGGAGGGTGAGCTGACTTCTAGAGATGATGACTCTGCTGCATTGTCTCCCTCCGGGAGTTCAATGTTGCCCGAGCCGGATCCAGAATTATCAGCTATGCTGAAACGGGCCGCCGAGGCTGCCGGGCTCGAGTGGAACCTCCACCGTGTCCCGTTCAGTCTCGGTTGGAATCTGGAGTTTGGTATCTTGGGGCGGGCCGCGCTGGTTCTCAGCTCGCCGCCCCAGTGCCTTTCTTTCCCGAAATGCATGGAGAGCTTATCAGGTGGTGAACAGCATCTTTCTCTGCCAGAAACTGCCTGAATAGCTTTTCCCCCTCATTACCCTTGATGGAGGAACGGTGAAGGGTTGCGAGGTGTCCCTCCATTGGAGCGGTCTGTCGACACAGGTGCACCTGTGTCCGGCGGCCGCTGCCTTTTGGGGGGATCCTCGTCTCCCCCCTAAGGCCTGTGAGTTTCGTCTGTTCCGACGGGCAGAGCTTACAAAGCCTGTGGGCAAGCCATTTCCTCTTGCGTGCCATGGCGTTGCTGCAGGCTAGGGCTCCCATGGCATGCACGAGGGTAATCCAGACCGTGCGCTCATAGGTGAGCACCGCACTGCATCCGACCTCACCCTCCGGGGTACGGGTGTTGTAGCGTGCGTGATCGGTCTGGCGATGTCCACCTTGGTGGTCCAGTAGCGCCTTCGTTGGCTCAGCCTGGTTGGTATGGCGGATGCGGACAAGGTTCGGTTCCTGGTCTCCCCAATTTCCCAGGTTGGGCTGGTCGGCGACGCGGTGGAGAACTGCATCAAACAGTTCTCTGCCGCTCAAGCGCAGACGGAGGTCATCCGGCACATCCTGCCCCGGTGGCCAGCTGCTGCCTCCACCCGCCGCCGGTGGCAGCTCCTCCGCCTGCTCGTCGCCGTGGGTGTTCTCCGGCCGCCGCTCCTGCTGGCCCTCCGCAGCAGCCTCCACCCAGGCCTTAGCATGGAGCCGGCCGCAGTAGAGACGCCCAGCCCGCTCCAGGCACTGCCAAGCCAGGTGGCAAGCGACAGCGAAAGCATTCCGGAGCGGGCCGCCCAGGAATGGATGAGATGCTCTTGGAGTGGCACGATCACTCCCTCCCCCCGGGTGAGGGCCGGGTGGAGCCTTTGTTTGTGTGTGTGTCTGTTCCGGTGAGTTTATCACACTCGGTGAGTTTATCACACTCAGGTGTTGAGCAGGAATGCTCCTGAAGCTCAGTGAACTTGTCACACCCAAGTGCTGAGCAGAAAATGCTCCTGAAGCCCAGTGATCTTCACATGTTGTGTTGAGCAATGCTCCTGTCTTTTGCGCCCGTCGCTTGCACCTACGTGCCAAGTCAGGAGAGGAACAGGTCTTCATAGTTGCCCCTTATTGGCCCAACTAGACCTGGTTCCCTTCAACAGCCTTCCTGACTTCCCCTGAAAACTCTTTCGGGGACGGGGCACGATGGCACACGCGTTCTTCCCCCGGAGATTCCGGGCGGTCTTACATCTGAACGCGGAGGTTCAGGTGGCTATCACAAGAACATGTGATAGTTACCATCACTTCTGCGAGCACCCCCTAGAATTGGGTAGCGTGCTTACGCCTTTAGAAGTGGAACCTAGTCGTTGAGTGCGTCTTCTCTCCAGAGGAGATCCTGAAAGCTTTCGATCACTTCAGTGCTCTCTTTCCTGCAAAATGGGTTGCAGTAGGCTGTTTTCCTTCACCCTCAAAATGATGTTGCCTCGGTGTTTAAACGACGCTCATCGTGTTGCAGAAGTATGCAGAAGCACGTTCTGATCGTCAGGTTCCTGAGGAGCAAGGTCTTGTAAATCCTTGTGTCCCTCTTTATCCTCTTGGGCCTTGTCCCTGGTGCGACTGCACTGCATAGACCGCCCCTGAGCCACTGCAGGCAGTGAGTTAAAAATTCTGTTATATCAGTTCTCCTGCTCGCGTGGTCTCTACTAGAGGGTAGGGACTTGCTCGCTTTCGGTCAACGTATTGTGCCTGGAGTCTGGGCCGGCTAACTCTCACAAGCTGAGACCCCGGCTCGGATTGTGCCCAAGGTTCCTACCTCTCCCGTAATAGGAGCAGGTGGTGAGCCTGCAAGCGCTGCCCTGGAGGAGGCAGATCCAGCCCTGGCTTCTCTGTCCGTTCGCTTGGACGTGTACAGAATGCAAGTCATAGACCTCAGACCAGCTCTTCAAATATCTGTTGGAATTCAGCAGAGAGGGAAGGCTGTTTCCATGCAAAGTTGCACTTAGTGCTTGCCTTCATTTCGGCAAAGGTCCGAGATGCAACATGTCCACTTAGGTGTTGAGCTCCTCTATGATGAGTGTAAAGTGCTCCGCCTGGGCGTTGACGATATGCTTTGCTAAAACAGATTCTAGAGTTGGGGGCTGGACGACACCTAGTTGAACCGCTGCCTCACGTGGGCTCCCTTCTCATGAAGCCAGTTTCACCGTGAGCCCGGTTCAAGTGTCGGCTTGCTGCGCCATTCCCCTCCTATGGACTGGATACGTGCGCCTTTCTACTCCAGTTGAGTTCCCTTAAAATTGAACCCTGTTGAGTTCCTCCACACCCCTCCGACGTCGGACGTGCAGAACGTCTGGTGTTAGGCCTACCACTCGTAAGCAGTGTGGAACCTGTGTTAGGCTGGGTCCATATGTTGCGGTCCCTTCGGTGACCCCATATGTGTATTCTTCCACGATACGGCTCCCTGCGGTGAGCCCGTGTCTTCCCTCGGCAGAGTCTCTCTGCCGTCACTGTCCGGTGTGTCTCCCCCCGTCTTAGGCTGGAGCCACCCCAGTGACATTCCATATGTTAGACTGCCCGGTTTCCGCCCAGTTCATATGTGTATTCTCCACATTACCTCCCTCTGGGTTGGATGTGGCTTCCTCAGCGTCCCTTCCTTCCAACGTACGGGGAACGCTTTCCCAGTGGTCCTGTAGGAACAGCAGTGACTTCCCTGGCCTAAGCCCTGTCCTTCCCCGCCTTAAGTTTGCGGGGGCATCAGGAGGCTTTGGTTTAGGCACTGGAAGGTGGCAGCGTTGGTGGCGTGTTCAATGGGTGATCCCAATTCAGTCGACCGTCGACTACGTCTGACGTTCTCGACTGAAAGGGAACGTCCTGGTTGCGTATGCAACCCACCGTTCCCTGAAGGAGGGAACGGAGGACGTAGTCCCCTTGCCACTACCGCTGGACCACCGCTGACCCCGGGTTACTCTCGGCTCCTCAGCGAAAAGCAACTAGTGCGTGCATCCACTTCCGTATTTATACCCTCGCCGCGGTGGCGGAGTGTGTGATGCGAATCACGCACGCCAATTACATTGGCTCGTTCAATAGTACTCGAAGAAGACAGGCTCTCTAGCGAGATCCCAATTCAGTCGACCGTCGACTACGTCCTCCGTTCCCTCCTTCAGGGAACGGTGGGTTGCATACGCAACCAGGACGATTGCATTTTCTAATCAAAAAAATCTCAGAAGCAGGACACCAGCAACAATCTCCATTTTTAACTAATTCCCATTTCAGAGAAACAATTGAGCTATTAAAGAATGTTCATTCAAAATGTTTCTTTAGAGGAAGTCATAAAGTTGCACGAAACAATCTTCACAACAAAGTGTTGAAGTCCCCCTGTTGTCAATCATTTTATCCCTTAAAAGTAATCTTGGATCACCAAAATTACATATTTAAACGCTTTTATTTCCTTGAAATAAATGTCTTCATGCCTTTAAATAGCTTGAATGTAACTATATACCCTTACCTCATTTAGTATCCGTGGTTCTATGAATATGCAAATGAGCCCCGCCTCGGCTCACTCACTCACTCAGAGATCCACTCGTTGACGATCACACGTTGATCTGATTGGTTACAAGGTAGTTTGTGACGTCAGAAACACCAGCGATTTCAAATCGTGTTTTTGAAACTGTCTTTGGTTCACTGCAGTTTTAAAGGGTAACTAAACCCTGAAACAACTTTTTTTTTTAGTTAATGATCTGTAAGACTGCCCAGCAAGAAATAGCCATAATTTCACTGTTTAGGTGAACTATAGACCACATAATAGTCCGGCAAATTCAAGGTTGTTTTGTCTAGAAGTGGGTTACTCCAGAGTAACCCACTTGTAGACAAAACAACCTTGAATTTGGTTACATGTCGTTTTTGCCAAAATAACTGGTGAGATGTATATTCCATCATGTAAGCAAAGTAAACGGTGATTACAGTGTGTTTGGTTTTATTTCTTCACTCATTTTATTTCTTTATCTTATTGATGACTGGTCTATTCTTGGGCTATGGTTTAGACTTCTATTACATTTTCAATGACAGCCCAAATTTTGCCTTGTTTTAGCCCAGACGTCCGGGCTGTGTTTGGACGGCTATTAGACGTCTTTTAAACGCAAAATTGCTTGCTGGGTGGGGCTTTATTAAGGCTGTTCATTGATTCGAGTACATTTTTTGACATTTGGGTATACAGTGTTTTAATTCTACAATATGGTGTAAAAACGTCTGAGTGCTGCCCTCTTAAGGTTGAACGGTGGCTACTGCAGCTGAATTTTCCTATTGGATATTGTGGGACTGCGTGACGTTATCAGGCACCAGTTCACCACGCCCTTGCCTACAGAGAGACGCGGGTCTCAGGTGCACACCTCATTGCTGAACTGGTACTCTCTGCTGTCTCAGACGATGACATATATTCCTGTCGGCCACCGTAACTTTTGTTGGTTGCAATTCGTAACCTCACCACTAGATGCCGCTAAAAATCACACACTGCACCTTTAAGGAGAAAATACAGCGATGATGTTGACATGAATGTGCACATGGTTTATCTTAAAAACACCACATACACATATAAATAACATTAAAAACTTGATTTCCACCAAAGGTAGGCTCAAAACAATCTCCAAGAGAGTGTTATATCAGCTATGGATCAGATCTTTCTGTAGACACTCTCCTTGACCAGCATCAGGCGCTTAAAGACAGCTGTCCTTTGTCAATATTTTTCTACACAAGATAAATACGATATATACCAAGAATTGAGATTGTGTTGGCACTCAGAGTTTGTGTTTATTGATTGTTTCTCATTAATAACCTCAAGGACTTCAATTATATAAGGGTAAATGTGGGACCATCTTTTATAACCACCTAATCCAAATGAGGACAAACAGAGCTGGACGAGAATAAGACGCTGATGCTGCCAAAGACATTACACACAAGGTCAGAATTTTAATCTTCTTGGCATTGTTTTAGACATCAAAAGTCATGGGTTGTTAATTCTCAGAGGGTCGATTTGATGTGCAGCCAACAAAAGTTTCCAAATAGCATTTCAGATTCTGATGCACAAGGTGAATATTCTTAGATTTCTCCAGTTCTTTGGTAAACCATCTATATGGTGGGTCAAAGATACCAGGAGGGCTTCACAGATGAGACCTAGAGGCCATATACTGATACAAACAAGTACCAGGAGGGCTTCACAGATGAGACCTAGAGGCCATATACTGATACAAACAACCTACAGTGAACTTCAAGATTCATACAGCGTCACATTATACCCACAAATCATCATATCAACAAATCAATAGTTGAAATATAGATTTTTTCAATGAAGAAAAAGAAGGCTATTTATAAGGACATGTATTTGTGCATGTTGCTAGCATGATTTAGCACTTGCTAGCATGTTTTTAGCATGTTTCTAACATGATTAAAAAAATATGTTTTAAATAAAAAAAACCTCCGGTCCTGGTGGGCCACTGTCCTGCAGAGTTTAGCATGTTTTAGCCTTTGCTAGCATGATTTAGTATGGTGCCAGCATGTTACTATCATTAGATTACACATATCTTCTAACAGTTAGCATCTTGTCAGAATGATTTAATATGTTGCTAGCATTCTTTAACACATTGCTAATGTGTTTAGCATATTATTGGCATGATTTAGTATGTTGCTAGCATGATTTAACAAATTGTTCGCATGTTTTAACATTTTTTAACCTGTTGGTATTATGTTCTAGAATAAGGTAACCCATTCCTAACATGTTTTAACATGTTTCTAGCACAATTATCACTTTGCTTGCAAAATTTAACACATTACTAGCCTGTTTTAGAGGGGTCATTCGTATGATGCAATTTCTTGTTTTCCTTTTTCTTTAGTGTGTTATGTAACTGCAAGTATAAGATCTGCAGAGTTAAAAAGCTCAAAGTCTCAAACCTGCAGAGAAATGAATTATAAAAGTTAATGCTCAGCCACACCTTCCTAAAACGCTTCTTTCAAACACGTCCCCACACATCTACAGGCTTGTTCGACTTGAACCGGCGCTGCATAGACTGATCGGTGAATGACATTAAAGTACCGCGAGAGCAAATAAAGAGTAGAAGGATCCTTATGCTTTTGAATCGCTCTCGTGGTACATTGATGTCATAAACCGATCGGTCTGTGCAGCGCCGGTTCAAGTCGAACAAGCCTTACGTCAATGGGTGGGCAGAGTTTCATAACACCGCTCAAATGTATACACAAAGAGAGAAGCATCAAGAAGAGAGGTATTTGTTGGTAAAATAAAATTGCAAGAACCCTTGCAAAATTATTTTAAATCGATTAAGAAAGCCACCACTACTGGTCACATCTATGGTTAGATTGATTTGTTTAGATCCAGTGAAGTCGTGTCCCACCACTTTTTCTCAGGATCGATAGTGTCCCCCACCACTTTTTGAAACATTGAGGCACGGATGTACCTAATACAAATAAATAAAACATCTCCAGTTAACTAGCAGAGATCTTATTTAGTTCGCTATTAAATAAGAGATCTAGCGCTAAAATTTTTGAGCAGTTTTGAGCAGTATAAAGTAGCGCTTGCTTATCGTTTCTTCGATCAAAAATGCAGACATGGTTTTGTGTTTACATAGTGTACCAAATACACAAAATAATGTTCTTTTTAGAACCATCATATGACCACTTTAACATATTGCTAAGATGATGTAATGCATTACTAGCATGTTTCTGGATACAGACAGACAGACAGAGAGATAGATGGATGGATGGATGGATGGATGGATGGATAGTCAGACAGATATAGGTTAAATACAAGAGTCCATGTTTGAAAGTTTTGACCACCTCAATGACAATCTATGGGATTTTTCAGAGCAGAGATAGAGACTATTACGGCTTTTCTTTCGTGTAAGAATTTCCTTGCAGAACAAGCTCTCGTGTTTCTAGAGTCCTCTGGAGAATCCCTCTTCAATTAATTTTCCCCAGCATCTTTGAAAGGGATCATAAAACTCGTAGACGAGCGCAAGCCACTGCTTATCTGGAGTGACACAGGCTTTTAGAGTTTCACACTTTAGAGATCCACACATAGCAACTCATGCATTAAATGCTTTATTTATGACAGGAGTTGGACAACTTGGTGTTTTAAGCATAAACTGAAGAAGAATTAGAAAAGTGCATGCTGTAAACAATGATCCATACTTAATTCAACTTACTACTCAAATGAGACATTGAATTAGAAAATACTTTTTGCATTACAGTCATTGTCATCTTGTGGGGCCGTTGCGTGCCACATTTCTAACATATCTCTTAATTAAAGCGCTCAGCTAATTTTCACTTAGTGATAAGAATTCTGCCCCGAATGCGTGCCGTATGGCCTGCAACCTAATTAAAGAGTTACGGCATCCTCACAATTAGTCTTCAGAAGTCCTCCCACAACTTTAAACAAACTTCAGCCATCTTCTTAATGCCAGCGCAGTGATTCCTCACTCCCACAGCCACAGATACCATCCATCTCATCTCCCTTGACCATAAAGAGCTGGAGATCAATGCGAGCCAATTAAAGGCATCTTCTTTATTTAAAAGCCCAGCACAGATCCTTCCATTCAGCAGCATGTGGGCTGTTAGATTGAGCTCATCTCTTATGCGGTCCCACACTGCTCTGCGGATGCTGTCCCAACATATTCCATTGCAAGTAAATTTAACACTTGTGCTGCGTCTGTGTGCGAGAGCCACTAAATTTCAGATGCAGTATCTTCTCAAATGAATTATTAGATGCGGTAACAAACTAGGTCTCTAATTAAGTCAAGTCACATTTATTTTTCTAGCGCTACAACACAAATTGTTTCAAAGCAGCTTTACAGTGATGAACAGGAACATAATGATTCAATTCAGCAAACAGGGTTCAATTTGGCTGTAAAGCAAAAGAAAAAAATGTCATTGTTCAGTTGAAGTCAGTGTTGATTCAGTGCAGTCGTAAAGATCACCAACTATTAAATTAGTTAAATTTGGCAATAAAGCCGCTCTGCAGAAAACATTGATGTCTCTAATGATAATGCATGCAATGCACCAATTACTAGCAGTCTAATTTATTTACAACAAAATGCATGTTTGTGTTTCTTCAAAGTGAACAACTCGCCTTTCTTACTGTACTTTCAAAAAAGAACAGTGCACAAAAAATGAAAACTGTCATTATTCCCACAGTTATATATTCATATAATTAAAATGTAACCTTTGTGCACCATATTTGAATCTATGTGGACAGCTAAAGGAAAAAAAAAACGTATATACAGTCTTCATCCAGTCTTCATCCACTTATGTGAAAAAAGGACTTCAGATTTTCTTGTTTTGAGATGGAAAAGGCATTTTTACACAATGCTGTATTTGTTGGATCAATAATATAGTAAAAACAGTAATATTGAGAAATATTGTTATAATTTAAAATAGCTGTTCTCTATGTGTATATAGTAAAATGTAATTATTTCCTGTGATCAAAGCTGAATTTTCAGCATTGTTACTCCATTCTTCAGTGTCACATGATCCTTCAGAAATCATTCCAATATGATGATTTGCTGTGAAACATTTCTGATTATCAATGTTGAAGACAATTGTGCTTCTGCTTCATAATTTTGCGGAAATGGTGATACATGTTTATTTCAGGATGCTTTGATGAATAGAAAGTTCAAAAGAACAGCATTTATTTGAATTTGGAACTTTTGTAACACTATAAATGGCTTTACTGTCATTTCTGATCAATTTAATGCAAAATATTAAAATCTTTCTGACCCCAAACTTTTGAAGAGTAGCGTAAGTTTAAAACAACATGAGGGTGATTAAATGAGAATAGAATTGTCATTTTTGGGTGAACTATTCCTTTAACACAAGTTCCTGCTCATGTGAACAACTGATCACTGCTCATTATTCGAAAGAAAAACAAAGTCTGTCTTCATAATATTTTAACAAAATTAGCTAAGTTGCCACCTCTGAAATGAAATTTTCTGCTGAGATCACCTACGCCATCTGGGCACTGAAACATATCATCTATTTAGGCGTTGTTTTGGCTAACTTGCATTTATTTTTGGCTCTATTCTTGTGTGAAAGCACTTAATCCCATACCAATGTTGTTTTATCACAACAAATATCATGTAGCACTCGGGGGGAAAAAAGTCACATTAAAGAAATAAAATTGGAGTTTTTTGGTTTAAAGAATCTTCTAAATATTTCTGATTATCCATGCTTCAGAGTCATTTGACTTATCTTGTGACTTATCAATTCAATTCAGTTCAACTTTATTCCGGACTTGTAGGTTATTGGACTGGTAGCGGACGGCACTAAATCTAATATTTGTTAGCGACATAATTATTTCATTCTCAGATTTATTTAACCTACAGATAAAGCTATATATGAACTTTCGCAAAGTTGCTTGTAGAGTGTTAATTCGAGCTGTGACAAACATTTCACTCCCACTAGTCCATCTCAGTCGCTTTAAAAGCACACGACAAGCATCATTGCAGCCTTTGCAGACTGGCTTTTTTATAGTTAGTCCAAAGATGGGCCGTGTTCAGAGATGTACAAGACTCTTAGAGTCATCTTAACATTTTCTGTACAGTGACCAAACTTCCGTGCGAGAGTATTAGCCTGGGCATACAAAGTTCTGCATCATGTAAAAATGTCTTCATCATCATCGGACATGTCCTCTGTTACCCATTTTCCACCAAGGCAGTGCTGGTGCTGGTTCGGAGCCAGAGCCCAGTTTCAAATCGGTTCTTTGCTTTTCCACACAAATAAACCTGGCTCTGAGCCAAGAAAACAGGTTCTGTCTCAGGTTTAATATGCTACATTAAACTACATTACAATGTGTTCAAATGCTTTCTATTCATGAGACTTTACATGACATAACAGAAGTGACTAATATCAGAACAGATGATGCATGTGTATAACACCCTAAAACATGAACCTTATCCTAGCGTGTTCAACATCCAACACATTGCATTATATTATTTCAACGCATTCTCATCCCAAGGCGTCATTTTATTCACACTTTTGACCATGCTTCCAAATCCGACGCGCATGGCACCCTTTAGCGTCAGGTAGATGACGCTTATCCTCGCGCGTCATCTAACGCCTTTAGCGTCAGTTAGATGACGCTTCCGTTTTTAGCGTCAGTTACATGACGCTTCCGTAATGGGTAGGTTTAGGTCTGGGGTAGGGTTAGGGTCTCATATTGACGCTAAAGGGTGCCTTGTGCGTCGGATGTTGAAGCATGGTCAACAGCGTCAGTTAGATGAAGCCTTGGGATGAGAATGGGCTGATTATTTCTGTCTCAGGAGAGTGGTATGGTAATAGAGATTGGCATGGTAATAAATACTGCAATGTTAATGTATTTTGTATTGGCAGAATAGATCTGATGCAAATGCAACAGCAACCAATCAGCAGCACCTATTATTATTATTGATACTAATATGATCACTACCAAATGAGTTAAATACCTATCAGTCTGCGCCATCTCGAGTTTCATGCTAGAACTATGTAATTAGTATGGTCATAATTTGTTACTATATAAATCAATTTTAATACAAAAATGTTCATGCATTTAATGTAATGCATGTAAATATGTCTATGCAATTTATGCATCAAAATGATAATTTGCCCTTGCACTTGTAATCTTGTACTTTACGATGCATGCCAAGGGTAATTCCAGCATCAATTTCACTGAACAACAAGTCTGACAAAACTCTTCACATTTACACATTTTAAAGTATGTAAATATTGAAAATGTCAGTTAAAGTCAAATGGAGACTTTTACTGATGTGAATTTTTTTTATTCTAATGGGGAAAAGACCCCAGTGATCTCACAATGTCTGAAACTGCTCAGATTTGCCAAAAGTCAGAGATCTAAATGTGAACTCAGACATTTCTCATCAAATTTCTCCGAGATCAAACATAAGGATTTACTTTTCCAAACATAGGAGAAACTTCTGAGACTAAAAAAAAATAAACCAACGGAACAAAAATACCCTAGTAGTAGTGATACATTCATGTCTCCGATTTACACAGTTTTCTACTTTCATATAAAGCACAGGTGAAGATTGCAAATGAATGAAGCTCTAGAACTCTGCTTTAGTTTTCAGAAGCAAAAACAGAGGCATAATTATTGCTGCCGAATAATAATTTCCGCTGAAACAATTCATCTGTGATTCTGCTGATATGCGAAGAGCTTTAGCCAAACCTAAGAGGATCACTGACTGACTTTGCTCTTTAACTTTTAATGCAGCAGGAATTTATAACCCCCTGCACTGTGTTTTGCTATAAACTCTAAGAAATCAATAGAATTCAATCCAGAAATCCCAAATCAGGAATGTAAAACAGACAAGTCTGTCAGCAGATATGGAAACACTGGTATAATAATACATTTAATTTTTAAAGCGCTTTTCTAGACACTCAAAAGACGCTTTACAGTTGTTGGTTTACATCGAAAAAACAAACAAAACAAGCTATATAGAAATGGTTACATAACTAGCACAAGAATTGAAAAACTGGAAAAGTTTATTAAAAGCAGAGCGGTGGTGGAACAGCGGGAACCAGATAATGGTGTGAGAGGATGATGAATTGTAGAATGATGATGGTGACTTAACTTGCGATGACTGAAGTGATTCTCTGTGCCGGTGACGAGTGAACACGAAGACTGGGGATCTGGATGACAGACGGAAGACGGACAGGAGACTAAATGCAGGACGAGACAATCTCAGGTGAGTAGACTGGCAAGGAGTCTGACATAAAGCAGTGTATACTGCATCCCGACCAGACAAGGAGTGAAAGGTGAACGGGACATATAAAGGGTGTGTTGATGAGGGAGTGCAGGTACAGCGAGTCAGTACTCTGGTGATTGTGAACGAGTGGACGGGTCCTGGGGATTGAGTGATGATTGGGGCTGTGACATTGGCGACTCTGTGAAACTGATATAGCCTGTTGATATTCAGAGTCCCATTAGCATCAGTGCTCGTTTTTATTGTCCTATCGTATATAGTTTAATTTGGGGTTGGTAGAGTTGTGTCTACTAATGAATGCCAAATAAAAGCACCACCGCTTCAAATATTAATGCTTAAAAGAGAGAATATAAATAAACTAAGTGCTCAAATAATGAGATAAACTAGTTATTTTATACCTTTAATATGTTTAGTTGGTGCATGGTGAATTAAGAGATGCTGGTTTTCAGTGTCTTGCACCATAAGCATTGGGTTTTAAGACAAACATGTTGGTAAAACTTTACAATGATGTTTCATTTGTTAACATTAGTTAACTATATTAGTTAAAATGAACTTCTAACACTACTACAGAATTGCTTAATGTTAATTTCAACATTTACTAATACGTTTCTAAAATTCAATGTTGTATCTGTTAGAATGTGTTAATTCACCGTGAACTAACATGATCAATGAACAATTACATTTTTACTAACTAATGTTAACAGAGTAAAATGCTTATTGTTATTAGTTTGTTAACTAATGAATTAGCTAATGTTAACAAATGAGACATAATGGTATACTTTAATTAAAAAAATAAAAAAAAATAAAAAAATGCATATTTAAATATAAAAAATAATGAACCATGCAAGCACAAATAAAACGATTAACACACATCAAGCTCATTTGTATTAGGCAAAAGTTTTACTCGGTTTTGCACATAATGTGTAAGCAAAGAAACAAACCAAAAATATATAATGTATTATTCATTGTTTATTTTTCCCTTCACTGATGTATTGCTACCACACACACACACACACACACACACACACACACACACACACACATACACACACACACACACACACACACACACACACACACACACACACACACACACACACACACACACTTCTTAGTCGTATGTCACAATTAATATCCTTTACCTCTGAAGGAGGTACAGCTAACACTTCTGCAGAACATAATAATGACTGTCTGGATGCAGCTCTTGAGATGACGATAAACACAGTTATAACTTAACCATGATTCCAGGTTCAGAACCTCCATCAGGTCACTGAACGCACCAGGTTAGAAAGGGTTCTCTCAATGTAAATCCGATTTAATCTTCCCCAAACAAACCTAAATGCAAATCTACTGATTATTAACAAGATGAACATGAACTTCACACAGAGGGAAGAGTTTGGAAACTGGAGCATATCAAGCTTTAAGTACTGAAATTAAAAGTTTTTACTGGCGAGTTGAGTGAACTGGTGAAGCAATAATGAACTGCACTGGCCAATGCTACTTCAGAGCGATGACAATATAAAAGAGAAAGTGCTTTTCTAAAGTACCTTATTCAGACAGGCACGGACAATGAATAACGCATTCATTATCATTATTCATTATAGAATACCTCTCATTACACATGCCTTTCCTTCAGACACATTCCTATGTATATATATATATATATATATATATATATATATATATATATATATATATATTCCTTTGTCAGTCACTTAATAAAATAACCTGCTAAATTACTATTCTGGCCAAAGTATACATGTTTTCTCAAAAATGGAATATATATTTAAACCCTCACTTCACAAAATGTACTTTGGGGGAAAAATGCATTTCCAATATCAAAAATAAATTTCAGATACCAATGCAAGTGTGTGTGTGTGTGTGTGTGTGTGTGTGCGTGTGTGTGTGTGTGTGTGTGTGTGTGTGTGTGTGTGTGTGTGTGTGTGTGTGTGTGTGTGTGTGTGTGTGTGTGTGTGTGTGTGTGTGTGTGTGTGTGTGTGTGTGTGTGTGTGTGTGTGTGTGTGTGTGTGTGTGTGTGTGTGTGTGTGTGTGTGTGTGTGTGTGTGTGTGTGTGTAGAACTAGAACAACTTTTTAAATAGGTGATTTTTACTAAAAATTAAACTATACACAATTATTTCGGAAAGATACTTTTTTATATGAAGACATTCTAACAAAATACATACTTTGGATTAAAGCAAAACTGCATACATTAATATTATGGCGCCTTGCAAGGTCTGGTGTGTTGACTGGATGGCCTTCAGCAGAGATGTGAAAGTATTACTGTCACTGAATCTGATTCCAGAAGTGCTTTGCACAGCGATCTTATGCTTTATTAACAAAATGAGGGAACCATCTAGAGTACGGTGACTAAATAAACTCTGCTTAATCTCATATCTGAACATGCACAAAAGGTTTTCTTCATCAGTGACTGATGAGTCTCTACTGCGCTGAATAGATCATAACGCTGTGTTAAAGTCATTTGTACTCATAGGTTTTCAATTTGGTGTGTCCTCCAGTGACTTGTTTTACGTCCTGACAAAAACAGGAAGCTTTTTAGTGCTAATGCAACAAAATAAAGAAGAAAAAAAATCAATTCAGCTTAGGTCCTTGTGCAGCCATTAGCATGCATACAATCCCATGAAGAGTTCCCATCAACCCTGGAAACTTTGAGGGGAAGTCAATCACCTTTTTGTCTCAGATCTGCAATTCTGCCTCATCATCTCGTTGTACACCCTTGTTAGATGATTTATTGAAGCGGGAACATCTTAAATACAGACCATTATCATTCTCCTGGAGAGACAACAGGACAATTTCTGGCAAGCTCTAAAGCACTGGAGCATTACTTAAACAAGCCCTTTATCTTCTCCGTCTGTTGGCTTCCAGTATAGGGCACATGCTCACCACTATTACAAGGCCGAATGGGATTTCTAATGGGCAACAGCTTTCAAAATCAGTGTTGGATCATTGGATGGTTCTGTCAACAACAAGTGAACGACCTCTACTAATGCTTTTCATAAAGTCTTCTTCAATTATTTTCTCATTTCATCTTAGTTGGAACGTTTACATTCTTTCCATAGTCCTTTCTTGCCCTTGATGATCCCTTGTCCCTGAAGGTCTACATAATCCTCCTGTTGCTATTACAAGATCCATAATAGTACTTGAGATTTTTAGCTTTTGTTTGAGAGATCACCTTCAGACTTTATTACACGAGAAGATTGGGAGGAGGACGCCGTGTAATTACCTCTTGAGACAGGCTGTTAATTAATGAAGCCACTCTCTTTGACGTCTTTCCATTGAATTTTTCTGCTGGAAAGTGACGGCAAGTGAAGGTGAAGAGTATAATACTGAACTGCACAAAAACGAAATTGCAAAGTTAATTGCAATCTGAAAACCGCCCTAAAGCCCCTGACAAATAGATGATCCCACCACAAACTCATGCCATTGGTTGAGCCACAAGTTCAAATTTTTTGAAAGTATCAATGTTTTGAAAGAATCACAGAGCCAAAGTGGCAAAATGGGCTTTCGATAAAACTTGTCTGCCTATAGAATAGAAAGGCGATTTATTAAAAAAAAATTAATTAGTGTTACCAAACAAGAAAAAAACTGAGTGTTGCCTTCCCTTTTGCTGGATGGATATGAAAACTTCAACACCCAAAATGCACAGGGCATGTTGCCATCCAATGTCACTCCCACCAGTCTGCTATGGATAAACTCACCAGAGTCAAATACCGCCTTGTTTTTGCCTCAATAAACTCCTAAATGATGCATATTATATATTGAATAAAGTCTAGCATGTCTATTACTGTTGGTTATAGTCAATATTTGAAATGTTAACAATCCCTAACCATAAATAATAAACTTTGGTGTAGTTTACTCAGTTAAAAAATCTACTGTAACGCAGTTCGTTGTTGGGAAGAAGGAGGCGGGAACCGACGAACATTTAAAGACTTTAATAATAAAATAAACAAATACAAAATTAAAGTAAAACAAACATAAAAAGAACATATAATAAAACAAACACAACACAAGTCCAGGCCTGTCCTCTCTCGCTCTTCACTTTCATCGCTCTTTCTTTATGCTTCCGCTCGTCCGTAAAAGATACGAGACCGGTGCGTCGCGCAGGATTCGTTCATTATCAGTCACGCCACCGGCATTATTAATCACGCCACCGGCATTAATAATCATGCCTCATTATTAAACACGCCACCGGCATAATTAATCACGCCTCATTATTAATCACGCCACCGGCCTTGCGCCGCTCTCTCAAGGCCCTCGGCCTCGTCCTGCTTGCCACAACTACATTTGGCAATATTTAAACATTTCATGTTGGCCTCACAAAGCCAAACTGGCGAACAACAAACCAGAACATCCTCGCAACGATCAACTTAACACCTAAAATGTCCTTTTTTATAATATGCATACAGCATAACCAGTAAACTAACATTGATGAACCTTCTAGTTTAAATTTTTTGTCTCCTGAAAATGTGGCTGGATGAATCCTCCTTAAACTTCTCGGGACTTCCTATGCAGTTAACTTCTCATGATTGGATTTGGCCAAACAAAAAAGACCAAGACGTTCTTCCACAGTTCCACTATTTATCGATTTCTCATGTGTGTGAACATGGCAAAGTGGTTTTATTCTCAGAGGCGAGTTCATAAAGTGGTCGGTTTCCAATGGCAACAGTGAGATTGTTCGGCTTCACGGCTGTTAATTTGCTCTTTGTGAGGAAAGCACTGCTGACTCCATTCACATCAGAGCGCATATATTCTTTCTTTACAGTCAGACAACAAGGGAGGAAATGATAAGATCATTACGGCTTACGCTTCTCTGGAGGGCGTCTATTGAGAAACAAAACTAAAAATGCAAATGTAAGTGAAATCCAGCTCAAACTGTAAGAGAACTGAATGTTGCATGCTTGATTTATTATCCATTATTTAACCTAAAACTCTCAAATTAAACAGACAGGCTGCCGGAGGAGATGAACCTAATTATCCAGAGAAAACTCTTTGTCATTGCCTTATTCTTTTTCTTGTGATCATTATAATTATTTAAGTGTGTAGGGTGCAGTACAAGGACAATGTCTACAATTAAAGGCAACAAGCTCAGCTGTTTTAATGAGGCCTGCAACAAGACATTGTGCTTCCTCATATACTGCCTTCAGAGAAAATGAAAATGAAAGAATCCCACTGTGAAGAATTTAAAGGAATAGTTCCCAAAAATTCTGTCATAATTTACTTAAAGGGATCATGACATGAGAAACCAAATTTGCCTTGATCTTTTGAAATAAAAGAGGTCTTTTTACCATTAAAACCAAATTTCAGATCTTAAAACGTCCTCCTCATTATAAACAAAGCCTTTATTTAATCAAGCTCCAAAACACCTCATTTGGATATTGTGATATTGGATATTGTCCAATTTAAACAGTTTGTTTGCTTCTCTGTACAGACTTCACTAGGATTCCCTCATCAAGAATACGTGGATGGTTCAATTTTAAAGGAGTCCTTGAACAAGTCGGAGGATTCGATGTTTGTTCGGAGCATTTGACAGCGGATTGTTTTGTAAACAACTGAATGTGATTTCATCAAGTAACATGTTTCTGAATCAACATCTTTGTTAATCCTGGAACAACATTCCAATAAACCAATCAGATTTGAGGAACCAGTTTATAGTTTAGGCTTAAAACCAGGGTTAGGTGCTTCTACATCAGTGCTATTCAGTCTGGTTTTAGGGATAATTATGGGTTTGGTTAGGTTTAGGGGTAGGGGTAGGGGTAGGGACAGGAATGTTGTTCCAGGATCAACAAACATGCCTTACTTGGCAAAATCACAGCGATCTTTGTAAACTAGACACAGTGCAATGGAGAGTTTGCAAAGATACTTTTGTTGACAGATGAAGCCATCAACTGTATTAGATCTGACAGCAGCTGCATCACAAATCATAATGAAGTAATTTTAAAATGTTTTGTCTGTAAATGACGGTTGTATAATGTTTTCAAAACACTTACTCGCGTGTAATAGTGAGTGGACGTTGATACTGTTTCCTATGCAATGACATTAGCCAATCATAACTGTGGCTGTTTACTGAGGAGATGCGCCTTAAAAACAATCAATCCTGCAGACGGTCAGAATGAGGTGAAAATACATCACTCTTGAAAGATCCGGAATTTAACAGCTACATCAAGAGAGAGTGGACGTCCTTCCTTGAAATAAATGACTCTCCAAAGTCACCAGCATCACTGCTCTGGGACACATGGAAAGTAGTTTTACGGGGAAAAATTATATCATATTCAGTTCATTAAAAAAAAGGACAGAGAAAAAGAAGTCCAACTGGAAGAAAGAATAAAAGACTTAGAAATTTTACATGCGACATACACAGACATACACTATCCACACTCATGCATAACATGTTTTCAAAACCCATTTTCCCTCAAACACCTAACCGTGATCAACTAATGTAAATCTCAGATCAACAAGAAAAAAATAATAATAATAATTTTGCTCAAGTTGTGTATTTTTCTGTTGTTGTTTGTTTGTCACCTTGTTGTGCCCTATGTTACTTGTCACACTCTGTACATGGTGCTATAATCCCCCCTTCACTTATGTACTCTAGGTTTCACTAAATGGGGTGAATAGTTACGCACTATATATATATATATATAAAAAAAAAATTACATGCAAATAATCAATCAAAAAGCATCTATAAAGAAATATGAGAAAAAAATTGCTTAATGAAATAATAAACAAAAGAAACCAGTTCCTAATTCACAGGCTCCGTCAAGAAACTTTCCACCATAACAATAAAAGCGGAAAATATTTAGCCAGTCAAATTAAAAGAAATAAAGAAAGAGCAGCTATAACCTCCATCAGAAACTCGGCAGGGAAGCTAACCAATTCACCAGTTGAGATAAACAAGTTATTTCAAGAATACTATACAAAATTATATTCATCTGATCTGGACCCAAACCAAGAAGACATAACCCAATTCCTCGATAACACCATTCTACCAAAACTCAACATGGAACAAGTTAACTCTCTAGAATTACCAATCACTGAAAAAGAACTTCACTCCGCACTAAAACACATGCAAAATAATAAAGCACCAGGACCAGATGGCTTCCCTGCTGAGTTCTACGAACATTTTTGTTTAACTTTATAACCACTATTTAGCAGAACAATAACGGAAATAAAACATAATGCAAAGTTCCCACCCCACATGAATACAACACTTATATCACTCATTCCTAAACCTAACAAAGACCACACTCTCACATCTAACTATCGTCCTATTTCACTTATAAATGTCGACATAAAAATTATTAGCAAAGCATTAGCCCATAGAATTGAACAAATTATACCGTATATAATCCATCCTGATCAGACCGGCTTTATAAAAGGCAGACACGCATCCAATAATACCCGCAGATTATACAATTTAATGCATTACTCATCAGTACAACAGAAAGATACTCTCATTGCCACATTAGACGCCGAAAAAGCTTTTGATAGGGTCAACTGGAAATTTTTATTCACCACATTACAAAAATTCGGCTTTGGAGAGTCATTTATTGACTGGATTAAGATTTTACACACATCACCATCTGCCACAGTCACAACCAATGGACTAACATCACAAAGCTTCACACTGCACAGGGGGACGAGGCAGGGATGTCCACTCTCTCCATTCCTATTCACTGTTTTTATTGAACCTTTAGCAGCAGCTATCCGCCAAAACCCAGCAAACACCACAACTAACACATAAAATCTCACTTTATGCAGATGATATATACAAGAACCCCTAGCATCTACTCAAGAAATAATTAAACAATCCAGTCTTTCTCAAAAATATCAGATTATGCAATAAACTGGAACAAATCTTCCGTCCTCCCGTTACATAAAACCAAATGGGATGTGGCACCCCACCAATCACCTATATCTATATGTCATGACCACATCACTTACTTAGGCATTAAGATCTCCTCCAGACTGTCAGAGTCAGTAACACTCAACTTCACACCACTGCTAAAAAAAAATAGAAGACGATTTGCTCAAATGGCTCAACCTTCCAATCTCCATAATCGGCAGGATAGCAGCAATAAAAATGACGATCCTACCGAAAATTATTTATCTATTCTCAATGATTCCAATATTGGCATTGTGGTGGTAGGAGGGAGTGGAGGTGGTGATGGTAATAACGATATTAATAAATAATAAATGGTTACTTTGTTTACGCATACACACACATACAAATACCCACACACACCCACCCACACACACTCATAGATCAACACTTTTATGTCAATTGTGGAATTATGGAATTACAAGATTGTTCACTCTACTGCACTATGTTGGTTTGTATGTCTGACTGTTAAATAATAATAATAATAATAATAATAATAATAATAATAATAATAATATAATAATAATAATAATAATAAAAATTAAAAAAAGAATGAGGTGAAAATAAACGTTTTTCCACACATGTTTATTTTTTGTGCAAAAAAACCTTATTAACATAATAAGAAAAACCTCAAGGAACATATTAAAATAATAAAATCCATATCACGACCCGTTTAAACTTGCATGCTGTCATTTTTATTCAGAATTTAATCAAACACTATATGCTTTTGCACATAAACACAAATACCTCACACAAACCTCAAAGGACTTACATTTGTTGTTTTAAAGGAATAATTCATTAAAGGACAACTTAGCATGAAAGCATGTTCACACAGGCTTTCAAGTTACAAAAAAGCAACATGAAATTGCCATAAAATGCTCAATGTGACAGTGTAAATACAGTACAGTGTTTTGTTTTTTTGTTAATCAAGTTTTTTTAAGCCAGGCTTAATAAAGTGATAATAAATGATAGTAAAGATAATGATACAAAAGATATCTTAATATGAAGCAGGAAAACTTTAAAAATGTATAATAATAAGATATTTATGAGCAGCAAATCAGCATATTAAAATGATTTCAGAAGGATCATGTGACACTAAAGGCAGTAACGTAAATTCAGCTTTGATCACATGAATAAATTACAGTTTAACATATATTCACACAGAAAACAGCTATTTTAAATTGTAATTATATTTCACAGTTTTATTGCTTTACTGTATTTTTGATCAAACTTGGTGAGTAGAAGCGACTTTGAAACATAAAAAAAATCGTATTGGCCATAATCTTTGAACGACAGTGAATTTGTAAGTCTGTAATATATATAGTAATATATACTGTATATATAATTATATAGTCATACAATATTTTTTTGAGAAACCGTTATTCACTTAAAAGCTCTTAAATCTCATTCATTCATGTACATACTCAAACTTGACACGTCAAAACAAAATAAACATCAGTGTTTTCAATCTTATATAAACTTGTTTTTATTTTATAACACAAATACTTTGATACTTCTACTTTTTATAAATTTGCATTGTTTGGAAATTCTTTGGAAAATCACTTTTTATGTCAAATCAAGATGTGATGTTCAACATGTCAATCAAACAGGCTATTTTTTTTTATAAAAAACATATTTTGCCTTTGAATCATTGGAGTGATAGTCAGTAGGCTTGGGAAATTAATTAAATAAAACCAATCAGCACTGGTTGAAAGTTTGAAAATTTAATTCTGATCTTTATTCTCCACGATGTTACTGCATTTTCAGATTTGTTCATCCTGCAAATGTCATTTGAGTTTTAATTTCTAGTACAATTGAATTTCTGTTGGTTTGACTTTTTAGTGGGATTTTTGCCTTAATTGGATAGAATAAGGAGTGGAAAGTAAGTTGGAGGAAGAGAAGCACAAACCAAACCCGCGCCTCAACAGATCCACAACTGTGCCGTGACTCCCCCTTATTATATTTGTCTGATGTAAACCAATAAAAAAGCAGCCTTTCTGAACAGAAACACTGCAATCAACCAGCTCGCACTGATTTACCAGCAGTGGTTTGTGGGGTTTATGTCTGCCGTCGCTTTCAATTTGCGGTACGCTGCCCTTTAGAAGTGCTCCTCAGCGCTGCTTGCACGTTTGTCTTGTTAAATCATATTTAACACAAAAGGCTGGAGGACTGCATATCTTCTGGTCATCTAACCTTGTACTGCCCTAACCTCTCACTTTGTAATCCAATCTGCTAATTATATAGAAAAACATAACAGAGCAATTGAATGAAAATCTGTAATTGTTTGTTTTTAAACAGAAAAAGCTGAATAGATTTGCAATTGTCAAAAGTGCTTTTGAGATGAGATAATGACTTTAATAGTAATGATAACTTGTGTTGAGTGCTACATATTAAATATTTGATGAGATGCCGTATATTTGATAGAATACCTTCAAACTCTGAGTGCAACAATTGAGATTCCTGTGTGTAGATTTGGGATATTTGTAATGCATTAGTTTTTCCAGACAGACAGTCAAAGGGAAACTGTATTTGAGGGCAAAACCACACACTGACGATGGATGGATGGATGGATGGATGGATGGATGTTCAAAAATGATGATGGATGGATATATGGATGGATGTTCAAAAATGACGGTGAATGGATGGATGGATGGATGGATGGATGTTGTTCAAAAATGACGATGGATGGATGGATGGATGTTCAAAAATGATGATGGATGGATGGATGGATGGATGTTCAAAAATGATGATGGATGGATCTTCAAAAATGATGATGAATGGATGGATGGATGGATGTTCAAAAACGATGATGGATGGATGGATGGATGTTCAAAAAAGATGATGGATGGATGGATGGATGGATGTTCAAAAATGATGATGATGGATGGATGCATGTTCAAAAATGATGATGGATGGATTGACGGATGGGTGGATATTAACCTTATTTAAAAATGACAATAGAGATGGATGGATGGATGAATGGATGGATAAAAAAATTAAATAATAATAGTAAAATAAAATAAAAATAAATAGCAGGTGCTAGAAGAAGTGTTGACTATAAGCATAATTATATAAATATGAACATAACAAATAAAAATAAATAAAAATCTGTAAAATAAAAAATATATATTGTTTTTACCATTTTGCACTAATTGTTTGTTTTTAAACAGAAAAAGCTGAATAGATTTGCAATTGTCAAAAGTGCTTTTGAGATGAGATAATGACTTTAATAGTAATGATAACTTGTGTTGAGTGCTACATATTAAATATTTGATGAGATGCCGTATATTTGATAGAATACCTTCAAACTCTGAGTGCAACAATTGAGATTCCTGTGTGTAGATTTGGGATATTTGTAATGCATTAGTTTTTCCAGACAGACAGTCAAAGGGAAACTGTATTTGAGGGCAAAACCACACACTGTGTTGCCCAAAACTGGCTGAACAGTGACCTTGGGTTTTCATGACATGAGATTTAAAGCTACATTTAAAAACTTTTCAATGGAAATGCTTCCCCTCCACTATCAGATCTCAGTTTATAGCATATTCTAACTGGGAATATCATGGTTTTTAAACATAAAATACTACACTTAAACTATAAATGTGTTCAAAAATAGGTTACTAATGAACTCAAAATGAGTTAGTAAATTAACATTCACCTTCAATTAATGTTGAGTGGTTTGATTTATTGAATCTCTTAAGGCTAAATATCACGACCAATAGTCAAAAAATAGCCTTTAAAATGAAATGAAATTAAGTAATGAAATTGAATTCAATTGAAAAACAACAACCACATAAACAGTCTGTTTGATCGACATGTTAAACAACATCGCTGTTTTTCCAGAAAAGTGTCGTGTCGTTATTCATCATGAACTAATGCTGAAACAAAATAAAACTACAACGACTGATTTTCCAAAGAATTTTCAAACAATTAAAACGAACAAAAACTAAACAAAATCAAAATGGTTGATAAGGACTTCATTTTGTTGCGCACGGCGTAAATAGCAAGTCATCCCACGTGTAATCCCTGATTTAACAAAGCCACTTAAATGTCGCCCAGATGTTGAATAAACGTGATGGTATTTTGTAGCTTTATGAAGCTGAGGTCACCCTGCGGTTTACTTCCAAACTATATCATGCTAATAAAGTGCATGACCTGTTGTTGGTTGTGTAATCTGGTTCCAGGCGAATGCCAGTGAGGTACAAACCCTGTCAAAACCCCGCTGAGACTCGCCAAATGAGGGATTATATGAGACCTGATGCCAGCAGGCAATCGGCATATGACTGTGAGCTAAGAGACAGTGAGAGAGACGGGCAGCATGTGTAATTATGAGCTAAATAATTGCTGCAGGACAATGAGCTCTACAAAAGGTGCCTTTGATCTGAAAGGTCCTAAAATGGCACTCAAAGAACAATATGTTCCTCCATTTCTACACAGGCAGCAGATGAGGACCTAAAGTCAATGACGCTATAAAAATTCAAAGCTCCACGATGATAAAAGTGCTGTCAAAAGGTTGCAGAAATTGTGTGGAACCGCTGCAATTGCAAGGTGCAGTTTACAATGAGTGTGTTTTAAAACATCACTATACTCAAGCTCACATCCAAAACCAAGTGAGATATCTGGCTAGAGCTAGACAACACAAACACACACTCTCAACTAAAAATCTGTAGTCAGCATCATGCTTTCTTTAATATCAATCACGATGGATGGATGGATGGATGGACAATATAGATGGATGGATGGATGTTCAAAAATGACAATTGGTGGATGGATTAGATGGATATTCAAAAATGACAATGGATGGATGGATGGATGGATGAATGGATGGATATTCAAAAATGATGATGGATGGATTGATGGATTTTAAACTTATTTAAAAATGACAATAGAGATGAATGAATGGAAGGATGGATGGATGGATATTCAAAAATGATGATGGATGGATGGACTTTAAACTTATTTAAAAATGAGAATATAGATGGATGAATGGAAGGATAAATGGATGTTCAAAAATGATGATGGATGGATGGATGGATGGATGTTCAAAAATGACGATGGATGGATGGATGGATGGATGGATGGATGGATGTTCAAAAATGATGATGGATGGATATATGGATGGATGTTCAAAAATGACGATGGATGGATGGATGGATGTTCAAAAATGATGATGGATGGATGGATGGATGGATGTTCAAAAATGATGATGGATGGATGTTCAAAAATGATGATGGATGGATGGATGGATGTTCAAAAATGATGATGGATGGATGTTCAAAAATGATGATGGATGGATGGATGGATGGATGTTCAAAAACGATGATGGATGGATGGATGGATGTTCAAAAATGATGATGGATGGATGGATGGATGGATGGATGGATGGATGGATGGATGGATGGATGGATGTTCAAAAATGATGATGATGGATTGACGGATGGGTGGATATTAACCTTATTTAAAAATGACAATAGAGATGGATGGATGGATGAATGGATGGATAAAAAAATTAAATAATAATAGTAAAATAAAATAAAAATAAATAGCAGGTGCTAGAAGAAGTGTTGACTATAAGCATAATTATATAAATATGAACATAACAAATAAAAATAAATCAAAATCTGTAAAATAAAAAAATATATATTGTTTTTACCATTTTGCTCAATATCTGTGCATTCTATAGACAAAATCAAATGTTTTGCTAAGCTACATTATGATTTCAAAGTCGGCAGACAGGGAAAGCAGAAAAGCTGTTTTATGAAAAAAGGCTGGCAAAATCTATTTAAAATAAACTTTTTATTTCACAAATGTATTTTGTCAAAATGCATTGCAGTATTTGAAGAGCTGTCAATGGAGAAAGATGTGTTTTGTCTATACAAACCTTGACCCCTTGTTTTAATCCGCACTGCTCAAAAGACGATATTCTTAAAGAAATCATACACATTATGAGTAATTACTCCCGGAGAATGTTATTTTTCCACCCATTACATTCAGTCATAATGAACCGAATCTACAGCGACAGTTTTTGAATATCTGTTGATAGTGCTGTGTTACTTAAAAAGGTAAACATTACGATCTGGGACAATCACACATAATTTCTTGCTTGCCCTCAATATCTAGAACACATCTTCACATCTCATATATAAAAACGCAGGCGAGCTACTGAGAAACGTAGTGACATTGATTTCTGCAGGTGAAAATAACAGCACCTGCTGTAACATGTGACTCGTGACTTAAAGCAAACACAGTGTTGAGTCTCTGAGAAGCGAGTCTTTACTAGGAAGGCTTTTGTCTCTGACATTCTCACTCTGTCATCTTACCTTTGACTGCAATGCCTGAAAGCATCGGTTCGGTTTATTGTGGAAAGAAAGGTAGAAAAAGAAAGAAGAGAGTGAAAAGAGTCTCTTCTCTTGTGCTTCTAATACTTAAAATGGACTTTAATTAATTAACATTCCACAACAACCAATGCCTTTACAGTATTATTTATCAAGGTTAATTATTTCTACTTAAAAATATTTTTTGTGTTTTTTTTGTTGCATATTTGTTTGCATGCTTATAAATTAACGTTAAATTGTAAACATGTTGTACATTGTTAATTCATGTTACATATTGCATAACTGCTGTCATCTAATTTAACCTTATTGTAAAAGGTTACCGGGAGTTTTTAACTTTCAAATACTTACTTGGTTAGCTAAATATATTTCAGGGTAAAATAAACCTTGGATCTCTACTCAAATATTCAAGTTGGATATATTAATCTGCAACCATGTAATTGAAACGTTTAAAGTCCCTCTGAAGTGCATTGAAACGCGCATTATTACTCAATGTGTTGAAGTAATTTCCACTGAAACAGGAAGACAGGGCGGGACATATCAAGAAGCTCCGCCCCTTTTTCAAAATGGCTTAGCTTACCCAGAGCCGTTGAGCTCGATGAAGCCACATCTCCCTCCTAATCTCTAACCGTTTCTCCGCCATACTGCTTTAAAATACAGCATTCTGCAGAATTCAAACTGGTCCGATACGTTTTCTGTTCTGCTGAGACTCGATCATATGATCCGGTCAGTGTATCGTGTCTCTGGATCGGAGCGTGAACGTGAAACCAGACTTCATTCACCCCAAAGGAAAGCATATTTACCCTGTCTGAATTGTTCCCTATCCCCTATATAGTGCACTATGTGCCATTCACCATGTAGAAAATAGTAAATGTGTGAACAAGTGACCGACTTCAGCCGTAGCTTCAGTGTCTATTTATAATATAAGGGGGCGGAGCTTAACATTCTAGAGAGTATTTGATTGGACAGAAAATCTGATGAGAAGCTGAAGTGCAGTTTGATGTCATCAAAATCATTTATCCATTTTGGTAGAAGTTTTGAATGCTAATATCTTCTAAATGTGAATTTTGTCATTGTTTTGGAGCATAAATAACAGTAAGACTAACATATTCATACTAAAAGCCAAAAAAAAATTACATTTTGATGAAACTACATGTCAACATTCAACATAAAGAGTCCAGATCTCATCCAGCTGAGTTTCCAAGTGTGTAAATCAGGATGAAGGTATAATGACATCACGCAGGAACATCCGTTCCATCTGCCAGCAACGGTGCCATCTGGAATTATCATCTTCCTTTGAGTTCATTAACGTGCAAACCTGTGATGATTGTGGTTCCTGTGCTAAATTCAACTTCTGATAGTCACAATAGAGTTTATTTTTGGTCAAAGTTTTAGCAAAGGTTTATAGATGGTTAATCAGCTCAACTACTGTAGCAGCTGTGTGGTATTGCAAAATATTGTCATTGCGACAAAATAATCAAATTCTAATAAATGTTATTTATTATTATTTTAATTGGGGTTTAGAACACAAACAAAATGTAAATCAAAATAACAGCTCTTTTCCATACAATGAAAATGCATGGTGATTTCTGGCAATTAAGAGTAATTTACTATGGAAAGAAAGAATGTAAATAAGTAAACAAATGGACAAAAGTTAATAAATTCACGAGTAAATAAGTAAATTGATGAATAAATATGCAAGCAAGTAAAAGCAAAATGAATTAATGAATCAGCGAATTAATAAATAAATAAGCAAGCAAACAAATACATAAATAAACAAACTAGCAAAACATTGGATGAACGATGCCCCTGGACAGTTTTGAGATGATCACTTGATTTTGTTTCTACAGATCAAGACTTTTAAAGTTTCTGGAAAAAAAAAACTATCCAAAGCGACTTCCCTGGATTTGACAGGCAATTCCTTTGAACCTTGAACACATGACTCATGAAATGCTCTACAAGAACTCCCCACCCCCTGAAAAGCTTATTAGACCTATTTAAGTGTTTTATCCTCTCTAATACTGCCATCTCTTCCCACAAGTATAGCAGGAAGGTCTTTTGCCTGAGTTCAATCACAGAGCCATATTGTTCCAGCATGGAAAGCCCTTACAACGTATAACCTTGACATTTCTTTGCAAACATGATTTGAACAAAGAAAGAGAAGAAAGCTTAGAGAAAGTGCATAAACATGCTAAAGCACAGCAGTCTCGCTCGCAAGACACAAACACTCTCCTGGCTGGCCGAGACCCATCATCAGCATTAGGTCTCTGGAGAAAAGGTCATATTGGCAGTCAATGTGCCCTCTATGAGCGTAAACCCTCATCAGCAGTCTGACAGCAGCAAAACATCCATGCCAGCAGTCTGAATCCTGCATACCCAATGAGTTTCAGCCAGCATTATGCCATAAGTCTCGCTATTTCTGCTCCATAAGTCCTGACAATAGTCAGTGATGTGCATTATATATCCCTCAGGGGGGAAAGATCCCCTTAAAAGATATAATAACACACCCTTGGGAACAACTTCTCATGGTTGTCATTTGAAATCTAATGCACTCCCAGTCGTGAACAAAAAATGAAATACAGGAACTGTTATGTTCGGCAGCTACTGGTGACAATTAATTTCCCCTATAAATATTTAATCCATAGACAAAGCTGGATAAATAAAAGAGTAAAAAAGCATAGGAAGATAAGAGATGAAACTGGTGATTTTAATATCAATGTGTAAAACCGATACATTTTATTTTTCAGGATTCATAGAAAGTTCAAAAGAACAGCTTTGAAATAGAATCATTTGCAACATTACAAATGTCTTTGCTGTCACTTTTGGTCAATTTAATGCATCCTTGTTGCTTACAAGGATTCATTTATATATAAATAACTATAAATATTTAATCCAAAAGACAAAGCCGGATAAATCAAGAGTGAAAAGCACAGGCAGCTAGTTAATAGATGTGAAATCAGTGATATTTTTCACCCATTTCACACGGCGACAGCATCTGACAAATAATTAATCTTATGCAGCGATTGCAGAGAGCTCGTCCAAATATGGATTTCCAATTTGCATAGTTCAGCCTGCGTTCTGTCAGAAAGCCGCAGTTCAAACAGGTCTAAAGATGAGGCCACTTGACTATTTATATCTGCAGCTGAAGGGGGTTGGCATGACTGGAAGTAGGAGTCGAATCGATGGTCCAATGGGGCGTAGGGGACAGGAGTCTTTATTCAAATGAAAATAATTGATTGGTCACCCTTTTGATTTACATATAAATGAAACCTTTTTATCAGGCTGTCCACCTGTTTGAGCCTCATCACGAGCCGTTCCCCTTTGAGGGATGTGACGTGGTGTTGGTCTTCATTCGCACATCAATGAGCGATGACTTTGGTTCTGACATCGTTGAGCTCTTTGTATTCGGCTGGTGTCTCCACATCAGAAATGAGATGTTTGCCGACTCTATCACAATGAAAACATTTGCTGGAGAAGGGAGGAGGAGGAATCGACAGCGACCCATAAGGTCACATTAAAATCTTTAGTAATATTTTTACATTTATTTTATGGAGCAGCTTTTAATGGAGGGATTTCAAAGGGAGAGATCAGACACTAGTGACTTCAAAAAGTTTGGAGTTGGTAAAACTTTGTAATTTTTATGAAATAAGTCTCCTCTTTTCACATGGTCTGCATTTATTTAATCAAAAATACTGTAAAAACAGTGATATTGTGAAATATTATTACAAATTAGTGAATTTTCAGCATCATCACGCCAGTCTTGTGTCACATGATCCTTCAGAAATAATTCTATCAGAAATATGATGATTTGCTGCTCAAGAAACAATTATCAATGTTGAAAACAGTTGTGCTGCTTTGTATGTTTGTGGAAACTGTGATAGATATTTTTTCATGATACTTTGATTCACAGAAAGTTCAAAATAGCAGCATTTATTTAAAATAGAAATATGTTGTAATATTTTAAATGTCTGTACTGTCACTTTTAATCAATTTAGTGCATCCTTGCTAATTACTCCCTTAAATTTTTTTTTTTTTTTGAATGGTAGTGGGATGGATGGATGGATGGATGGAAATAAAATAAACAATATCATATGCAGCAAAAATTATTCAAACAAAAGAATCACCTCAATATTTGCTTAAAAGTACGGTATACATGGTGTATATAGTTTGTCTAATTCATTGGATTCTTGTCTTTGTATTACATGCACTGCATTGCTGTCATATGGTACATGCAATTACCTTTATACTGTTGTCATGTTGGTAATGTTAATGTTACATTATTGCCTGAACTTTTAGAGAAACTTAATAAACTGTCCCTTGAATGACAATAAAGAGAATTTCTCATCAAATTCTCCCAACACCAAACGATCTGAGCTGCTATATATATAAAATAACTTTATATCTCTGTATGCATACTCATTTAAGTCTATTTTAAGGGCTTTTAGGAGAAATGTCTGAAAAGAATATATATTAGGAATCAATAAATGTAGGTATCATTTTCCACCAGAGATTGATCTCACACTGTAAAAGTGTTTTGTCACCGTAATTGTTTAATGTTATTGAACCAACCTGACTACATTATGTTACTCTAACGAAAGTCCTTTTTAAGGGTCAGATTTTTAAAGAAAATTGTTTTAAACTGTTTTTACATTGAATGCATATAGAAACGAATGGATTTCACTGTCTTATCAGGAAGGGACACCATCCTCCTCTGCTCTTTACGCATCTTATTTAGGTTATAAACCTCTTTTAATTGTCATTTCTTTATTCAATGAGCCATGACTTACGAACAGTCAAGCTCCCTGTGAGTATTACAGGTGATTAGGTTAATCGCTTTTGCTGACGGAGGAGTCATAATTACTGCACTGTTCCTGCAAAGAAGGTGAGGAATTCAATGATCTTGAATCCCAAACAACCTTGAATAGCTAGTGAAATTGTGAGCACAAGGCAATTGTGTTTCATGACACGGATTAAATGGTTTCGCTCAGTAATGTGCTATCAGGTACTGTGTGTTTCTTTTAGCTATCATGTTTTCTCAGATGTCTCTCCTATAAAATTAGACACAAATGAGTAAATAGTTGCCATATACGGCAAGCAAAGTGTAAAGAGCTGTAAAATTAATGTAGATAGCAGTTCAGATCATCGGGTCATGGAGTAATTTCATGAGAAATGTTTGAGTTCATCTTGATCACGTCTAACTCTTGATCACAGACGTCATTTATAATAATATCTGTGAAGAAGCAAATATCTTCATATCCTCAGCACTAAATCTCACTGGTGACATAAAACATTTTAGATACTAATGAGACATCATTTTGATTTTTCTTCTCTACAGGCTGAACTACAGTGCTCAAATTTTGTAAAATAACAAAAAAACAAATTAACGATAATAACCCTGGCGCAAATAGTACTTACACGCACACACTCATTAATATACAACATACAATTTCTATGAATGTCAGTCAATCGGGCATGTAGCGTGACTAACCAGAGCTCTATGTGTTTGTGCTGCTGCAGTGACGCATCACAGATGGTGCAGATCAGGGTCAACAGAGACGACCTCAGCCTCCGCTCGGCCTGCTGGGAACTCTGGGCCGCAGCTGAGCTCCAAGACCTCCGATACACACAGATCAGACTCCATCTATTCAAAATGCCTCTGAACAATCAACCTCAGAAGACATGAACAGCTTTACTGCCGCTCAGGTACGAGAGAGAAGACACGTGTGACCTTCCGATTGGCATTTGCTGTAGGGATGGATGGATGAATGGATTTTAACTTTGTAGTCAATTGTATCCCTTAAAACTCATATTTGCTCACCAAAATGACATATTTAAAAGTTTTTTCCTTGAAAAAAATTTATTCACTGCTTAAAATAGCTTGAATATAACTACATCCTTGCCTTATTTAGTATACACGGTTCTATGAATATGCAAATAAGCCCCGCCTCCACTCACTCACTCAGCTCAGAGATCCACTCGTTGACGATCACACTTTGATCTGATTGGTTACAATGTAGTTTGTGACGTCAGAAACACCAGCGATTTCACACCGTGTTTTTGAGACTGTCTTTGGTTCACTGCAGTTTTAAGGAGAAAATACTCAGCAATGGTGTTGACTCATGAATTTGCACATGGTTTGTCTAAAAGCATATTAAAAACACCACATATACATATAAACAACATTGAAAGCTTGATTTTCACCATAGCAGGCCTTTAAAAAAATGACAATAGAGATAGATTTGACAGATTATATCAATTTGTATATGGATGTATTATACACATGTATACTAAATGAAAGAATGGAACATTATATTTATGCATTTGGCTGACACTTTTATCCAAAGCGACTTACATTGCATCTCAAGGTACACATTTACATTCTTATCAGTTCTTGCTTTCCCCGGGAATCAAACCCATGACCTTTGCGTTGCAAGCGCCAACACTCTACTGTTTGAGCTGCAGGAAAGCATTAAGTATTAATAATTAATATTATGGTATATATAAAAAATTATATTTATTAAACTATAAATTCCTTTAATATGCACGACTTGAGTGCCGTCTGTGTTTAATGACATTGCAGAGTGTTGCGAATGAACGCATTTTGTCAAATTAAGTGACTTCAACAGGAATCCCATGCTCAGGGAATATAGGGAGCAGTGAACACTTCCTAGGGACCCTGTCAATCAGAATGAAGCTCTCTTCTAATGAACTGATGATCTGAATAGGTGTTTTAGATAAGAGAGACATAGGCTGCATCTTAAATCACATGTTTCCCTACTATATAGTAGGCGAAAAACAGCATATGACAAAATGAGTGTGTCGGGATAAAAGTGTAAGCAAAAAGTACCATGATGACCAACTACTTCCGGCGAGATCTGAAGTGTACATACGATAGATGGCCACTTTACTATCCCATGAGGCCACGGGAGAGGATAATTTAATCACTACAAACGACATATGACAATTAACTGTGATGCAAGACATCATGCCTAGCGTCTACCCACTGACTGACCTTGTTGAAAGAACAGCAAATCACTTCTGCTGGAAAACCATCTTGGCGCAATGACTGGCATGCTGTTATGGCAGAAGGCCGCTTTCTCTCAAAGCCAAACGTTTAAGAAAACTCCCATGATTGGTTGACCAGAATCGTACCTATGGCCCAACAAGGTGAGTTTATCAGCAGCAGCGCAAGAACAGCTTATCATAAAGCAGTTTATAGCAAACGTCAGCAGCACATATAGAACTTCATCCACCAAGAAAAGTAGTCCAACCTTGAAATTCAGCCAAATCTTTTGCATCCTATTTGAAGCTTGAACGCTTTCGTCTCTATACATTCTAATTGCATACAAGACAAAATCAAGAAAAGGAACAAACGTCTATTTCTGTAACCACTGATGTTGTGCGAGAAATCTCAGGGTGTGCGTTTAGGATTTAACATCATTTAGAAACGGCTGTAGCAGATTTGCTTGAGCGTGAAGAGCTGTTTCCAATGAAGTCTGGCATTGTGGAGTGACACTGAGCACCGTATGTTCAAGGTGTTAAAGCCAACAGATGCGACACCAACCATCCCTGCAACTAGTGACTTCACGGGGTTTCCATGTTTGTTGAGACAAAAATTCTGACTAAATAAATAACAAAAAATGTTATTTCTATGGGAATCCAAACGAACAGATAACAAAACCCAGATAACAAAATATATTCTGAGAACGCTTTGATAACTTTCCCATTAAGTAAAAAAAACTAAAAAAAAAACGTTGTTTCTAAATGTGACCGTTCTTTGAACATTCAAAAAGTCCAGGTTTTTTTAAAGTTTGTTTTTTCTCGGTTATTGCACACTGTAGAGACAACATTAAACATTCAATTTTAAATAACAAACGACAACAACAACTAAAAGCATTCCAATGGAGCATTACATTTTAGCATTTTCCAAACATTATGGGAATGTTACTTTTAACTGGGCCTCTTGGGTCAGAACTAGCCCAAAAAATATTATGTTTGAATTTTTTGCTTCATCGGAATGGGATGACACTTGGTCGCATTAGCTTTGTGAATACACAAAACATAAAATCATGGACTGGATTTGGGTATGTTAATATGAATTAATTAATTTATTGAAAAATATTTTAATGGAAAAAAATAGCTTATAAATTTGTATAAATATTGCATAGTTTCATGAAATCCCCTCAAAATTCGAAATAACAATCCAAAAATATTATTGAACAAAAATATATTACATTGAAAGTTACATTTCAAGGCTTCAGTCACTTTTTCTGCAAAGGAAGCAAGTGTGACCAAAAAAGAAACGGGGTCAGAGGCATCTTGATGTTTTGAAGTTGTAAACAAAGTTAGAAGAACATCCAGATACAACATTTCAGAAAAACGCTCGATGTGCGATGTATAAATAATGTTTTGAGGAAATTATTATAGGCCAGAACACTAACTAGTAATTTTACGGGATGTACATTTGTTGTGAACCTTGGCAGAACTTTAGCCGAAGTTCTGAGAATATTCCGTTAGCCGGAAAACAGACTCAAACCTGCACAAAAGCTTTAGTCAGCATATGATCCCACTAGATTATCTTCCTCTTCTGCTTACACATTATGTAGCAATGTGTAAAACCCTATAAAACCGGAATCACTGAACTTACACTGCAACCCTGACCTCACTTCAACCTGCTCCAACGGGACCGGTCCTAAGCCTCAGCCCGAGGGACGTCCCACCCTCAGTTATCCTGAGTGCTGTACAGAAAGGTTTTACCCTCCTCCTCTGAGCCCTCAGTGGACCGACGCTCTGCAGTTTATCAATGACTTGATTGATCACTGAGGCTGATTCCTCCACTTTGACTTCAGAGCACATCCGTTTTAATCCCAGCACAGACCATTCAGAGACTGTAGCTGTGAAAAGACGAAAAAATGAGAAGAATGAGGGGAGAAAACGAGTGGGGTGTGTGTGACTCGAGATAAGCAGACGAATGTGAGGACTGGAGAGGCCTTCATACCTCCTGATCTCTGAATATATATATATATATATATATATATATATATATATATATATATATATATTCACAAATATCGGATATATATTTACAAAATACGAATCGGAAATACATTTAAATTAATAAATCAAGTATCGTGTGTGTGTGTGGGGGGGGGGGGGGGTGGGTTGGTTGGGGGGCTATTTATTAGGATTATTCCATTTGTATATATATATTTTTGTTTGTGTGTGTGTGTGTGTGTGTGTGTGTGTGTGTGTGTGTGTGTGTGTGTGTGTGTGTGTGTGTGTGTGTGTGTGTGTGTGTGTGTGTGTCTGTGTCTGTGTGTGTGTGTGTGTGTGTGTGTGTGTGTGTGTGTGTGTGTGTACATTCTCATTTCTTTCAGTCTCAAACACATCAAGTACAGTGCATTTCAAACAAGATCTTCAATTACTTAATGGAGCAAACCATGTTCCTCCATGAGCCATTAGTAAGATCAAATATATATGAGCAAACTGAGATTAATTAAAGCACTTCTCTGATACATCTTACGATCAAAAGAAATGCATTGTGATCAATCAGTTATACGCTTGGATTTATGGGTATGAAGCTCTTGTGTTTGGCAGTGTAGTGTATGTTAGATTACATTCAGACTCACTGTCTGATGGTCATGGAAAACAGATCAATAACTGTACGTATATAGATATTATAACTGTGACAAATCAGCATCAAATACAGTTTACAGTTACATTAAACTATTTACAATGAAAGCACACATGTACAGTCAATTAACATATCTATACCTAACAACACATGCAAGTGCTGACAAAACACAAATGGTTGTCTGTAATCATCTACATTGTTGCACAAATTCTTAAACTCATCTGAACTCAGGATGTTCCTCTGTGACGTTGGCTTCTATTTAGGATGTATATTAAGACAGAGTGATAATAATCATTATATATTAGGTTTGCGGATGGTATCTGTATCACGACTACAGGAATTGCTGGATTACTGGAGTTATTAATCTCCAACCAGCCAAGAAGACGGAGACGAGGTCAACATGGTTAAATAATGCAATACTGTGGAGTATTATCGGTGCACCATCATGATTTTTAACCTCTAACCCCAAGTGTTACATAACTCATCACATATTTGAGCCCCATAAGTAATAAAACAATGATGCTAGCCTTAACAAAATGGGCTCTACATTCTCTCCACAATGCAAACTACAACAAACCAACGCAATAGGAGAACGATTTTTGGATCTCCTAATGAACCCTTCAGTAAACAGTCTTAAAAGAACCACTTTTTTCTTAGTGTGAAGAACATTTTAATAATATAAAGAACCCTTTTCCACTACAAAGAACATTTTGCAGAATGGAAAGGTTCCATGCATGTTAAAGACGACCTATTATGCCTTTTTACACATGTTGTTTTTTGCTCTACTAGAACAGGCTTTATTCTGGATATGAATTATTTAAATGAGGAATATTGTGACGTGTTCATTCCTGGAATAAAACTCAAGACTACAGAGGCGTTTCAGGGAGTTCAGAAACAGTGACACTGAGAATAACTCCTGCTGGAGGAACTTTGTAACTTTGCAGAGCTTTTTCATGAAACTTTCTTTTTAAAAGCATACTCAACTCAATAGAAAAAGTAAATTTAATGAACAAATAGTGAAGTTGTTAAGCTGCTCTGACACAATCTGTGCCTGATTTAGCATTATGTCCATAACAAAGGCCAATAAACCTCTGCAGCAGAGTGTAAAAATAAAGTTAAATCACTAAATAAACCTCCAAAAGAACAGAGCACCTAATCTGTGAAAGTGCCTTTATTCCAGTGAAACACCAGCCACGGGGCTTCTGATTGGTTCATAACTATATGTGAATGATGAATGCAGGCACCAGGTCAATTCAACTCTGTGGGATATTTAACTTGCTTCACTTTGTGATTTCACTTTCCTATTCTCCTCCTGAGAAGTGAGAATTAAAATGAAAGCAAAACAATTTAAATGAGAAATGTACTTGCATACACATTTTTCACAAAGGCACACATACAATTACTCTTTAAATATTCACAATCCACAACAGTTCCAGATCATAAATGTCATGAGTATCTATTAATAGTTCTTCTGTTAATATCTGTTTAAAAGTTTGGGGTCGCCCAAAGGTTCACCGCGGCTGCATTTATTGGATTAATAATACAGTAAAAACAGTAATATTGTGAAATAGTATTGCAATTTAAAATAACTGTTTTCTATGTTAATATATTTTAAAAAGTAATTTATTCCCATATGCATTTTCAGCATCATTTCTCCAGTCTTCAGTGTCACATGATCCTTGAGAAATCATGCTGATTTGCTTCAAAAGAACAGCATTTTTTAAATGTATTAATCATGTGACAAAGTCTGCTACCGTGTCATCACAACACGCATGCGATGCTCTTGTGAATGACTGTGTATTAGAGATTAATATTTTGTAAATATTATTGTGTTTATTTGCCAAACAAAGAACTTGTGCCGCTTCATAAAACTGAGGTCAAACCAATGGAGTCACATGGATTACTTTAAAGATGTCTTTACTACCTTTCTGGGGCTTGAAAGTGGTAGTTGCGTAGACTGTCAATGGAGGGACAGAAAACTCAATTTCATTTCAATTTCATTAAAACGATCTTTATTTGTGTTCTGAAGATGAATGAAAGTCTTATGTCGTTCCATACCCTTGAGTAATTAATGAATGAATTTTAATTTGTGGGTGAACTATCCCTTTAATAGGGAAACAGGTTGTTAATGCTGGTATATAAAAGATTAAAAAATGTATGACTCGTTGACCCTGTTTGAGTATTTGGCGATTAATCCAGCATAAGCTCAGATATTAGGACCATCTGTGCCCAATTCAAACCAATATAAAAAGTTCATTTTACGAAAATGTGTTTTGGCACGCCATATGCCTGTTCATTTCCATCTACGCTCCTACTTAAATTCATGCTGACTGAAATGCCTAAAAGCACATAATAAATTCATACCGTAGCAAAGATGTTATGTGAGGGAAGAAGTGTTTGGCGCACACTTAGTCAACATAAAAATTAACTGTTTACTTTCTTAATACACGCTCCTAAAGTTATTGTGAATTATGTAATTCAAAATATGCAATATAGGCAACTCTAAAATTGTATTGTTCAGCCCTTCCTCTCCAACCACCTCTCATGTAAAGCTTTTCATCATCCAATCAAACACATGAATAAAAGTCCCATCCACAGTTTTTCTCATTGAATTTCATAGCAGAAAATCACAGTAAGATTATCATTGTTTTAAATATAAATCATAACTCAAACTCAAAATCATAATTTGAAAATAAAGTTCAAATGACAAAATGTTTTTGTACAAATGAAAAGCGCTAATCTGAACCGTTGCAATATATTCACTCAGACACACACACATTAAATGCAGATTTTACTCAAACCAGCCCCCCTCTTTCTCCGTGCCGCTGGGCTCTTCTGTAGACATCCCACTAATATTTCATAATGTTCTCGTGGAACAAAAAGTCTCTGAGAGCCGCATAGGGCTGTGAAACATGGAGCAACGTCCTAAAGTGTTCGATGATGAAAAACCTCCAACACGTGGAAACATTCATCATAATGTTGAGCTTAATGATTCCTCTAAAGCTTCTAACAATGAGAAACAGCACAAAAGAGCAGAGAGAAATACATCAGAAACTGGCCATTTACATGGGATCGTCCTGACAAATCCATCTCTTGGGGGAAACTTACACTATTTAGTTCCTGGGTTAGACTCAAGACTATATGCTGAATCCCAGTTATCATAATATGGAAGTACAGAAATCAAAGTACTGCACTTGCTATGGTGAAGTATGCAGGCCTGCTTTTAAGTGAAGTGAGCCAGTATGCTTGCACATACTACAACATCATGAAACTGCATCTTGAATACACAGCAGGGAAATGCCAAAAAAAAACTAAACAAACCAAGTTCATGCAAAGCACAAGGGATGTGGGTAACATTAGCCTAAAAATGATGCATGAATGAATACTTCAAAAATCCACTAGAAGCAGTAAACTGTCCGTGCATACTATACTTAACAAAATTATAAACGCAACACTTTTGTTTTGCCCCCATTTTTCATGAGCTGAACTCAAAGATCTAAGACTTTTTCTATGTACACAAAATGCCTATTTCTCTCAAATATTGTTCACAAATCTGTCTAAATCTGTGTTAGTGAGCACTTCTCCTTTGCCGAGATGATTATTGCACAGGTGTGCCTTAGGCTGGCCACAGTAAAAGGGCACTCTAAAATGTGCAGTGTTACTGTATTGAGGGGGTCCGAAAACCAGTCTCAGCATCTGGTGTGACCACCATTTACCTCACGCTGTGCAACACATCTCCTTCGCATAGAGTTGATCAGGTTGTTGATTGTGGCCTGTGGATTGTTGGTCCACTCCTCTTCAATGGCTGTGCAAAGTTGTTGGATATTGGCAGGACCTGGAACACGCAGTCGTATACACCGATCCAGAGCATCCCAAACATGCTCAGTGAGTGACATGTATGCTGGCCATGCAAGAACTGGGATGTTTTCAGCTTCCAGGAATTGTGTACAGATCCTTGCAACATGGGGCCGTGAATTATCATGCTGAAACATGAGGTGATGGTCGTGGATGAATGGCACAACATAGGGGCTCAGGATCTCGTCACGGTATCTCTGTGCATTCAAAATGCCATCAATAAAATGCACCTGTGTTCGTGGTCCATAACATACAACTGCCCATACCGTAACCCCACCGCCACCATGGGCCACTCGATCCACAACGCTGGTCTCAGACGATCTTGGAGGTGAAGATGCTGGATGTGGAGGTCCTGGGCTGCTGTGGTTACACGTGGTCTACGGTTGTGAGGCCGGTTGGATTTACTGCCAAATTCTCTGAAACGCCTTTGGAGACGGCTTAAGGTAGAGAAATGAACATTCAATTCATGGGCAACAGCTCTGGTGGACATTCCTGCAATCACCATGCCAATTGCACACTCCATCAAAACTTGCAACATCTGTGGCATTGTACTGTGTGATAAAACTGCACATTTTTAGAGTGGCCTTTTATTGTGGCCAGCCTAAGGCACACCTGTGCAATAATCATGCTGTTTAATCAGCATCTTGATATGCCACACCTGTGAGGTGGATGGATTATCTCGGAAAAAGGAGAAGTGCTCACTAACACACATTTAGACAGATTTGTGAACAATATTTGAGAGAAATATGCCTTTTGTGTACATAGAAAAAGCCTTAGATATTTAAGTTCAGCTCATGAAAAATTGGGGCAAAAACAAAAGTGTTGTGTTTATCATTTTGTTCAGTGTATTATTTGGGATGTAGTGTCAGGGCTGGAGTGGAAAAATAGTGTCGGATTCAGATGCGAGTGATAAGTTTAATAAATAATAAATTAATAATAATTCATTTATTAAATAATAAATACAGGGTAGCGCAGGGACGCAATGGGCAACAGTCCTCCGTGAGACTCCTCTGGGACGAACAGGGAACCAGGAACAGAATTCCACAGGAAAACACAAAAACAAGAACCCAGGAGCAGGAACAGGAACAAGAACAGGACTAACTCACAACAAACCCCCACGACCTGACAACACAGAACGAAAATCAGAGACATTAAATAGCTGCACTGATGAGCCACAGCTGCCGCTGATGAGTGATCAGTAGTAGCAGACACACCCACAAGAACACACACATGCACACACAGGAGAGAGAATGAGTTACTGAATCCATGAACCATGACATGCAGAGACAGAATCACAATTCTAATCGCCCTGTATATCACAAAGTAATTACACAAATAAATAAATAAATGTATTATTAATGTATTCATTCATAATTACTTTACATAAACATAAATATATGAATAAAAATATATACATTAATGAAAGACAGACAGATAGATGGATGGATGGATGGGTGTGTGTGTGTGTGTACGAGCGTGCGTGCGTGCGTGCGTGCGTGCGTGTGTGCGTGTGTGTGTGTTCCAGCCATATTTCCCACTACATGTCTCTTAAAATATTTTGTGTGTGTGTGTGTGGAAAAAATCCCCAAAAATAGGGACTGAGCACTCATGGCAGCAAGCAGACTGCATACTTCCGGGATGTCGTACGGCATTGCCATTTCCATTTGCCATTGAGAGGGAATACAGGCCAAGTAATGCCTAAACCTCCCATATTATAGAACCGTTTCACACTGTTCTGATACTCTAATGTTTCTCCACACTGTTCGTCTCAGAAGCGTGTAGGCAAGAATAAAGGCGTGACAAAGGATCACTGTTGTCAGCGTAGGATGTGATGCATCTGATGATAATTACACCTTGTCACCGCTGCCATAAATGTCACAGCTGCATGAGTGTCTTTTGTTTGCTGAGATCTCGTGTAGAAGGTACTGCGCATAGCATATGGTTTATCAGATACATATGAGCCAGTGTGCACCGATCAAGAGTAATATGACCATCATCTCATTCATTACAGTCAACAGTTATTGTGTAACGATGTCTCATTTAATGAGTCAAGAAATATATTATAATAACTGCCGTATTCCTCTCGTGTGAGTGGACATCATTTAAAATAAATTTGCTAAAAGTATTATTCATTTCCATTAGGGGTAAAACTTTTTAATGAGGAAAAATGAGTTCAGAGAAACAGTGCATGTACGAGGAGGAGGAAAGACTCTTGTCAGGTTGTTGATGTGCTGGTTTGGTTGGTGTGTATCAGGTTTTGGTGAGCAATCTCTTCTGTGGTAAGCAGAGCAGTGTAGTGGAGAAGGTGGGTAGTGTGAAGAGTGAGTCATGAGTTCATCTGGCTGAGGTAAGACACTCTCAAACCCTTGAGAAGAAAAACACTCGTATATTAGAGTGCTAGAACATGATGCCAGCAGCAGCTATACAGAAAGGGAAAATTGTTTTATGTTTGTTTTGCTTTTAATGTGGATATATGCGTCAACTTAATGAACATGCAAGGCCACAGATGCACAATCAAGCTATTAGCAATTAGCACTGTGCTGTTAAAATAATAGGATGGGTTTCCTGATAATTATATGATCAATAAATTATGGCAACCTGTGTTTTTACATTGCTTTAACTCGTTGAAATAAGTTATACATTTTTTTAAAATCAGTTTAATGTAATTTAAGGTGAAATGATCAGTTGATTGTTCTTAAAAATTTAAGGCAGCAATTTTTTTTGCAGGTTCATGTCCTCTATTCAGTCTGTCAAGGTCAAACGTCAGGGAGTAACATCATAAACCAGAGAGCTGCGTTATCGTAAAAATGGAAGTGTAATTCTCATTTAAAGTGCAAAGATGCTAAACAAAGGCCACAATATTTACATTTAAAATGTAAATATTAAATGTAATCACATATCACATTTAAAAAAAGATAATAAAGAAAGAAGTAATTTAACACACTATCGTTTAAAAGTTTGTGGTCAGATTTTGTAAAATATTTTTGTAAGAAGTCTCTTCTGCTCACCAAGGCTGCATTTATTTGAACAAAATTACAGTAAAAACAACAATACTGTGATTTTTTTAAATATATATATATAATTTAAAATAAGTTTTCTGATACAATATATTTTAAAATGTAATTTATTTCTGTGATCAAAGCTGATATTTAATCATCATTACTCCAGTCTTCAGTGTCACATGATCCTTCAGAAATCAGTATAATATGGTGATTTGCCACCCAAGAAACATTTCTAAATATTATTATCAATGTTGTGCTTCTTCATATTTTTGTTTCAGGATTTGTTGACGAATAGAACGTTAATATGAACAGTATTTACTTGAAATTGAAATCGTTTGGAACATTACAAAGATATTTGTCACGTTTGATCAATTTAATGCATCTACTCTGAATAGAAGTATTAACTTAAATCAAATCTTACTTATCCCAAACTATGATGTTGTCCTATTTGTGTCCTATCCTGGTTTCAGAGGTTCACAGTGCTATTGATCAGTGGCGCATCTGAAGAAAAAGACTTTCCTGGAGAACCTCTGTTACTATGGTGACAGAAGATCACTATAATTTATGAATTGATTGTTTTAGCACGGATGCCACATGAAAAGCCGGACAAACAAAACTGAATTAATGAAGGAATAATGGCAAAAATTGGACAGATTTGATTAAATCTGAGCAGTTGGGCACAGCAAAACTAGCTGAAAGTTGTACAAAAATGTAGGCTTTGTATGAAACCAGCTCTGATTCCTCTATAACAACACTAAATCAATAACTCAGGCAACAAAACAGCTTCTGTTGATCTTTAAATCAAGCGTATAGAGCGCACAACGAATGCCGTATAGCACTTACTTTACACCACTTCCAACTTCATAGCAAATTATTAACAAAATGTATCCTAATTGTTGAAGAAAACAACAGAGGTTACCTTACGTTTCTCAAATGACGTGCACAATTATGAATAATGACAAAAATTGAAACATGCTCTGTGATCCGAGGCGGCCCCTGGAACATATACTCAGGGTCATTACAGCCTTATTAAATGTATATTAAAACCATAATCTGTGTGCATCATGTACGTCTAAGAAAAGTGTGTGCTCCTCATGCTAATGCGGCTGTTTCCTGGTCGAAATGCCTGCGTTAGCGAGGTTTATCATAGTGGATGTTAACAGGCGGGACAAAAATTGGATTTGTGTCAAAATATCGGATTTGTGCTGTGTGAATGCTGTCTAATGGACCTTCTGCTCTCGATTAGGTCATTAATTTTAATCAAACAAAAATATTGACATGAAACACAGAAAAACCTGCAGTGTGCTGGATAACATTAACTTTTTTGATTCTTAGTCAAATTCCAAAAGCACTGAATCAATACTGAATAATCAATTAGTGAATGTTATGGTGATTATATTAGGTTTAATATAACGTTTGATTAATTTTTATTTTATTTATTTTTACATGCTATTCACCAGAAAACAAGCCTTTAATTATTATCATTGTCAGTCTTTCAGTAATAATTGCTAGAAAATGATTTGCTGCAATATTTTAACTTAGATAATATTTTAAATAGATTTCACTATACTTCCCCTGTTGATTAACCATCCTACATTGTGATAATTGTTTTTGTATTACACGTTTTCTGAAGTGTTGTTTAAATATGCAAATGAGGCATTATCTGATTAAATATGCACTAATTTGAATACATTTCCAGAACAGAAATCTAAACACTGGACAAAGCCATGTTCAAATTCTTTGTTGACATATTAGTGTATGTGTATCTGTAAGGTTTTTACAGAGGGGATTATGAATATCTCTTTTTATCACTCCATACATCATACTAGTGTCAACAACTAGATGATACAAAAAGACCCTATTTTTAGGTATAAAATGTTATATAAATCAGATGAAGGATACATGATGAACAAATCCTTCTGATATAAACCTTCAAAATATAGATGAGAAGAAAAGCTGCTGAAGTGGAGATTTCTGACTGAAAAATACTTTGTTATAATTGAAATCTACAGATGCAAATAGATAAAGTGCAATAGAATATAAATGTGTATTTTGGATGTTTACTATAGTCTGAAAGACAAGATCTCAAAATTGACCCGAGCAACTGTGGTTAGTGTCTTGACTCAAAGTCATGAATTCAAAGTAAACTTTTTTTTTTTCTTTGGGTATTACAGTATTTATTGATTTATCAGTACACATCATTATTATTATTTTTAATTCATGTGCCTCAATCTTTAATCAAAGTATCTTCCTCTTCCTCTTGCAGCATCTCTTCTCTTCTCTGATGACGAGGGCGGAGCAACCTGTCACTCACATGAGATCCACCAATAGGCAAACAACAACCATCCAATAAATTCCCCATGAACAAAATCAAGCCCCGCCCACATTTGTTCTTGTTATAGAAGTTGTTTCACTCGTATACATACGTCACAATAGAGAAGAAAAGTCTATCGCATCTTCCGTTTCATGTCAATTTTAAAGGAATAGTTCACCCAAAAATGTAAATTCCCTCAGTAATTACTCTCCCTCATGTTGTTCAACCCCGTAAGACCTTCGTTCATCTTCGGAACATGAATTAAGATATTTTTGATTAAATCTGAGAGCTGGATCACTCCTCCATAGGCTTCTAAGGGATTGAAACTTGTTCCCCTGAAAAGTTATTAAAGACATCGTTAAAATAGTCCAAATGACTACAGTGGCTCAATCTTAAGTTTGTCAAGCAACGAGAATACTTTTTGTGCGCAAAAACAAACAAAAATAACGGCTTTATTTCAACTATTCATTTCCTTCTCTGTGGGCCTGGAGTGAGTTCACTAGTGTAACAGCGTAGCGCTTCTGTGTTGTACGTCACACGTAGGCTCACTATTGGCCGACGCTGGTCATGTGTGTGATGCGTGTGACGTAAAACACAGAAGCGCTGCGCTGTTACACTAGTGAACTCACTCGAGGAAATAAAGTCGTTATTTTTGTTTGTTTTTGCGCACAAAAAGTATTCTCGTCGCTTGATAAACTTAAGATTGAGTCACTGTTGTCACTTGGACTATTTTAACGATGTCTTTAATGACTTTTCGGGGAACAAGTGTCAATCCCTGAAGAAGCCTATGGAGGAGTGATCCAGCTCTCAGATTTAATCACAAATATCTTAATTCGTGTTCCGAAGATGAACGAAGGTCTTACGGGGTTGAACAACATGAGGGAGAGTAAATACTGACAGAATTTTCATTTTGGGGTGAACTATCCCTTTAAGGGAACATGAAAATTGTTAATGTTTAAATTAATTTTCAACTTTTTAAGTGAACTGATGTGCTAAAGCATGAAATTCCACTTGTATTGGAATTCAAAGTTGAACAGTCACTGATCCCACACAATCTCAAAACCATCAATATGAGCACAAACAAACTGCCCAGAATCTCTCCACATCAGCTCTTTATACAGAAGCTAGCTGAGATAATTTCAGATTGACAGGAGCGTTGTGTGGGGTATCGGGATCCCGTCAAGGGCATTAGAAGGAACAACACTGACCCCGTGGAGGAGACCTGCACTCTCAGCATCTCTCTCTGCTGAAACTAGCCTGTTATCAGCAGCAAGTAATTCATAGCAAGACACAACGTTAGCGCTTACATGCTGACACCGAGATGCTAGTGCTGTAGAGACATGGCCATCCATACAAAACAGTGCACGGCATTTTTGTTCCTAATGAAGACCATTCAGCGCTTTATTTCAGAAGTTTATTATTGGCACACAGTCAGAAGTATGCAGGTTATTCTGCATTGAAGCTCATGTAAATAATGGTGCAGCAATCCATTCTGCAAACCACACCGAAAATTAGCATAACCTGTTATTTCTGTGCTTTGTGGTTAGATTTTCCCTCCGTCCAGAACTAATCTGTCAGGCATAATAAAGTGGGGTTTGTATTCTTTGCATGGACCTTGTGGTTCTTGCAAAACTCTATTATTAACGCATGAGGCAAACCTTTACAGTTTTTAAACAGCCTGCTAAAAAGACTTATCAGTGTACAATATGCATATTACAATAATTCATATTCAATGACTACGGAGAGCCAAAGGGACACCAACATTCAAAAGTTTGGGGTCAGTATGATTTTTTTTCTGCATCAATGCATTAAATTAATCAAAAGTGACTGTAAAGACATTTATAATGTGAGATGAAGGATATCTATTTCAAATAAAAGCTGTTTTTTGTTTGTTTGATTGTTTGTTTTATTTTCTATTCATCAAAGAATGAAAAAAGTATCAAGGTTTCCACACAAACATTAAGCAGCACAACTGTTTTCAACATTTGAGCATCTTAGTTGGGTAAAATCTTAGTTGGTTTGTTTTACCAGTTTTAGAGTGGAATTGGACACTTGTTAGGATGTGAGACCGGCAAACTCAGCAATCATGCCAGCAAATCACATTAGGCTTAGCTTTAAGCTGGTTTTTTTTTTTTCTCTCAGCAGCAGTAACTCCAGTAATTTTGAAATATGAATGTACTAAAAAGTCTCCTATCAGATGTAACATTTCATTACTTTCAAGTGTATAATGTTTCAATATTACTTCAAAGGATGACCCCACACAGTATCTGGAGATGAGAATATCCACTGGCGCTCTGAGAAGGAAACATAGAGTTTGTGTTTTTGTTAGCAGCTTGTAAACAGCATGAAAGTGAAGCAACTCACAGCGAAGCCTTAAGGGAACTTGATTAGGCTTTAATGAAATCTCAAGGTTGTATATCATTTTTTTATTCAAGATTTGAAACATCGTTTAGCAAACAATACGGATCCAATCCATAACCTTGATTTAGAATAAATAAAAATGACCTCTATTATGCCCTTTTGCAAAGTCTTGATTTAGTTGTTGAGCTCTAGAGCAGGTTTTCATGCTTAAATGTTAAAATAAAATGATATTTTCTACATATTCTGCATTTTTGCAGAACCTCTCTTCCCAGTCTTTCAGTAACGCTCTGTTTACTTCCTGTCTCTATGAAGCCCCTCCTTCTGAAAAGCACACTGTGCTCTGATTGGTCGATTGGACCAGTGTGTTGTGATTGGTCAAGCGCTTCCAGTGTGTTTGGGAAATGTCCCGCCTCTCACCATAACCACAAGTTTCAACTTAACTCAACCAGGCCACGCCCCTTTATTTTGCATATGCCTTGGGCGGGAATTATTTAAATGAGGAATATTGTGACTCTGCTCTGTAAAGGTGATATTTGCCTTCAATTGAAGGTTTATACTGAGCTGGCCATTAATGCAATAAAGTTGTTGAGAAGCGATTGGAATCTGTCAGTTCAGCTCAGACCGGTGCTGTAGCTACACTACTGTCATGAATTGATTTTACTGTACATTACAGGAGTCCTGCTGCGACTCAAACAATCCTCTTTACCTCAATAAAACTGTGACATGGACTTAAATTAGATACATTTTGTCTTAAAATGTCATCAAACTCATTTTTTTACATGAAAGAGGGCTAAATTGTCTATATGTTTTGGATAGGAATTGATGTCAAGCTCATTCACGCACCTCTCGCAAACCAGCGGAGAGGTTTTCATTTAGCGAGTCCTTGCTGTCCACTTTAGCCTCGCAGGGCTTTTCATACCGATGAAAAATACAATAGAAAATGCAAAACAAAATGCATGCAACTATCCATATAACTGTGCATAGGTGCATAAAATAGTCTCAGGAATAACTTCTACACCAAACCACAAATAGTTTCATTGTAACTCATATTACAATTATTACAATTAGCTTTATCATTAATCGAGTAAAGAGATATTTCCAACAAAAAAAAAACTATTTTGGGACCTTTGTAATTTTTCGTACAGTAAAAATATTTTCCTTATGCAACTGGAAAAAAAATGTTTTTTCCCCTCTTGTTTAAAGCAAATATTTAACTTTAGGGTTATGTTTTAAACAATGAATAATGTAATTGGGAAGGCATAGTCAGTTTATTCTCTGAAAACAAATCTTATATGTGTATTTTTGCTACACCTACAGAAATTAACTCAAGAGACACATGGTTTGCTTTGCTTTCCTGCATTAATAATAATAACCTAAATGTTAACTTAATCATGAATAATTGTAATATATTTGTATATTAAACGATTCAATTAGTTGCATGGGTTTGTCAAAGCCAGATCTCCTCGAGATGCTGAAGTACATGTAACCGTCTTTGGGAATCACCACTTAAACAAATCAGCTGGAAGAAGCCAGCATGAACTTGTAACATCCTGAAAAACCAGAAATGAAACCATCTCAATGTAAAAAGCAGCCGACAGTAGCTGGCTTTTGAAACTGAGCTAGAGTTGCTAATGCTGTTGAAGTATTTGTGTGACCTTGGAGATGTGTTGTCGCATTGCAGGTGTGACTAGGAACTGATATTCGATCACTAACAGACTGGCACATTTACATGACACACATGATAGCGTAACAACCTGACCTGATCTGAATCCTCTTCTACTGATTAACATCTGAACACTTCCCCAAGGATATCATTCTCTCTCTCTCTCTATTTCAGGACAACAGCCTTCAGCACTACATTAACAAGAAATTAAGCCTCTGCCATTCATGTTCCAATCAATGGAAACATGTGATCCATGAAAGGAGTTTGATTGATTTATGCCAGGGCACGAGGTGTGGCATTAGCCAGTGGCTCCATGAGAGCTGAACCAATAAAATGAATTCAAATGGCTTAAATTGGTACTGGTGAAATGGGTAAAGGACTGAGTTAAAATGTCAAAACAAAATAATAAAAAAGTGTGTGTGTGTGCGTGGGTGCGTGCGTGCGTGCGTGCGTGTGTGTGTGTGCGTGCGTGCGTGTGTGTGCGTGCGTGTGTGCGTGCGTGTGTGTGTGTGTGCGTGAGCGTGTGTGCGAGTGCTTGTGTGTGTGTGTGTGTATAAAATTTTAGAAATTTAGAAATGTAATTGTATAGTCAAGTAAATGTAATTGTATAACAGACTAAATAACAAGGAATGTTACAATAATCATATGAACAAATTGAAATATCTGACAAAAGAATAAAACATCATAAAAATCCAAATGCTCTTAAATCTAATTCAGTTGGCGAATGATCATTTCTGACACTATGGTACTGTATGCATGTTTATATAGATATATTTATGCAGCCCTTCCACCCCTGACTGATCCAAACCTTTACGATGAAGATAAATCCTGCAAAACTCCAACATCAGCATAAAGGCTTTTGACTAAATAATTGGTTGTGACAATAGCTTGTGACAGGTGATCAAACCTCAGGCTGTGAGAGAAGACAATGTGGAGGCCTGAGAAATACAGATTAGTAGAGATGGTACTTTTGTTGAATATAAAGGCTTTAGAAGAACTGAAGTGTCCTGAATGAGTTTATTGAAAGTCATGTGTTTTGTCCGAATGGGATCCAACCTTTAATTACACCTTTGTACACCTGCTAAGCCCCGATGGCCTCCGTAATGAAACAAGGACCTCTATTGTGAGCCGCTCACACTCATGCTGTCACACGTCTGTTTCTGTGCCCGCGTTCACCTGGACTAGAAGAGGTTGTAGGTTAAAGTTTTCGTTTTCAATCTTCTAGGAAACAGGTTTCAGCCTTTTCCAACCCCAGGATCCCCTTATAAAGTTAGTTGAAATTCTTAAACACTGCATAATCTCCCAAACGAAATAAATGTATTGTAAAATATCGAAATGTCCTTAAAGGTACTTGATATATATATATAAAGACCTCAGATTGTTTAAGAGAGTATAGAGTAGCTATCTTGAATCTATTGTTTGTAACTGTTTTTTTCTTAGCCCACTGAGATAAATAACTAAAGTAAAGTTACGTTATGTTTAACAACAAGTGGTATAGTCCAAATTTTCTGAAGAGACTCGATCGCTTTATATGATGAACATATTGAATTTAGGCTTTTATTCACATATAAAAGTTGATCAGTAAACATAAACAGCGGAAGCTCAAACGCTGCCAAACATGAGAATGAAAATCATTGGTTCTTGGTTGGTTGGTTGAACAAAAGTCTTACGGGTTTGAAATAAGAAAAGTGTGCGTAAATGATGATATGATTTAAATTTTTGGGGGAACTAACCTTAAGGTATAAGTTACCTTAATGAATTAATTGAAACTAAAAAAAATGGAGTTAATACGATTAGTTTAATCAATAGAAACTCAAAATATTTAGTGAATTCAAGTTGATTTGACAAAAGAAAAAAAAAGTTGAGAAAATATAATTTTAAATAATATTAACAAACACTTTAATAAAATACAAACAATATTAAAATAACACGATGACAGCTATTTGTGTCTATTTTGTGGCAAATATGTTTATGGGAAAGAAGTCATAAATTGTACCTCTTGAAAATCTCAGTTATTTCTCCTAGACAGAAATCATATGGAGAGAAATGGAGAAATGTTTGAGACATTTGAGATCTTCTCTGAAACTAGAGCAGACTAATGTCAGACTTCTCTGGTCCTGAAAAATATGAAAATCAAAAGAGAACATTTTCACTCCTATCTAGGAGAAACAACTGAGATCTCACGTGTGATTTATTGTCCTACAGTGTAAGTGATTGTGATACGTGTTGTCTGAACTCCAGACGTCGGACAGATCTCGTGTCATATGGACAGAGCCGAGCCGAAAGGAGGCAGAATGATGTCGCCCTCGTGATATTTCATACAAAATCTACTTTGATTGCCTCCTGCAGGTCTTTCAGTAAATATTTCATCAGCTCGCTGTTGGAGAGTAATCTGGAACCACAGGTGTTTTGCAAGTGAAAAGTTTTCATAATTTTGCCAAGTTAAAATCAATAGTCCTTGAGTGCTAATGTGAGGCTTGTGAGGGCAGCGGTTCATCATTCTGTTTAACTACTGCAAGTAATAGACTGCTGCATGAGCAATCAACAAATTGTACGAGTAGGTTCTTTTGGAAAACACATGAAAATATTTTGGACTGGGGCTGTTGAACTCCAAAAATGCACCATAATTGTAGTTCATATAACTCATGCGCTATATTCAGAGTCTTGAAAGCTTTCAAATCACTGTTATTTACTGAAAATCTTGCCCTATACAGGAGTCTCATCCAACTCAAATGTGCGGTCAGTAATGAGACATGCAAAAACCAATGACATCAAAGTTATCACATGGCTTCAGAACATTTGGAAAATCTGTCAGAGAAAAATAGATTTTGAAACTACGTACGTGCGAGTAAATAAAAATCTTGCATTTGTTTCTAAATCTCATCTCACTGTATTAGGTTAAAACATAAATAAACTATAAGTCCGGATGAGTATTAAATGTGTTTTTAGAATAAGAAAAACAATGTTTGAAAAATGTGTCACCAGATTTCTGAATGCTTTGATAAAAGAGCCAAATGAGCCTTTTTTATCCCAAGAAAACATTTTCCAAATATCATAACCCTTTCATCCACTTTTCTACAGACAAATCCAGAGATATTACTGTTATCTTACCCACTCAAGAGATAATTATAACAAGTCTTAGAGATGTGTCCATTTAAGTGCTCATAGAGACATTGTTAAACAGGGCCTCTGTCATTCAGGGATTCATTTGCTCTGGAGATTCTTCTCAAACCTATAAACCGGTCAATTATATATGAGTACATTTCATCCTCTTTTGTGCTGTAGACACTTCAAGGTTGAGCAAAATAGAGACCCAAGTGAAATCTCTGTAAGAGTAACCCTTAAATAAATTAATGCACATTAAATGATGCATTAGAGGTTTGATATCTACCGTTTATAAAAAGAAAACAAAAGCGGTAAATTAATCGAGAGGTTTTAAATATGTATTCTGAGTATCAGGGTGTATAACTTTCTCATTTATATCCATAATAGATAAATGATCTCAGTCAAGTTTTGATGATGTTCACTGAGTTCATAAAATTGGCTCATAAGGCTTGCATTGAAACCTTAAACTCTTTAAAATTACAAAGTGATTCTCACAAAGATAATCACCAAATGTCCATACACATTCAAGTCCACACGCATTTCTTCATAAGATCAGCCTACATGTAATATAATAAATAAATAATTCCACATACCATTTATCATCAGCATTAAAGACTTTTAAAATCATTTTAGCTCAACTCACTTTCAGACAGCAGCGAGTGTTTGAAATAACTTCTGTTTGTGATCCGATGTGGATTCTGATCATCGTATAAGGCATAAATATCTATATGCGATGCAAAAGACTATGTGCGCTAACCATTACCATGCACGACTGCTTGAAGAAATCAGACAAATCATACAGGCTATCACAATCGTGTATTTCTCTTATCTGTTGGTACGTCTCATCTGATATCCATATTTAGCTCAAAATATGTTAAAGCAACTCAGTTTTTCGGGACCTTCCTCTGTTTCTCTGACTGAAAATATAACTTTATTGGGACTTTCACTGGAGAGAGTGCTAAAGCTGCTCACGTCGTATTTTTGGTGTAAAATTTGCAGAAATGGTCATTCTTTCTGAATGTAATGTAAAGATACTGTCCTGTGACTACACATAAACAGAAACAGATGTGACTGAATATGTGTGTGTCCTCCTTCTTTTGTGAAATAACAGTAAATACTGCTTTATTTCTGACTAATGTGCAATCTTGACACAAATTAATTCATCATGATCAATGTATCACTTATTATTGTAAAACTGTGGTAAAACATCGATACTTGCGTTTAAAAATCTATAAGTATACAACAAAAATGGCAATAAACGGCTGCTTTTATCATGTTCGTTTTGCGATCACGCAATTTCTTTATGGTTAGTTTTCTGATAAAACTTCCATTTGTTGGTGAAATGATGGGTTTGTGTGACGTTGTTCCATAGAGGAGTGTTACGGATAGGGTGACCACTATCAAACAAACCAAATGTGGGACGATTCTAAGTTTGTGTGGGACAATGTGGGACATGTTACCAACACTAAAACATAACCTGAAACTGTTATATAATGTTTATCTAACTTAATAAAAACATTTGTATTCTACCTTTCAGCAGATAAAAACTCTTTAGTTCTTTAGTCCCTTCCAGAAAACACCATTACATCACAATGTAACATAACATGTCTTTGTTTTACATGATATGTAAATTCAACATCACTGAGCCCAAAGGCAGCAGGCATCATGCAGATCACTATTTTTGAAACCAAGTAAAATCCAACTAAATAAATAATGAACAAATAAAATATAAACCAACATGAATTTAGATCATTGACAGTCTTATATATATTATGAATAAATTAAACCAAAAACTTTCATATTTTTTAGAAAGGATGTGAATTAAAACAACCACAGCAGGAACCAAATTGATAAATTCTGTTAAATTGAAAATTTAATTTACCGAATTATCCATTTGTTTTCTGACAGAAACACATGGAACGAATCACCGCTCCACATTTTGATTGACAGCCGTCTCAACCTATAGACCGTGTTTACTCCCGTCCTTTCAACCATTGGATATGATTTTAAGCGCTGGTAAATATAGGTGAAAAACTACGCCGCAAAAAGAATAAATGAAATGCTTTCTTAAAATGGCAAAATGGACGTTTTCTTAATATGATATTCAAAAATAAACAGACTGATGAAAATGCGGGACATTTTCTCAATATGCAACTTGCGGGACAAGGGGTGAAAATGCCGTACGGTACAACTCAAAGCGGGACGGGTGCTCACACTAGTTAGGGGTGGGTTTTAGTGATTGCAGTGTGATATTGGGCTCAGTGCTACAGGTTCGAGTCTATCAGCCCATGAAAGCTCTGGCTCACACTGGCCCGACAGTGGAAATGCGGTTATTGCAAACACTGCTATTAATTACAAGTTCCTCTGAAAAGGTTACACACATAAGCAAAGGTCTAAGAGATTACAACCACCTCAGCAGAACAAGCATTATCTTGTTCTCCGGATAGTAAAACTACAGAAAGAAGAGAAGGAACTAGCCCTGAAACGGGACCCCAACGACAGATGGACTGAGCGGTTTTTCATTCTTCCTAGCTCAGTTTTTGCTGTATGTCGCTGTTTGTAAGTGGTTTGGTGCAGACGATTTAATAAATCCATCTGTTGGTCACGATTCTCAGAGTGCCTTTTAAATTATTCATACAACTTTGCATACATGTTTGCTCAGGCCTTCATTTAGTTACTGGGTTCATTCCTGTTCTGCAGAACCTTTTGAGGACTTGTTTGTCTCTTAATTTAAGCACTCTAATAATTGCGGGGTCGTTTTAACCAAACTTTGGGTCAAATATGGACAAACCCAGCCGTTGGGTTAATTTTTACATTGCATTTTTTAACCCAACATTTGGGTTAGTTCAATATTTGACCCAAAATTGGGTTAAAACAACCCAGCGTTTTTTAGAGTGAGGAAGTACTGCTTTAAAAGGTTGTACCAGACTTCAGAAAAATATGATCTGAGAAAACTCAGACACTTCAACTTTAATCAATTTACACGATGGCATGAACATGATCAAGATATCTAGCAGGATGTCCGTAAAGAACTAATGGGTTACAGCTTTTGCTTACATGAAAAGCATGTATTTCACAATTTCATAAATGTTGATAATGTCAAAATTATTTTGTGATGTCATCAAACAGGATGAATGTAATAAAATCCATTGCTAATACTCAATAGTGTTTGTGCTGTTTAATTCCCTCCAAATTGATGTCACTTCCTGGAGGATGATACAATATTTAAAGGGTTATTCCATCAAACTAACAAAGGATAAAGTGATATTATTGAAATAGATTATATATGTATATATATAAACTCCTGGAATGTTGTAAAAAATTACATGTTTTTTTTTATTATGATTATTTTAGGAGAAGTTAAATTCATTAGTTTAACACTGCTCAACCGCTGTGAATTGAAATATGTTCCCCTTTTAATAACATTTAATTGAATTCTAAATTAATAATTAATTAAAAAATTGATGTTCATGCAGATTTTTTCATTCATGAATATTTTTATTTTGAGTTAATTATTGTGTTTTATTATGAATTACGCTAAATTAAGAGCAATACTGAACAAATAATGAAAGCACAAAGACAAATTCCTACATTTTTGATAGCTCAAACAAAGATCAGTTTCTCTTACCGTTATGTACCGTTATCTTACTGTTAATATATATTAGGGCTGGGAAAAGATTAATCGCGATTAATCGCATCCAAAATAAAAGTTTGTGTTTACATAATATATGTGTGTGCACTGTGTATAATTATTTTGTATATATAAATACACACACATGCATGTATACATATAAGAAAAAAATTATATTTATATATAAAAAATTGTATTTATATATAATATATATTATAAATAAATATATACAGTATATACGTGCAAATATTTCTTAAATATATACATGCATGTATGTGTATTTATATATACAAAATAATTATACACAGTTCACACACATAAACACAAACTTTTATTTTGGATGCGATTAATCGCGATTAATCTTTTCCCAGCCCTAATATATATATATATATATATATATATATATATATCAAAGGTAAGCAATCAAATAATAAAATGAAACCACTATATATATCTGTGAATCGTTGAAAGATTGTGCTCAAAAAATGAAAACAACAAATGCAAACGCTAACTCTGAAGCAAAATGTTCCCGTCCTGAGATGAAAAATATATATTGTGAATGTCACAAGAATTAATCTTGACTCCGTTATTATTGACCTGAGCCTGCAGGACCTGTGGCTTTAATTTAGCTGAGACAGATTGAGATAATTTGACATTTAGCAGCAGACACTTTTATATAGAGTCAATTTTAGCAGCGGTCCCTATGGAGAGACATGAGGTTAAGCGCCTGACCCAGAGCACAGCAGTGATAAAGCCAGATTATGATCTCAGGATCTCTCGGGCGTTCGGCTCAATCCTGCTTCTCTCTTGAGATCAAACCTCCGACCTTCGGGAGAGCAGCTCAGATCACAGGAGTTGAGCCCACAGACGGGTTAACACAAGCCAGAGGTCTATTAAACACGCAAACAACTACACACATACTCTTTCTAACATTCAATTATTTGGCTCTGAACTGCAGTACATTTACATCATCAATGCAAGGACTTTAATGAGCATTAGCAGCAGCTGCGTTGAGACATATTTTAAAAAGTTTTTTTTAGCTTTAAACTGATCAAATTCAGCCGATGTTAAACTAATGCATAAACAATAATGCATAACATTCTTTTGCATGCTCCAGACACACATTGTTGTTGCATTTCTCTTAGCTGCTTGCCTCTGCCCATACAAAAATGTAATATATGGCCATATATGTACTTATATTTTAAATAGCATGACATATATCTATACATATATTTGACTTATCTGAGAACACAATATATGCCTGCAACATATATGAACATTTATGTGTCCAAACATGTGAAGAAAATATTTGAGTTCATCCATATATGATACCATATATCTGCATATATTACAGTATAGTATTGGTTTCTCGCATATATGGACAACATTAAGTATAAATATGTGACATATATGGGAAAATATATGGCACTTACATGAAAACGGCCATTTTTGCTATATTTTGAAATATATGTTTCATATATGTCTATGTGTTTTATATATATGAATTTTGCATATATTCTCATATAGGCAACAGACATGCATGGGCACTGACATTATAGGCCTATATGTAATTTACATATATTGACATATATTACATTTCTGTATGGGTGAATAAACAGCATTTTGTTAATCTCTTTCAAACAATCTGCAACAGACAATCTGCAATGTGCATGTACATTTTCAGTGGTAAATTCATCTTATATGCATCTTCATATTGGTACTCGCGATGATGACATAAATGTATTATGATTTAAAAGTGCATGTGAAAAGACTAATGTAGGCTCATTGGAAAAACGTGCTTCTACCTACATTGTTAGAATTGTTGCCACAAGCTTGTTTTAGTCTTGGCTGGAAAAGAGACGTGTTGGGAAAGAGGGAGGAGGGTACAGTCAAATAAAGCCAGGTGTGAATCCAGATGTGATTCTTTCACGCTACTCAAACTCTCACGTTAAACATGCAGGACTTGGTTTAAGATGACGTCATCAGAGGAAATTCGTGAGCAAAAAGTGCAAGGTTTCAAAAAGATCTCACTCCTAGCATATTCATCCTGAACATCCTGCAGTTCAGCGAGGACAATGTATGATAAAGAATTCAGAAATCAAAGTGCAGTTTGGTGTTGCATACAAAGTGATTCATTGCTATCCATTTATCGTCACAGTTAAGCAACGATGACTATGCTCACGTTCTTAATGAAACCATCTCTGACAAATTACAAAGGGATATTAAATATGTAGCAAATGAACTGTGGCCAAACAGGATAGTGCCGGACAATCTTGCACTCAGTCTCGAGAGATGGACAGGACTATCGGACCGGGTGTCAAATGTGATAAGACGGTTGGAGAAAAGCTTATAGGATAATTGCACAGATTAGTCACTTGAGCTCATTCATAATGAATCTGAGTTGTTAATTATGTATGTTTGTTCTGTTTTCTTTGTGTGAACTAATGTTTTTATCTCATTGTATGCATCAAGCTCTCCCTGTATGATGGATATGCAGAATCTCAGCAGCACGGTGTTTGCCGAAGCCCTGATGTTTCATGTTTTATATATAAAACCTTCATGCGATGTAGACCACAAAATAAATAGTTAATCTGAGTTATTTCGTATTTCGTTGAATTTCCACAAGTGCGGCCACGGGTCACAATAACCACAGAAGTGTGTGGTTTTGATTCGCTCCAGAAGTGAAACAGGTCACACGTCAATTGGCTGCGAACAATAGCATATATAATAATATTAATGATTATGTGGAATGCAGAGGTTATAAGCCGACAGCATTTCTTTTTTAAAGTCACACATTGTTCTACATGACATTTAAATCCATATAAAAAAACACAGCAGTGTCTGTCTGAACTTTTGAAGACTTTCTGGTAAAAAATATTGTGTTTAGCAGTGAAGTGTGTACTAGATATCATTGACTTGTCTCGTTCGGTCTAGTTTTGCTCAGAATTAAATATTAGTGTAAAATTGTGCAGTATTTATACTATTATTCTTTTACCAATACCAAGCAGTATACGCATTATGTACTATATGTATAACTTTAGCTGGAAAAAAAAATTTTCAAGAGCCACTATAAAACTAAACCAATCTCTGTTACCTTAAATTATATGTTTATCTCTGTAAAGCTGCTTTGAAACAATCTACATTGTTAAAAGCGCTATATAAATGAGGATGATTTGACTTGACTACTAAATGTTTCCTAACAGTATTACCTGTATGCAACACTGACCTATTTAATTTTTAATACTTTTTGACTAGATTACTAAACAAAATAGAGTGCAATGCACTATATATTGTGTACTATTTCTTATAAATTCCCAACAGTTTGCAAAATGTATTTTTAATTGGATTTCAAAATGGTATGTGATGTAGTTGTCACATGACCTCACTACATGCATGTTTAATTTAGCAAGTGGTGTCCAATTAGTAGAACAGAAATGTTTTGCACATTTTTGTACGTAATTGCATGTAATATTTTGTAAAACACCTTGGCAGTTCCTGATCAAATGAGTCAAGAAGGAGATGCCAAAAAAACATTTTGATTATTTATTCATCACACCAGAAATGGGAGGGGAAGATGAGTGCATTGCATTAGTTTAAAACTACACATTTATGCAAATATAGTAAATCGTGTTGTTTATTGATGCATACAGGAAAAGTGCATGATATAATATATATTTTATTATTTTAATTGATCTTATTGTTGGTATTATTTTATTGCTACTTATTAGTTTTATATTTCTTTTCCTTTTAATTACTTGTTTGTTTGTTTTTTGTATAATGCTTTGGCAATATTGTATGTAAACACAATCATGGCAATAACATACTTTTAATTAAATTGAAGAAAGAAAACTTGCAAAAATCTAACCTTTCATTGAAGTAAAATAATTGAAAGTGTGTGTGTGGGGGGGGTTCTCCAAAATATGTTGGCCACAATTATTGGCAACCTTTTATTAAATAGTTTTTGCAATCTCTCCAGATCCTTCAGATTCCCAGATCCATGTTGGTGCTTCTTCTCTTCAGTTCACTCCACTCATCAGGTCAGGGAACTGCAAAAATACAACTCTTTGACTTTGAATTATATATCAGATCTCTTTAATATCTCTGTTTCTCCTCGACAGGAAGATCAGATGAAGACATGATTACGTTGAAGATGAAGTTGTCTTGCTTTCCTGCAGACTGAGTTGACTAGACTAGACTTGAATTTCAGAACTATGTCTCAAACTGTGCTGACAAATCAAAGTTCACACAAAGTCCACGCATTCCCTACAGTTGTTTGTTTCAGGACCAGAGACGTTCAAGATCTCCCGTCGGCCCTTTCCTGTGACACATCGCAGGGAAAACATGGATTTGAATTCCCATGATATTCCAGCGACATCAATGAGATCACCAAGAGCCATCCACCAGATGGGTCTACCAGCTGTGCCATTGATCATTTGTGGCCCTTGCAATTTCCTTCCATGTAATCAAAGCCTTTGAGTTATGCTTGTGTAAGACCAGCATGTGTTGTCTCAGGACAAGCGTCTGTATTTCTGGGGTGTTTCAGGAGCTCTGCTTGTAGGAGGTGTCGGTAGACACAAATGTTGCCATAACACACTCAGATCTGTAGATGAAACGGATCCGATGTGAGATGCTTAGTTCCCACTTGGACCATTTCAGACAGAAGAACATCAGAGGAATCCGTTCAAGGAAAGCCATCACATATTCCCAGCCTTTTTCATTCAGATAGGATTATGGCTGGAAGTCAGACCTTCACAGCATAAACAAAACTGACCTTAGCATTGGTTTTTATTAACGTCTAGCCAACAATTCTTGTCGACTGCAGCTTTAATTAGAACTAAGGGCCTTTCTCTGCGAGTTACCAGAGAAAAAGATATCTGGTCCATGTTTCTTACTGAAAATAAAACTGCAGAAAATAGTATAGACTATAGTATTTTCATGCATTTCCCCCAACAACTCACAAACTGTAACAGATATGCTCATTAGCTATGAGAAACAATCTAATACATGAAAATTACACGTTTTATTTTATAAATAAAGCCTTACTGTAGCTCAAGTACCATGATCATGGGTTTGATTTTCATGGAAATCAAGAACTGATAAAATGTGTACCTTGAATGCAATGCAAGTTGCTTTCGATAAAAGTGTCTGCCAAATGCATAAATGTAAATGTCAAGTTTAAAGTTCTAGGCAAAAAGTCCAATCAATAAATCAATCAATCAATGTTTCAAATTATGGCAGTAAAGTAATACTGATTCTAATACAAGTCAGTGGAGTAAATTCACTGAACAGTTCACGATTCCACCCGCAAATCAACTTTAATCTGACTCTAAATGTGCTAAAATAGCACTGTGCTGTGAATACTGAAATTCACAGTCATTCTTTCCGGCACAATGTGACTGCTTGCATCATATTTTAATATATAGCATTCGAGAGCTGCATTAAGCCCCGTTCACACTACAAGCGACTTTGTCGCTGCATGGCGCCAGTGGCTGGCGATGAGGTCGCTAGTGGGCGTTCCCACTACTGGTTGCCTTTATGAATGACATCCAATTATGTGGGGAAGGATCATGCGCGCTCCACTCCTATTGGTTGTCGTTCCCGAAAGTCGGTCTTCATTTGCATAAAGTTAAACAGATCTCAACTTTGTCGCGTCGCCAGACACGCCCCATCCGGTCGCCAACGGTCGCTCTCGCGCGTGTCGCCGGAAATCGCCCGCTCCCCATTGAAATGAATGGTATCGTGTCGCTTTGTCGCTTGTAGTGTGAACGGGGCTTTAGATACGAAGACTGCCAGTGAACAACTTCAATGCCTAATGCAAAGCTGTTAGACAGTCAATGGTCAAAAGTCACTGTATGCTTACATATTTTGGAACAGGGCAGTTTGCGCCTAAAATGCCTTTGCATGTTGAAAGGAAAGGAAATTATTTTTGGCTGAACTATTCCTTTAAGAAGGTCGTTTCATGCATATTCAGTGTTAAATGTGTTGCCTGTCGGGATCTGTTAGAGACTTGGATATTTCACCCAATGCCCTTTAAGAAACATTGTGCTCAACAAACTGCAATCTGGTTGTGACTGCTGTGATCCTCTGTGTGGACAAAAATAGGAGTGAGAGGAGACCTTTCTCTGCTAATTTCCGCTCTCCTGTCAAATTATGACACCATGCTAACAATGCAAGGTTTTATCGCATTACAGCATGAGTTCAGCGCAGAAACCAAAGCTGCAAACTCCAAAAAACCCATCAGTATTGTCTTGTTTTTCAGTAAAAGCCTCTGAATAAGCTAAATTCACCTAAGAAGCAAAGGTGCATGAAATATTATGTCTGTCTAATTTTGTTTCACACTCTGCTAGCAAATGACACTTGACTAAGCAACATTTCCATATTTTTTGTGCAAAAAAAGCAATAAGCCAAACGTTGCAAATTCAAAATATGGTCTGTGAAACACGGGTCACACACAGAGAAAATGGAGAAATTTCAGGCAAAGATGAAAGTAATGAGTATTTCTCATCAAATTAAGACATTAAATGAAAAGGCAGTGTTATTCTCCTGTTGATGAGCCCAAGTCAAGCAGAAAATAACATGTCACTGGGGACTAAAAAACACTCAAATTCATGTGCACACTTAATGACATCGACCCAGCCTGAATGCTAATCTCAGGTTAGTTATTTTCAGCATCCATGTTCATTAAAGGAGCGTCTTATATGAATGTACTTTGGCCATTTTGTGGACGTGCTTGTAGGAATTTGTGTTAGAAACTTTTTAATGCACTAAACAAACTAAACTAACTAAACCATGATGCCCAGAGGGGATATTTATTTTTATTGACCTTAAAGGTTTGATTAAACCATGAAAATATGAGGAAAATACTTTATATTATTTATACAATATATATACAATATAAATATACACTGTTGGTTCTCTCTTGTTTTTGCATGTGCTATAACACAATTAGGCATGTTTCATTGAGTTTTCACAAATAATAGAATTGACTCAGTACACCTATGCAATATGTTTACAAAATATTTACCAAATTCTTTATAATATTTGAATAAAGGGTGAATATGTTAATTTTCCTAGCCCAGACAGCATACATTTTAACCTGACAAAATATCTAAAAACCTGTGTTTGTAAATGTTATATGACTCATTCACTGTTTACTTAGTTCTCATACTGAAAACAACAAAAAGATCACATCACTTTGAAACTTTCAAACCTTTAAAATAAACTGTGCTGCATGTTGACAGGATGTTTAGCATACTACAACAGGAATATTTAACCATATGCTTCTAAGAGTGGTTTCAGACCTCTAGATTGTTTGCTTGGCTCCGAAACAGGGACTACATTTGTTAAAATGTTGCTTTTTCTTCTTGGTCCGGTTCGCTTTAACAAGGGGATATTTCAAATTGTACCAAAATGTGTTTATGCAAATCACATGTGAGTAAATCTGTCCTCTTATTGGTGAGAGTTTCCTCTGCATCATTCATCAAGGTTGATTGACAAGTTTGCTCTGCGAGGTTATTCTGTAGCTGCCGTGACACACAAACACTTGATCAATTATATATTTATTAATAATGCAGTTAGATCGGGAATCAATGCTTCATCTGGACAGCATTCTTGCAATGCACGGAGAAGAGCAAGTTTTTAAAGAAGAAGAGGTGCTCTTTGGTTATCAACTGCGATAACTAATGTGTTCACTCACAGAATCAGACATAACACTTTTCATAACACATTTCCCAATCCATTATGAGTTATGATCGTTGGTCTGTTGGGTTTGATTGCTTTCTCACCTCAACCAAAATGCCTTAGAGTTTGTTTTCAATCGGGTCAAGTACACATTGTTCAGGCGATCTCGGAGCGATTGTTTTGGTGCAGATCTGAGAGCCTGTGTTCATATATGCCTAAAGAACTGAACTAAGGGAGAAAACACACCAGGTTCTCAAGCAAACGCTCCAAACGAGACTGGTGTGAAAACGCCTTAAGTGTGTGCATGCAAATCAACCACACAGTCTGGGAGTAAAAAATTATCTGAATGAAATTGGCTGTAGAGCGAATCACTGAAATTACTTATGTTTACCACCAATCCACAAGTGAAGCTTTTCTGACTGGCATTTGATGTAAATTACAATTGACCATCCAAGAAGCAAGCACCCAGAAAAGGAATCATTTTAAGAAATGAATTCTGCCAATCTTTCAGAAGGAAACATAATTTTAAGTGTATATTCTAAAAGAAAGAAACTAGCCTGGAGGAATGGAAACATCAAAAATGTCTTTTCATAGACAGCAATGAAATTGAAGTCTCTTGCTTCTCGGATGTTTCTCCCAAGAAAAAGCTCAATAATTTCTCAAACTGTGCTCAGATTTACCAAGATATCAAAGTGTGCGATCAAGATTTTGAAAAGAACTCAAATTCTTCCAAAATCCTATGTTCTGTACAACTATTGACTCATTTGTGTCTATTTTCACCTCTTCTGAGGATCTGACATAAACCTGATACTAAAATGAAAGTTCATTAAGTTCCCTAAGCTATGAAAGGTTAACATCTGAATCATAAAGGTCTCTTCATGGTGTATTGAAAACCTCACCAGTACAAAAGGACACATCTAAAATTAGCATTATTACGAAAAAGAAATATATCAGAGAATTACAGTCCTCTCGGATCTCACCAGGTCTTTGTAAGTTGAACTACACTGTGTGTTTTCCGTGCTTTACAGCCTGTCCACACCACATAAAAGAACTGCACACTTCTCTTAATGGAGACATAAAGCTTTCCAAAAGGTGGCTCTATTTTAATGACCAGTATGCATCATCGCGACAGTGGCCGCGGGCTCACAGAAACCTCCCGGTCCAATGCATTGCCACTCCAGGATATGTATCGCAAAGATCCGTTATTGCATTGTGACCTTTAATTAATGTTCAGATTTGGCCAAAACTTCTAAAAGTGCCTGAATGAGTCGACACAAAATAAACTCTGTTTACTTCCCTTTTTTTACTTAATTGTATTTGTTTTTTTTACTATTCATACTTTCCTATCCTGTTCCTGGTCTTATTGGGAATGATTCAGTAGTGCATAATATTATTATTTTTCTTTATATAGGCTAAAAAATGTAACTTACTCCTCCTTTTTGACATATGCAACCCAGGCTCATGGGAAATACGTTAGTCTGCCTACATTTTTGCAAAACCTGAAATACGTACCTCCAGGTACATTTCCCTGCACTTTTCGAGTGAAAAGTCCACTAGAGGCGCTAAGTGGTATCATTTTTTCTCCGTTCAAGATGGTTAAATAAAGGTTATAAAAATGACAATACCAGTAATGTTCAGACTTCTCTGTAGCCCTATACACTCATTTTAATATAAATTAGCAATTTTTTCCACGCTTTTGAGGTGCCACACAGCCAAGTCTCATGACAGTTCGTGATATGGTCACGTCATTTAATCTACTGGTTCGTGATACGGACACGTTTATTTCGTTATTTTCGTGATATCAGCATTTATATTTATTTATTTTATTTATTTTTTTACTAATGTAATGCACGATTCTTTCTGCCAGTCGGGCTGGAGCAGAGAAAGCTTTTTAATCGACATTTATTCACAATATCTTATCATGTTTGTATATGTATTTCTTTTAATGTTATTATTTCGGTCTTATTGCCAGGAAAGCTGGACTGCTTTGCTGTTTATTGATTTTTAAAAAAAAGTATAAACGACTACGCGAATTTTATCAGTAGGAAATCGCGTTGAAGAAGTCTCCTTCCGAACACATCGCAATATTTGGCATCAGTTCATGTGTGCCAGATGTTGGTAAGTAGCAAAATACACTGTCCTAATAATGTTTGATATAATGTCTTTTCTGATGGTCGAAATGAATCAGATGAGCTCATGTTCAGTCACTGCATTATCTGTCATCTCCACGGAGGCTTTGCGTTTCATTGCTTTCTAATTCAAAACAAGGTGATTAAACACTATCTGTCACGTGACGTGCTACAGGCCTAGACCTTCTATCAGTTAATAATATTCATATTAGGTTTAAAGTAAGTTAATACAATTAGTTCCAAAATGGTATTTGTAGTAGAATCACAGTAAAAACAACACTTACCTTGCTTTTACCACAGTAACCTTAGTTTTACTGTGATAGGTGTGGTAATAGGACAGTAACCACAGAACTTACCATGCTTTTACCACATTATTTGTAGTTTTAATGTGATATTTGTTATAAATGCATATTAACCACAACATTTACATGCTTTTACCACATTATTTGTAGTTTTTTTTAATGTGATATTTGTTGTAAATGAATATTAACCACAACACTTACCATGCTTTTACCACATTATTTGTAGTTTTAATGTGATATTTGTTGTAAATGCACAGTAACCACAACACTTACCATGCATTTACCACCGTAACCTTAGTTTTACTGTGATAGGTGTGGTAAAAGGACAGTAACCACAAAACTGTCCGTGCTTTTACCTCAGTATTGGTAGTTTTAAAGTTATATTTGTTGTAAATGCATATTAATCACAACACTTATCATGCTTTTAATGCCTAATAATGTAACAAGAAATATTTGTAAGGTAAATCAGTAATATTTCCATTAAATAATCCGATATATTATATATATTCTCTTTTTTTCAGCTGAAAAGACCAAAAGGGCCTTTCGGACTCAGTCAGCTCATTATTGTTTGAGGAGAAGTAAATGGGAGACGAAAAGCTACAAAGGCAAATATTCACAATGGTATGTATGTGTTGGTTTTAACCCTAAATCAAACATTTTATCAAGCATTTGTTGTTTCTTAAACCTTTTCTTACAAAACCCATAGCCTATCAGTACAAACATAGTCTCAAAGTCTTAATAATTTACAAGATTTAACAAGTTGTCAAATTCGTACAATACTTGTACATAATCATGCAGCTTTTACTCCTAGTGCTGTCAATGGCTAGTGCCTCAATTCCTGTAGATATTTATCTCCATATTTGTAAATCAGTTGCGCACCTTCTTGGAAAGTAGTCGGATGTCCCATACACTGTCAAAAAAGTTTATATTAATTGCATTGTATTCATTAAAATTATTACAATTTGGATCCTGTCTGTTGATGTTCCAATGATACATGATGTCTCTCCACAACTCATAACCTTCCTCTGTTTGCAAGAGTGGAAAAGCTAATCTGACTTGTCACATGACATCAGATACTCGATTATTTTGTCGTAATCAGATCAGTTACACTGCTGATAACTGTCCCGTTTGCATGTAAATATTTTTTTTTTTTTTTTACATGTTATCATGTAACATATTATATCATGTTATCATAATCACTTTTTTAAGTTCATATGATTATTGCATGCTATTAAAGACATACTTTTATTCATAGAAATGCTCACATATCAGTGAACTTATTACATAGAAATGCTTTTAATATATAATTATGCAACACTCCTTACATAAATTAAATCCTACAGTTATATATAAACTGACTACTTGCAAGTAATGTATTAAAATGACCTTCCTTTCTGTTTTGCAGGATTATCTTTTTTAAAGCTCTACAATATCAAACTCAACAGCTCTTTTAGGAACCAACCCTCACAAGATCTACTAGTGAGTCGCAGCAAATCTTGCCGTGATCAGCCCTTCCCAGGTAAAGTTTATACAATATTTCAATCAGAATCTACTCATCAAATGTTCTCCCCTGAATCGTATGGTAAATTAACTTAATTATACTTGTGTTAATTGGTATGTCTCAAGAACAATAGTAATTGCACATAGAGTAAGTGGAGACTTTCTTGTTTTACAGCAGAGAAGGAAGACCAGTCCTTATATCAACGCAAGCTAATCTAATAAGTCCTTTGTTTCGGAGAGGGAGAAACATCTGGTGCCCAAAGAAGACAGAAAGGTGCGTAAGTCCATTGGTATGTCTTGTATTTAAACAATGCTGTGTATTACATAATTTGATCTTGACAATTTTACATTGTACAGATTATCACTCGATTTTTATATGGGTTTTTCTTCAGGACTTAGCTTATATTATGTGCTGCAATATTATATATATATATATATATATATATATATATATATATATATATATATATATATATATATATATATATATATAAAATACTTCAATGTATATGATATGATGTGCTGACTGCTGCTTTGTAAATTTAAATAAGGAACAGCCAACTTTGGCCCTTTTGCGTTCTCCTTTTTGAGGTGGAGAGTTTACCTCCAACCCTAATTGAGCACATCTGAAAATTTTAACCAAAGTCTTCAGGTTTACTTGTAGACAAAAGGCCGGAGGGTTTGAGGTTGGAGCTAAATCTGCAGGACAGTGGACGCTGAGGGCCAGAGTAGCCCATCACTGCTTTAAATAAAGCTACACTGTGTCATTTTTTATGTTGATTATTTGCAAAAAAACACTTTGTTCTTTCAAAATTATATGTGCTCATTCATGTGTAATTACTTCCACCAACTAATCAAGTACTCTCGAAAGTGTAGAATCTGCCATTCAGAATACATATGAGCGAGTAAATAACGCAGAACATAAGCTGACCTGACTGTCCATTAAACAGTTTAATTTGAATTGTTTGTGTTTTTAGTTTTGCTTTCAGAGCAGGACTGGAGAACGCCTGACGATGAGATGTTGAGACTTCTTCCTCTGAGAAAGATCTACACCACATCAGTGATCACATCTTCTGCTCATCAGTTATTCTGTAGTGCACAACTGAAATAACTGTTAAGATGAGGAAGAAGGTCACAAACACGATAGAGACGTACAGGGAAGAGCAAGAAACCAGTTTAGCTGTGATAATGATTTATTTTGTTCCAACACAATATAAAATCTGTTTTCTGTATCATAGGTGACTGAATATGATTCTCTGGCACTCATTTTGTGGCTTAAGCAGTTGTGAATGGATTAATTTGATGTTAATGTATTTTTGAAGGCTCATTGTTATTTATCTTGAATCTCATTTGTCTTTATGCTACTTTATCAACTTTATGAGGTGTCCTCAAAAAAAGTGTTGTCTAATAAAGTATGGTGAATATTGTGTATTGAAAGTGATGTTTGGGGCAGAATTTTTTTTGAGAAATTTGAATTTCTCATTTATTTAGTTTAGTTCATAATTTAAAAACAACTAAATGTAATGAATTACCATAATTAGTTTACTTAGGACATAAACATTTACTTGTGGTTAATGATATTTGTGACAACAATGCAGCAAAAGTTGCACATACTTGCATTTGTGCCAGTTTTCAGTGAAATAAAGAGAAGGTGTGTGAATAACAAGAGGCTGCAGTGGGCTATCTTGCTACAAACACTTAAAAGTATAATTGAAGATGATCCATGTTGATCATTCTAGTACATCTACTACTGCATTTAAAATGAAAGCATAGACATTACTGATGTCAGGCAAATAATAAGCAGTCAGATGGGGTGAAAAGGATATTTTGGCACTGTTTTGTTGTTTTACTGAATGGTGCATTATACTTGTGATATAGTAATAGTTCAATATCTAAAATCTGTGTAGACTGTTCTGCCCGTCCACCCTCAGGGGCCCAGCAACGGCCCCCAGAAGAGCAAAAGAAAGCACATTTCAAATGGCTGTAACTCAAAGTCCGGTTAGTGTATTAAAGAGACAATATGAAGGACAACTGCTTATGCTATGTTTACTAAATAATGTTGGGCACAGTTTTCAGACATATATGGCAAGCTGGCATAAAGGTTATTTTAAAAGTGCTCACAGTAAAATATCAAATTGCAACCTATCCCTCATATATATCATAAAGGTTTGCACAATTAACAAATTTAGATATCCAGTTGCCCATTAAAGATATTATTTATTTAACATTTACTTTTTCATTACTAAACATTTTAAACTACATTACCCACATATCTCTGTCATTATATCAATGGAACAGGACACATTATGCTGTAGTTTATGAAATGTGCAGACATGCTTAGGGTTAGGGTTGGGATCTCGGTAAAAGAGAAATTTCTCGCAACATAGAGACACTTTCTAGTTACCTTAATGTATAACTAACGTAATAATAACACCAAAACATACTTTGTAACATGAAGCGCTGTTTTATATGGGTTAAAAGATAGTCCAATCACAGCGAGTTCTGCGATAAAGTCGCAGCCAATAACAACCCAGCTGAACAGATGCGTCACACTTACTTGCCAAATTATGGTAAATGATGACAGATCTCTTCTGGTTCCGGCTGCAGGGATAGATTCCTTAAATGTTTAATATTTGGCCTGTTAAATACGTATTGCTTCTAATTAAATTATAAAACTCACATTTAAAAACAAAAAGACTCCTTTGTGTGGTTACCATCCAAAAACGTTGGATTCATATGATCATGACACAAATTTGCTTATTTGATTAGACTGATGCATACATTTGAAAGAGGAACTTTTTTTCTAAGCAATGGCACAATGGCAGGGTAGTTTGCAGTTTTTTTTTAAAATTAAAGATAATTGCATGTACTAAAGTGCTTCTAACATTTGCAGTGTATGTAAAGTATATTATATAACAAATTGTAACAAAAGCATAATGAATGCACACAATTTTTAAAGCAAATTCCATTATTTAATGCCAAACTGTTTAAAGACAAATGTAGTGCCAAAACTACTGCACAACAGAATAAAAATCAGTTAATTGTAAACAAAACATAAAATCCAGATATAGGGGCAATCTATTATAGTGACACATACAGTTACTTTAAAAAAATCGCTGATGAAGTTATATTTTTACAAACCACGAGTTGAAATTCAACTTTTTTATGTGAAAATATATTTGTTTCTTCCCTTTAAAGAACAAATAGGTGAAAACTTAAGCACAACATTTTACATTCTCAACTTTAATTCTATATCCTTGTGATTATTGGTCACTTTTATTGTAACTAAATGAAAGGAAACCTAAAATAGTTAATTATTATAAATGTCAGCAAGAAAAGGCTTCTATAAAATACATTCACAGGTAGGCCTGTATTACAATTACATTAACCAGGTAGTCATACAATGATAACATAGATGTAGTTATGGTGGATAAATAGTGACCACTGTAATTAAAGGTTTAATGAAGCTACATGTAAGACATTAAGTCCATCTAAATGTAAAGGTAACAAACTCACAGAATAATGTCCAGTTGTCAAGTGTGTCATTTTTTGTAATACTCTTTCAGCACCAAAAAGGACTCCATAAATATTGCTTGTTTCAAAAGGTTTTCCTGAACACTCTCACTATCTTCAATTGTTCGGACAAACACCTGCTATATACACGTGCAGAAATATACATTTGACTATTGCACCATGAAGTGGCTGCATGACTAGAACTAATGGATGTCAATGAATATGTCCTTTACCAAAACTCCTGAAGAGCACTGACGCTTATTTGATAAAGGCATTAGGCAGACCTCAAGTACAGTTTATGAAGATGAAACGAGAAAACTAAATTCTTTAACAATATGGAAAAAGATAAATGACTATTTTAAATAATGGTTCTGCATATATCAAAGATTATAAGAGTGGGACTCCACAAGCAGACTTTCAGAAACTGTGACAGAGCAAAGGGAGCACCTCGCTGGACACATCCTACACATGCCCAAACTACACAACCCAAAGACAGTTATGAAGTGGACACCACTAGGAGGATGCAGGAGACAGGGAAGACCAAGGAAGACATGGAGACAGATGTTTCACGAACACCTGAAGAATGTCAGTGTCCCATGGGAAGATGAGGAGAACTGGTCAACGGATTGAATACGTTGGAGGACACTTGTTGCCCAATGTGCCCAGCACAGGACTTGATGATGATGTTGTGAGTTTATCCATAACTGTGGGATATTTTTCTGTAAGGAGTATTGCATAATTAAATGTTAAATGCATTTATGTAATAAGCTAACTGATATGTGGTCATTTCTATGAAAACAAGCATGTCTTTAATAGCAAGCAATAATCATATAAACTTGTTTAAAAATAACACGATTTACATATAAACGGGACAGTTATCAGCAGTGTAACTGATCTGATTATGACAAAATAATCGAGTATCGATATATTTTCTTGATTATCGAATAATCGAGACTTGTCGTGTGACAAGTCAGATTAGCTTTTCCACTCTTGCAAACAGAGGAAGGTTATGAGTTGTGGAGAGACATCATGTATCATTGGAACATCAACAGACAGGATCCAAATTGTAATAATTTTAATGAATACAATGCAATTATTATAAGCTTTTCTGATAGTGTATGGGACATCCGACTACTTTCCAAGAAGGTGCGCAACTGATTTACAAATATGGAGATAAATATCTACAGGAATTGAGGCACTAGCCATTGACAGCACTAGGAGTAAAAGCTGCATGATTATGTACAAGTATTGTACGAATTTGACAACTTGTTAAATCTTGTGAATTATTAAGACTTTGAGACTATGTTTGTACTGATAGGCTATGGGTTTTGTAAGAAAAGGTTTAAGAAACAACAAATGCTTGATAAAATGTTTGATTTAGGGTTAAAACCAACACATTGTCGTGAGCTCTGGGGTATAGAGATGAGAAGGACTCAAAAGCAGTGGTGAGAAGTGGATCAAGTTTATTACAAAACTTTGTGAACAGTGTATAGTCCTTGTGACACAGTGAAGTAAGGTGAAGCCTCTCTGAGAGGTGTTTCCGGTGAGGACAGCCCGCACTCTTACGGACGTGTAGTGAGGAGGAGACCACCAACTGACAGGGAGAGTCCAGGAATATCCAGCCAGAGAAGAGAACAGGATCCAGCAGGTGAACAGACCTACACCGATCCCCACGTCTAGGCTTCCTGAATCAAAGATACTGGTAAGTAGAATAGCGAACACACACAGACAGGAAACGCACACGCGACATAAAACAATCCACTGACAAACACTGGTAGACACAGCTGGGTATATAAAGGGTAGAGGAAACGAGAGACAGGTGGGGAAGATCAGCTTGTGATTGTGCTAATTGCCACCGTCACAAGCTGCAGAGATGACAGGACCAAAACAAACAACAGAGAGGGACCGGTGACACACCCTGACCCGTGACAGAACCCCCCCCCTCAGGGACGCCTCCTGGCGTCCCCGGAGGACTCACCATGACGCCGATGGAATTGGTCAATGAGAGCGCGGTCCAGCACGTCCCGAGCCGGAATCCAGCATCTCTCCTCCGGACCATAACCCTCCCAGTCTACCAGATACTGATGACCTCTACCCCTCCGTCTCACATCAAGAAGTCTACGCACCGTGTAGGCGGGCAACCCCTCGACGAGTCTGGGAGGCGGCGGAGCAGAGGTCTGGGGCTGAAGTGGGGAGCGAATAACGGGCTTGACCTTGGAAACGTGAAACACCGGGTGAATTCTCTTAAATTGGGGGGGTTATTTGAGCCGAACCGTCGCCGGGTTAAGCACTTTGGTTATAATGTACGGTCCAATAAATTTGGGTCCCAGTTTGCGTGCGGGAAGTCTGAGGGGAATGTCCTTGGTAGACAACCAAACTTTTTGACCACACACGTAAATTGGGGGCCTAGACCGGTGACGGTCCGCCGACGCCCTGTTCCTTTCGCCAGTCCGGGAAAGGGCTTCTCTGGCGAGCCTCCACGTACGAAGGCATCTCTGAATGAACGTCTGCGCGGATGGAACAATGGCGTCGGTTTATGGGAGGGAAATAATGGGGGCTGGTAGCCTAAACAGCACTGGAAGGGCGACAAACCCGTAGACGAGACCCGGAGTGAGTTATGTGCGTACTCGACCATGGTTAATCTAGAACTCCAAGTCGACGGTTCTGCCGACGCCACACAGCGAAGGACTCTCTCCAAGTCCTGATTTGCTCGCTCAGCCTGACCGTTAGTCTGCGGATGGTAACCGGAAGATAAACTCGCAGTCGCCCCCAACTGTTGACAGAATTCTGTCCAAAACCTAGACACAAATTGGGGACCCCTGTCAGAGACCACGTCCACCGGGAGGCCATGGATGCGAAAAACGTGGTCTAAGACAATGGCCGCTGTCTCCCTCGCTGAAGGTAATTTGGGGAGGGCAATGAAATGAGCCGCCTTCGAGAACCTGTCGACCATAGTAAGGACCACGGTATTGCCACTAGATGGGGGTAGACCTGTGACAAAGTCCATGGCTATGTATGACCAGGGTCTCGAAGGGATAGACAGTGGCCGGAGTAGCCCTGATGTGGGTCGATTCGAGCCCTTACCCACCGCACACACCGGACAAGCCGAAACGAACTCTCGAGCGTCCCGCGCCATTGAAGGCCACCAGAACCGTTGCTTGATTAACGAATGTGTTCGAGTAGCTCCCGGGTGGCAAGCTAGACTGGATGATAGCGCAGGTGGGGGGCTACCTTCACGTGAAATGTTTTGCCCATACGCTCAACCTCGCTTCACAGCGCGCACTAAAGCTGCCTGCGGTCGCTAGGTTACTAGGAAGAGTCCGGCGCATAACCACTTTTTTCCACCGCAGTACAATCGCCAATTTCATGTTGGAGCAAAAACAAAAGCTTCTGGACCTCCCCCCTCACAAGCTCAAGACCGATGTTGTGACCCGTTGGAACAGTGGGTATGAAATGCTTGAACGTTTCTTGGAACAGCAACCAGCGAACTGTGCTGCTCTATTTTCCTCTGAGGTCAGGAGATCAGGCAGTGATATCTGCAACCTCAACGAAAATGATATTACAGACGCTGAGGACATAATGCAGGCACTTCGACCTATGTTAGTAGCCACAAAAATTGTTTCAGAGGAGAAGAATCCCAGTTTTTCTATCATTGCTCCAGTGCAGGCAAAGCTGCTAAATGACACACAAGAGACAATGAGGGACAAACCAATTGTAAGGGACATCAAACAGGCAATACGTCAAGATCTGCAGAAGAGATATAGCACTGTTGAAGAAAAAAAAAAAACCTCCACACAGCATCGGCCCTGGATCCACGATTTAAATCACTGCCTTTCCTGACCACAGATGACATCAGTGATATTTATTCCAGACTGGTTGTGGAGGCAGCCAGCCTTCAGGTAGGCTTAAGGCTTTATTGAAATAGTATATTACATTGTGTTTAAATTGTTATTATTTTAAAATGTTAAAATATTTTTATATTTATGTATATTTTACAAAAGCTATATTTATTATTTATCAGATTTTTTTTAAACCAAGCATCAACTGGTGATTATTTAAACTCTATACTGGTTTGGTTAGCATTATTTTCTTATATCTGTTTTAATGCAAAATCAGCAATTGCATTCCACATCTTTTGATATGTATCTTTTGACAACCTGAGATATGTATTTTCTTTTAACATGTATCTGATGTTTCTCTACAGCCCACTATTAGGCAAGAAGAGACCAGCAGTGCCTCTGGAGTAGAAATGGATGGACAGGATCTTGAGGAGCTTGAAGAGCCACAACCTAAAAGAAGATCTGGGCTAGCTGATTTACTAGGAGAAACATTTTCTACCACAGCTCCACAAAAGTCAGCATTTTCCCAAGCTGAAGAGGGAGTGAAGAGATACCAGGAGGCTTCTCCACTACCACTAGAAGAAAACCCCCTCAACTGGTGGAAAGCTCATGAGACAATGTATCCTTACCTAGCCAAACTCGCTAAAAGATACCTGAGCATTCCAGCCACTAGTGTGTCTGCTGAAAGGGTGTTCTCCACTGCAGGAGATATAGTAACGGCCCAGAGGAGCACTTTAACATCTGAGCATGTCGACCAACTCCTTTTTCTAAACAAAAATGCACATATTCCCAAATGATTTTTGGTTGATGACCTTGCAGCTAACAGGACTGGACTCTAGCAGTACACATTTTTGTTTATTTTTCTCAATTTGATTGAAGCTCTAAGTTACTCTTATTTCTATGATTATTCTCAGGTGTATGCTACTCTATTATTATGTCTGCTTTATGATACTCTATTGTATTTAAATAATTTTAAGTTATGTGCTGGGAGCTCACCATTCATTCATGTGAGAGTCTTCTATTCAGAGAATAATACGTCCGGGCCTGTAATAACGTCCTGTGTCCTGAATGTTCATTGTTCAAGGACAAAGTTTTTGCACTTCAGTTAATGTGTAGAAGATATTGTTCATTGTTCACAGAATTAAATGTGACATTTTAAGTGAGTTGAGCAGTCTTGTTTTCCTAATTTTTTGTAATGCCTTAATGATATAATGAATAAAACGGGGTACATGTATCGCAATATATCACAAAATCGAATCGCAATACTTGCTGTATCGCAATATGTTAAGAATCGCAATAATATTGAATCGTGGCCCAAATATCGCACTACTATCGAATCGTCACATTTTTGCCAATTCCCACCCCTACTGGATGGCTGACCCCACTGAAGTACGCTAGTTCGGACCGGCTCCGGCACAAACAACAGACTCGCTGGACACCCCGCGGGAATAGTGATGTCGCGTAACGCCTCACGGACCCTGGACTCCACCCCCCAAGTAACCGCCGCGACCACCCGATTGGGAGGCACGATGGTTACTGGAGAGGTAGATCCAACTTCTACTTCAAACAACCGTGAGAGCGCATCGGGCTTACCGTTCTTACTACCGGGGCGATACGAGATGTTAAGATCAAATCGGCCGAAAAATAATGCCCAGCGAGCCTGCCGGGAATTTAGCCTCTTAGCGGAACGGATGTATTCTAAGTTCTTATGGTCGGTCCAAACTATGAATGGAACCCCCGCGCCCTCCAACCAGTGACGCCACTCCTCCAGCGCCTTCTTAACAGCCAGTAACTCCTTATTCCCGATGTCGTAATTCCGTTCCGAAGGAGTTAGACGATGAGAAAAAAAAACAATGGGTGTATTCTGTCGTCCGAAGGAGACCTCTGAGACAAAATTGCCCCCACTCCTACCTCCGACGCATCTACCTCCACAACGAATTGACGAGACGGGTCAGGGTTGGTGAGAATGGGAGCCGAAACAAAGCGTCTCTTTAAGGTTTCGAACGCCTCTTGAGCCTGCGTTGACCAACAGAATCGAATTCGTGTGGAGGTGAGATCTGTCAGTGGTAGAGCGACCTGACTAAAACCCCGAATGAAACGCCTGTAAAAATTGGCGAACCCCAGAAAACACTCGGCCCGCCTTGCGATTCTCTGGGGTGGGCAAATCTGCAACCGCCTTTACCTTGGCCGGATCCATTCGGATGCCTTTGGGCGACAGAACGAAACCCAGGAACGGAACCGACCGTGCGTGAAACTCACACTTCTCCACTTTGGCATATAAACGATTCTCAAGCAGCCGCTGTAACACTCGCCTGACGTGCTGGACATGGTCGCGCTCGTTCTGGGAGAAGATCAGGATGTCGTCGAGATACACAAATACAAACCGGTCGACCATGTCTCTGAGCACGTCATTAACGAGTGCCTGGAAGACCGCCGGGGAGTTTGAGAGTCCAAAAGGCATGACCAAATACTCGAAATGACCTGTGGGGGTATTAAAAGCGGTCTTCCATTCGTCCCCCTCCCTAATCCGAACCAGGTGATAAGCATTGCGTAGGTCCAACTTCATAAAGATAGTCGCCCCCTGCAAGAGTTCCGAACGCTGAAGACATCAATGGCAAAGGGTGGCTATTCTTTACCGTGATGTCATTCAACCCTCGAAAATCTATACAGGGCCGCAGCGACCCATCCTTCTTCCCCACGAAGAAGAACCCCGCCCCGGCAGGAGAGGAAGAGGGTCGCATTATACCGGCTCGCAGAGAATCATTGATGTATCTTTCCATGGCCTCCCTCTCAGGACCGGAGAGCGAGTATAAGCGCCCCTTAGGCGGAGAAGTGCCAGGAAATAATTCAATCGCACAGTCGTACGGGCGGTGTGGAGGAAGGGATGCAGCTCGTGACTTACTGAACACCGCTCTTAAGTCATGGTAAACCTCCGGTACACCCGCCAGGTTCACCGGTTCCTCCTGTAGGGTAGAAACAGACATTAAAGGTGATGATGCCGACATTAAACAATGAGACAGACAGAAAGGACTCCATGCCAACACTAAATTAAGTGTCCAGTCAATATGCGGGTTATGTTTAACCAACCAGGTGTGCCCCAACACCACTGGAGCGGAAGGGGAATGTATGAGGAGGAAACGAATCTCCTCGGTATGATTGCCCGAAATAGTAAGGTTGACTAGCCTAGTGGACTGGGTAATCTCACTGAGAAGGGTACCACATAGAGTTCTGGCTGCAATCGGTTCGGCCAGGAACAAACGTGTGATGCCCAAGTGCTCAGCCAGTTCAATGTCCATAAAATCAGCCTCTGCTCCAGAATCAATAAGTGCCGACACCTGGTGGTTAACCCCCTCCAACTGTAGAAACGCCGGAAGAATGGCCTGGCCACCAGATGGCACAACTGCCATGTGGTGGCGCTCACCGTCCTCTGTCCCTTAAACGTAGGCCGTCTTTTCTTTATAGGACAATCAGCCGCCATGTGTCCCGCCTCTCCACAGTAGAGACACAAGTTATTAGTCAAGCGATGACGGCGCTCTGTAACGGTGAGATGAGCTCTCCCAATCTGCATGGGCTCCTCCTCCGAGGATCCCACGTGGTGTGAAGCAGCCCCTCTCATGACTGGTGTGCTGTTGCTGACATCATGAGGAAACCCCCTCCTCAGAGTCTGAGCACGAAGGGAGATCCGGTTATCGACCCGAATGGCGAGATCAACCAACCCGTCGAGTGATGTGGGCAGTTCCAAGGAATAAATCTCATCCTTGATGTATTCCGCTAAACCTTGAAGAAAGTGGTCCCACTGTGCCTTGGGATTCCACCCACAGGAAGCCGCGAGTGTACGGAACTCGATTGAATATTCCGACACGGAGCGAGTCCCCTGTTGCAACAGCGACAACGCTCGGGCGGCCTCGGTCCCCAATGCTGACCGATCAAAAACCTTGCGAAGCTCCTGAGAAAACTCCTCATAAGATCTGCAGCACTCGTTCTCATTGTCCCACATGGCTGTTCCCCACTCTCTCGCAAGCCCCGCTAGGTGCATGATAACAAACGCAACCCTGGACCTCTCCGTCGGAAAACAGGAAGGCTGGAGTGAAAAAGTCAATGAGCACTGCGAGAGGAATGAGCGACACAAATTAGGCTCACCAGAGTAGGAAGCAGGTGGGTTGAGTCGAGGTTCGGACCGGCGAGGCGCTGCCACCTCAGCGTTAAGTGGAACAGGTGCTGTAGGCGCCACGGGAGGACTGGTCTGCAACTGTTCGAGCCGGTGAGTAATCACAGCTAGCTGCTGTGACATCTCTGACATGGCCTGGCGAGAAGCTGCTAATTCCTCCTGCTTTCGTCCTAGTAGAACGCCCTGTTGGGTAATGGCCCGACGCAGTTCCGTCTCCTCTGCTGAGTCCATCGTCCAAACACTGGTAGACACAGCTGGGTATATAAAGGGTAGAGGAAACGAGAGACAGGTGGGGAAGATCAGCTTGTGATTGTGCTAATTGCCACCGTCACAAGCTGCAGAGATGACAGGACCAAAACAAACAACAGAGAGGGACCGGTGACACACCCTGACCCGTGACACACATACATACCATTGCGAATATTTTCCTTTGTAGCTTTTCGTCTCCCATTTACTTCTCCTCAAACAATAATGAGCTGACTGAGTCCGAAAGGCCCTTTTGGTCTTTTCAGCTGAAGAAAAGAGAAAAGAAAATATCTTTATGTAAAATATATCTGATTATTTAATGGAAAAATTACTGATTTACCTTACAAATATTTCTTGTTACATTATTTGGCATTAAAAGCATGATAAGTGTTGTGATTAATATGCATTTACAACAAATATCACTTTAGGCAAGGCAAGGCAAGGCAAGTTTATTTATATAGCACATTTCATACACAATGGTAATTCAAAGTGCTTTACATAGAAGAAATTAAAATAATCAAAAGAAATCAGAATAATTAAAACAGTTTAGAATAAAAGATAAAATACAGAAATAATCAAATGAAATCAGAATAATTAAAACATAAAATAAAATACAGTGCAAACAGTCGGACGATCTGTGGCACAGTGCTCATTCAGTAAATGCACAGCTAAACAGAAGTGTTTTGAGTCTGGATTTGAATGTGACTACTGTAGGAGCACATCTGATCTCTTCTGGAAGCTGGTTCCAGCTGCGGCTGGCATAGTAGCTTAAAGCAGACTCGCCATGCTTAGAGTGAACCCTTGGTATTTCTAGCCGATGTGATCCTAATGATCTGAGTGATCTGTTGGGTTTATATTCAGTGAGCATATCTGCAATGTATTGAGGTCCTAGGCCATTGAATGATTTATATACCAGTAATAATACTTTAAAATCAATCCTAAATGTAACTGGCAGCCAGTGTAAAGACCTGAGGACTGGTGTGATGTGTTCATATTTTCTGGTTCTGCTCAGAATCCTAGCAGCAGCGTTCTGTATGAGCTGCAACTGTCTTATGGTCTTTTTGGGAAGGCCAGTGAGAAGTCCATTACTTTAAAACTACCAATACTGAGGTAAAAGCACGGACAGTTTTGTTACTGTCCTTTTACCACACCTATCACAGTAAAACAAAGGTTACTGTGGTAAAAGCATGGTAAGTGTTGTGGTTACTGTGCATTTACAACAAATATCACATTAAAACTACAAATAATGTGGTAAAAGTATGGTAAGTGTTGTGGTTAATTTACATTTAGAACAAATATCACATTAAAACTACAAATAATGTGGTGAAAGCATGGTAAATGTTGTGGTTAATATGCATTTACAACAAATATCACATTAAAACTACAAATAATGTGGTAAAAGCATGGTAAGTTCTGTGGTTACTGTCCTTTTACCACACCTATCACAGTAAAACTAAGGTTACTGTGGTAAAAGCAAGGTAAGTGTTGTTTTTACTGTGATTCTACTACAAATACCATTTTGGAACTAATTGTATTAACTTACTTTAAACCTAATATGAATATTATTAACTGATAGAAGGTCTAGGCCTGTAGCACGTCACGTGACAGATAGTGTTTAATCACCTTGTTTTGAATTAGAAAGCAATGAAACGCAAAGCCTCCGTGGAGATGACAGATAATGCAGTGACTGAAAATGAGCTCATCTGATTCATTTCGACCATCAGAAAAGACATTATATCAAACATTATTAGGACAGTGTATTTTGCTACTTACCAACATCTGGCACACATGAACTGATACCAAATATCGCGATGTGTTCGGAAGCAGACTTCTTCAACGCGATTTCCTACTGATAAAATTCGTGTAGTCGTTTATACTTTTTTTTTTAAATCAATAAACAGCAAAGCAGTCCAGCTTCCCTTGCAATAAGACCGAAATAATAACATTAAAAGAAATACATATATAAGCCTAAACATGATAAGATATTGTGAATAAATGTCGATTAAACAGCTGCCCGACTGGCAGAAAGAATCGTGCATTACATTAGTAAACAAATAAATTAAATAAATAAATAAATAAAATGCTGATATCACGAAAATAACGAAATAAACGTGTCCGTATCACGAACCAGTAGATTAAATGACGTGACCATATCACGAACTGCCATGAGACTTGGCTGTGTGGCACCTCAAAAGCGTGGAAAAAATTGCTAATTTATATTAAAATGAGTGTATAGGGCTACTGAGAAGTCTGTACATTATTCATATTATTGTTTTTATAACTTTTATTTAACCATCTGGAACGGAGAAAAAATTAAACCACTTAGCGCCTCTAGTGGACTTTTCACTCGAAAAGTGCAGGGAAACGTACCTGGAGGTACGTATTTCAGGTTTTGCAAAAATGTAGGCAGAGTAACGTATTTCCCATGAGCCTGGGTTGGACATATGTTATCTAGTCCTGTATTAACCCCCTGTCATATAGACAATATACTTTAAAATAATAAAATAAACATTAAATAACTAAAAATATGCATTAAATAAACATTAAAATATTTCTAATTATGTATATATATATATATATATATATATATATATATATATATATATATATATAAAAATATATAAACATTTAAAGTATATTTAAATATTTTATTGGAGTATATACATTTATTTATTAATTGAATATATATATATATATATATATATATATATATATATATGTATGTATATATAATCACAAGAATCAAAGTTTTACATATTTTGTAAAAAAAAAATGTTAAAATGATAATAAAAAAGCTCATATAACAAACTCTGTTTACTTCCCATTTTTTACTTTTCAATACTTTACTTTTTTACTTTTCAGAAGCCTCGAATTTAGTGATCTTAAAGAACGCGATGGATTGTATGGCGATAGAAGGTCCATTAAATACACAGGAGCTAGACCATTTAGGGCTTTATAGGTCAGAAGTAGTACTTTGTAATTTGATACGGGAACTTAATAGGTAACCAGTGTAGAGATGATAAAATTGTTGTTATATGATCATATTTTCTTGACCTAGTAAGAACTCTAGCAGCTGCATTTTGCACTAACTGTAGCTTGTTTAATGAGGATGCAGGACAGCCAGCTAGTCTTAAGGTCATGAATGCATGAACTAACTTTTCTGCATCAGAAACAGATAGCATGTAACGTAGCTTAGCAATGTTTCTAAGGTGGAAAAAGGCTGTTCTTGTAACATATGAAATATGATTTTCGAAAGACAAGCTGTGGTTTAGTATAACACCCAGGTCTTTTACTGTAGTGGATAAAGTAACAGGACATCATTCTAAACTAAAGTTGTATTGTACAAAGTTTTGTGGGTAGTTTTTTGGACCAATAAGTAATACCTCCGTTTTATCTGAATTTAATAGCAGGAAATTACACGTCATCCAGCATTTTATATCTTTGAGACACTCTGTCAATTTAGATGAGTTAGTGTTTTCATCTGGTCGTGATGAGATATATAATTGAGTGTCATCAGCATAACAGTGGAAATTAATTCCATGTTTTCTTATAATATTACCAAGTGGCAGCATATATATTGAGAATAGCAGAGGGCCTAACACCGATCCTTGTGGCACTCCATAGTCTACTGACGTTATCTTTGATTTTTCCCCATTTAGACAGACAAAATGGTAACCATCTGATAAGTACGATCTAAACCAGCTAACTTAATTGTATTTGTTTATTCCTACTTACCTATCCTGTTCCTGGTCTTATTGGGAATGATTCATTAGTGTACAATATTATTATTTTTCTTTTTATATAAAATGTAACTTGCTCCTCCTTTTCGACATGTTATCTAGTCCTGTATTAACCCCCTGTCATATAGACAATATACTTTAAAATAATGAATAAATATTAAATAAATAAATATATGCATTAAATAAACATTAAAATATTTTTAAACAAATATAAAATATAAACATTTAAAGTATATTTAAATATTTTATTGGAGTATATACATTTATTTATTAATTATATATAATTGAATTTGTGTGTGTATGTATGTATGTATATATATATATATATATATATATATATATATATATATATAAAATCACAAGAATCAAAGTTTTACATATTTTGTAAAAAAAAAAAATGTTAAAATGACAATAAAAAAAACTCATATAATACTTTTGACTTCCACATTTTTTGAGGCTAAAAGCATCTTGTGCTGCTCATTTAGGTAGAAAACCAGCAGTTAAAGATTAACTTTGTTATTGGCCCTGTTTTGAAGCCCAGTTGTAGAAAGTGCCAGTGGATTTTGGAGATTGGAAGTGAAGCTGTTCAGTCACTTGGCAAGGGAGGCACCGAGCGTCTGGGTCCAGGTCTTCTGAGGGCTTCTTTAACATGCCTCCATATGGTTAACAGCCCTCATTCACACTGGCATTTCCCTGTACTGGTGAGCAATGCTGACGCCGTCCTTTATTGGTGGCAAGAACCATGAGGCATATCGGCATAAAGAAAGAGTCGATTGTTCTCTGGAGTTGCCATTCAAGCTGTTTGTCAAAGTTTACGGTCCGCGCGGTTGAACGGGGGTTCAAGGGTAAAAGGGGTTTGCGGTTTAACCATTTATTTATCAAACATATTAGCAACCACATAGAAAAACTGGAAAAGTTTTGATGGGAAAGTTTTGAAGCACCAGAGACCTTGTAGTATAATATTATCACGATTCTTAAGCCATGATTCAATATTATTGTGATTTTAAACATTTTGAGTATTGCAATAATATACATTGTGATGTATAATCTTTTTTCAACTGCAAATGCCAACATATGTTTTTATCTAATAAGATAAAGTTCTCAGTGTGTTCATATCATATCTTCATCCCTTGGTCAAAATCGATACTTGGTGTACGCTCAAAACTGCAAAGCAATCTGATATCCATCCAGAAAACCCCTAGTGTTACTAACTGCTGAAACAGAAAATAATGGGAACATTTGGCAACATGCATGTTTCTCAACTACCTTTGTTAAGAGACCTTGGGCTTGTGGAAAGGCTTCTTCTTTTATGTTGCACAAGCACGAAATGCTCACATTTTCTTCTGAAAAATTCTCAAGCTAGTAAAAAAAAAAGTCATAAGAAAAAACTGATAGGTAAGCACTGAATGAGTTCAATACCATAGGCCTTTGTTAGAGAGTGTAAGACGTTGTTCCTGTTCCCTTTCGAGGGAACTCGCGATGCGTCACTTGACGCTTTGGGAACGCCCCCAGCGTGCATGCGTCTGAGCATCAATGTCAACTAGTCCAATGGAAAGAATGAGCGTCACGGGCGGGTGACGTCATGACCAGGAAGGGATAAAGGCTCACCCGGTGAAACGCGGCATTAGCTTCTGTGTCTCAGCAAGCGATCTGTGTCATTTTGTCTCTGTCTATTTACTGTTGTCTGTTGCGGAAAAGGATGGAAACTAAGCAAGTGTACAAACAGTGTGTTTCTCCCTGCCCGCGTTATTTAACGGGTGGGGACACACACGAGCTTTGTGTCGTTTGTTTGGGAGTGGAGCATGCGGTCTCAGCCTTCGAGGGGGCTGAGTGCCAGCACTGTGAGATGTTACCGCTTCGCATGCTCCGCTCTCGCCTGTCACTCTTTGATAAAGTGAGTGGGCAGGCTCGCGATCCACAGGGATCAGGACCCGCGTCTGCTGAGGCGGCGCGGAGAATGCATTCCTGGGGATCGCAAAAGGATCTTTCGGAGGGGTTGGAGACGGGTCCGAGGGCTCTTTCTCCTTCCTTACCCGAGAGATCCAGTGCTCTCTCCCCGGTGTCGGAAGCACGCTCTGCGGTTTCTTTCGCCCGGGGAGAGAGCCCTCCACTACTTTGTTGCTCTTCCTCCGAGGAGGTTGATGTGATGAGTGTGGAGAGTGTAAGCACACACATGGGGGAAAGGGATTCACAATTTATTTCCCCAGCATATGATGAGCTGGTGGATGTTATGTCGCGGGCTGTAGAGAAGTTAAATATTGAATGGCCATCTGAGAATAAGGGCGCTCGTCCTAAAAGCAAATTAGATGAGCGCTTTTTATCTTCAACCACATTATCTCCACCACGAGGGCTTCCATTTTTTCCCGATTTACACAATGAGATTTCAAAATCGTGGAATAAACCATACTCATCACGTCTTTTCAGCCCTCATGTTAACACTTATTCGAGAATAAGAGGGCTGAAAGAGTATGGTTATGAGGCGATGCCCCAGGCGGAAGAGAATTTAGCCAGTTATCTTTCCCCTGGTCCCGCATCGTCTCTGAAAGCCTCGGCTTTGCCCACTAGACCGCTTAAAGCCACTTCGGTGTTAGTGGGCAAAGCTTATACGGCAGCAGGTCAAGCTGGAGCATGTCTGCATACTATGGCAGTGCTCCAGGCTTATCAAGCTGACCTGCTGGGGGATCTGGATAGTAGTGAGGGAGTCAGTCATGACGAGATTCGTGAACTTCGTCGGGCTACCGATCTTTCTCTCAGGGCTACTAAGGAGACCGCCAGAGCAATTGGGCGGTCTATGGCAGCCTTGGTAGCTACTGAGAGACATTTATGGTTGAATCTGTCTGAAATCAAAGAAAAAGATCGAGCTTTTTTATTAGATGCTCCGCTTGAACCTTCTGGTCTCTTCGGCGACGCAGTCCACGCGGTCGTCGAGAGATTTCAGGAGTCAAAAAAACAAGCGGACGTTTTTAAAAAGTTTATCCCTCGCCGGGTCCAGCCCCCTGGGGCTGCTGGGCGTGAGCAGCCCCAGCCGTCAAGCTCATCATATCGTGTGCATCAGAAAGAGAGTGTTGCGTCTCGTGCACCTCCACGTAGAGACTGGAGACAGACGCAACCCTCTCAACCGAAGTCTTCTAAGTCGAAGCCGGATCTGAGGACCGTTCTTCAGGCGAAGAAGACTTCGGTTCAAAAAAAAAAAAAGGTCCTGATGTTCACGCATCAGGCCTGTGAGGACAGCCCCGACCGAAGTGGAGCGGTGTACACCTCATTTTACGGTGCCCGTTCCATTTCGGGGTCCTCACGAGACCGTTCTGCCAACCCTGCCACCCTCGGTGCTTCAGGGCGCAGCGGTCTCCAGCGAGTCGCTGATGCTATGCTGCGGCACAGCATCGGTTTCGCGCCCTCTGAGGGGGGCCTTAGAGCGGCCAGTTCAGGTAGTTCCTGCCATTATGTTTCAGGCTCCGGAATTGGCTGTCTCGATAACACCAGAGACCAGCCTCGAGAGGCTGGTTCCCTTAGTAAATTTTCTGGCAGCGTGGAAGCTTCTGCCGAATATTTCTCATTGGGTCCTGCAGATTGTAGAGAAAGGATACAGAATCCAGTTTGGTTCTCGTCCTCCTCGTTACAACGGGGTGCTGCCCACAGTGGTGCATCCCGAGCAGGCTCTGGTAATGGAGCAAGAGGTAAAGGCCCTGTTAGCAAAGGAAGCTATAGAACAGGTGTACTCACCCGACAGAGAGTCGGGTTTTTACAGCCGTTATTTCATTGTTCCAAAAAAGGATGGGGGGTTGCGTCCCATTTTAGATCTTCGTCTGTTGAATCGTTCAGTACAGAAACTCAAGTTCAAGATGCTGACACTCAAACAGATTGCGACTCAAATCAGATCCGAGGACTGGTTTGTCACGATAGATCTGAAGGACGCCTACTTCCATATCTCCATCCTCCCTCAGCACAGGAAGTTCCTAAGGTTTTCTTTCGGGGGCAAAGAATACCAATATCGGGTTCTTCCTTTCGGTCTAGCTTTATCACCCCGCACGTTCACGAAATGCGTGGATGCAGCTCTAGCCCCTCTCAGGCTTCAGGGCATACGTATTCTGAACTACATCGACGACTGGCTGGTTCTGGCGGAATCAGAGCAGTCGGCGGTTCGGCACCGAGGTGTCGTTCTCGCTCATATGCAGATGTTGGGGTTGAGGCTCAACGCCAAGAAGAGTGTTCTTTCTCCAGTACAGAGAACCACTTTCCTTGGTGTGGTATGGGATTCAGTGACGATGCGGGCCACTCTATCGCCCGTTCGTGTAGCTGCTATCCTGACAGCCACCAAAGAGCTAAAGCTAGGCCAGTCACGCACTGTGAAACAGTTCGAGAGACTGTTGGGTCTCTTGGCGGCAGCGTCCAACGTGATTCCTTTTGGCCTGCTGTACATGAGACCTTTACAGTGGTGGCTAAGGACCAGAGGGTTCTCCCCGAGGGGAAACCCACTTCGTATGATCAAGGTCACGCGGCGGTGCCTTCGTGCCTTAATTATATGGAGGAAACATTGGTTCTTAACCCAGGGTCCGGTATTGGGAGCTCTTTGCCATCGTGTTACGATCTCGACAGATGCTTCCCTCACCGGCTGGGGAGCGGTAATGGAAGGCCGCTCGGTTCAGGGTCTGTGGGAAAGTCATCATCTTTCGTGGCACATCAATTGCCTGGAGATGATGGCTGTCTTCAATGCGTTGAGACAGTTTCTCCCAGACCTGAGGGGCCATCATGTGCTTGTACGAACAGACAACACATCAGTGGTCTCTTATCTGAACCGTCAGGGGGGTCTGCGGTCGCGTCCGCTCTGCAAACTGGCGCACCAGATCCTCCTGTGGTCTCTGGGGAAGGTACTCTCCCTGAGGGCAGTGTATATTCCTGGGGACCAGAATGTGGGGGCAGACATCCTGTCGAGGCAGGAGCTGAGGCCAGGGGACTGGAGACTCCACCCCGAGGCGGTGGAGAAAATTTGGGAGTTTTACGGCCAAGCAGAGGTGGATCTGTTTGCGTCTCAGCACACGACGCACTGTCCACTTTGGTTCTCCCTTACTCACCCAGCCCCCCTGGGGCTGGATGCTATGGTGCAGACGTGGCCGAGGCTACGTCTGTACGCATTTCCCCCTGTTGCTCTGCTCCCAGGAGTTCTGGAACGAGTCCGCCAGTACGGAATAAGCCTACTGCTTGTAGCACCACGCTGGCCGAGTCGGATCTGGTTTGCGGACCTGATCCATCTCTTAGACGGTCCTCCCTTGGAGATCCCGATCAGGAGAGACCTTCTGTCTCAGGCCGGGGGCACAATATTTCACCCTCGGCCAGAGATTTGGAACCTGTGGGTTTGGCCTCTGAGGGGGCCCAACTCATAGAGAGTGGTCTCTCAGCTGAGGCTGCTGAGACCATCCTAAGCTCCAGAGCTCCAGCTACTAGGAAACTATATGCGCTGAAATGGAAAGTTTTTTCTGTATGGTGTCACCGACATCAGTGGGATCCGGTTAACTGTTCTGTGAACACAGTACTCGAGTTCTTGCAGGAGCGCTTTACGTCAGGTTTATGTCCTTCCACACTTAAGGTTTACGTGGCGGCCATTGCGGCTTACCACGCCCTGGTTGGGGGTACATCGTTGGGTCGAGACCCCCTGATTACACGTTTCCTTCGTGGCACACTGAGGCTGAGGCCTGCAACTCGCACTAGGGTGCCAGCTTGGGATTTGGCATTAGTACTAGAAGGCCTGTCTAGGGCTCCATTCGAGCCCTTAGATTCGGTTTCAGAGAAATTTCTTACCCTTAAGACTATCTTTCTGCTAGCTATTTCGTCCCTTAAGAGAGTTGGAGACCTTCAGGCCCTTTCGGTTTCCCCCACTTGCCTTGAGTTTGCACCGGGGATGGTCAAGGCATTCTTATATCCAAAACAGGGATACGTCCCTAAGGTGCCGACCTTGATTCCGAGGCCTATCGTGCTGCAGGCTTTCTGTCCTCCTCCTTTTACATCTGCGGACCAGGAAAGGCTGAACCTCTTGTGTCCAGTGCGAGCACTGGATACTTATGTTCATCGGACATCTTCTATGAGGAAGTCCGACCAGTTATTTATTTGCTTTGGATCACCTAAGAAGGGTCTTCCTGCTTCTAAACAGACGGTTAGCAAGTGGATAGTCGAGGCTATTTCACTTGCATACGAGTACTCTGACCATCCGTGTCCCTTGGTGGTCAGAGCTCACTCAACGAGGGGTATGGCGGCCTCTAAAGCCTTGTTATTTGGGGTTTCCCTCCAAGACGTTTGTGATGCGGCAGGCTGGTCCTCACCGCTCACATTCGTCAGGTTTTACAGTTTGGACCTGGATGCTGCCCCAGGTTCTCAGGTGCTTAGTGCTTAGTTCCAACAGACTGACACTCAGGTACTTGGAATTCTGGCGTTTTGGGTATTCTCGTTCCCAAAGCGTCAAGTGACGCATCGCGAGTTCCCTCGAAAGGGAACGTCTCAGGTTACTACTGTAACCATAGTTCCCTGAGAAAGGGAACGAGACGATGCGTCACCCTGCCATACTTCCTGCTTCCCTGTGATCGGCTTGCTTCGACTTTTTGAAGCTAATGCCGCGTTTCACCGGGTGAGCCTTTATCCCTTCCTGGTCATGACGTCACCCGCCCGTGACGCTCATTCTTTCCATTGGACTAGTTGACATTGATGCTCAGACGCATGCACGCTGGGGGCGTTCCCAAAGCGTCAAGTGACGCATCGTCTCGTTCCCTTTCTCAGGGAACTATGGTTACAGTAGTAACCTGAGACGTTCTCAATTATAGAACAGAGAGAGATGGGCTTGTTTGTATTCAGAAATGCAAGTGATTTTGTAAAGACGAGACCAAGAGCAACCAAATGACAGCTCAGCCACACACATGAACAGAGTCAGTCTCAGTCTCAGGCCTTATGTTTGTGTCTAAACTGCCTGTAAATGATGTACGACTGCGGCATATCATCATTTAAGATAATGGAGTCTGCTAGTATTGCTTATGATTAAACTCTAGGCAGGAACATCATAATTTCACATATACAATTAGACCAAAAACTTTTGATGCACAGAATTTGCAGCAGATGTATTGCAAATATTATATATAATTATTGTCAAATATGCAAATATAATAATGATTATTGGAGCTAGAAATTACTATTTCAGTCTTTTACTTCAAAAATTCCATGTTCAATTCAATGTGTTGATTTTTTCTTTAAAAATTATTTGTGCAATGTAATAGAGTGAAACTTGTTTCAAAGAAAATCCAACACCATTTTTTTTTTCAAAGAGATGTAGGCTGCTGCCTAAAAGTAACTAATTAGTAAATAAGCAGATATAAAAAAGCATTATAATAAATATTTTAATCAGTTTACTTTTACAATGTAGACTTGGTTTGCATACCAATGCACCCCATTCAAACTCCCACATATGCATTTACAAATAGACCAACAATAACTATATTTTGTTCAAAAACACTATCTAGCAAACACCGTCAAGCGGATACTCGTAACCACCGATTTGTGTAAATGAATCTGACAGCAGATCAATGGCGGTGAAGATGATTCATTCAGAGCGACTGGTTATTGACTGTGCGATTCCAGCTGGTGTGAAAACACTGGTCTACGCAAGCCAAGACGTTGATTAGTCATAGAATTAGCTGAGGTTCAGCTTTCTCAAACCCATCCATCTTTGCCAGCGTGGAAACCACACACACTACGGGTCTCGAGGCTCAGATGGCACCATCGTGACGCTCGGATACGCGCTGAGAAATCAAGGACAATCAAGATGCACATGTATGAGATCAGCTAAAGTGTCCAAATCTTTTTTGTGTTATCCTTTCTATAGTGTGTAATGTTTCTGTTCGAGCATTAAAAAGGTCTGCAAAGTTGCAAAGCACAAACTCCCTGAAACGCCTCCATTGTAGTCTTGAGTTTTCTTCAGGGAACGAACACGTCACAATATTCCTCATTTAAATAATTCATATGCAGAATAAAGGGGCGTGGCCTGGTTGAGTTGGTTAGTAGTGTGTTGAAACTTGCAGTTATGGTAAGGGGCGGAACATTTCCCAAACACACTCCGCTCGACCAATCACAACTAACTGCTCCAGCCGACCAATCAGAGCACAGTGTGCTTTTCAGAAGGAGGGGCTTCATAGAGACAGGAAGTAAACAGAGCATTACTGACAGACTGGAAAGAGAGGATCTGCAACAATGACATTCACACATGAATGAATTATGTATTTTAGGGATATTGTATTATATGAGCAAAAGTGAGTCATAGAAGTATAATCTTAATAATGAAAACTAATGATAACCAATGAAAAACAATGAAAGTGTAAAGTTAAAATCCATGTGGGACTGTGTGCTAATATTTTCGAGGGTTTTAGAGACTTCTGTCATCAAGTAGCCATGGGAATTCGCAGATGGCTGAGCTCATGGGAAGCGTGTCTCTACGGCGGGCCACGGTAATGAACACCGCTGAGAGTCCTCGTAACTTTAACTTCAGCACTGGTGCATTCTGGGAGATGTGCCCTCTGCTCCTTTATGTGACTAAGAATTATTTTTCAATAAGAATGAATAGATTGTGATGGTGGTGTTTATGCCACTTTTTCTGTGAAATGTTTTTGGATGTTCAAATACTTTCTCAGAGACCAACATGTCAACTGACTCTCGAGTGAATCAGGGCGAAACTACAGATATAACAGTGTAGAAAACTAGTGTACCACTCTTACTGTTTCTCCAATAGATACAGCTAAAAATGGTAAGATGCTGTTCTCTTCAAAACATTGGACAGAGAATTGTAAGCATGTGTTCTTACTTCAAATGTCTGTGCCATACATGTACTGTACAAACACAGTCCATTATGCTGCTTGATATTGCCAACTGATATTATCATATTAATTTAGTAACATAATCATAAATGGTTTGTAAATGACTGGTTTGTTGCGGAAAACAGTTGTACAGTTTATTGCACTTTGTTATTCTTCTAATTAATAACCTATAGTGACTACTGAACTATAAGTCATGTATATTTACAGGAAATTACTGAGCTTGGGAAGTCACCTGTAGGAGAAAAAAATCTGTGGCCACAGTTTTGCAGTTCATCCCCTCAGTTTATAAACCGTACTCACAGATTTGCCCCTTTTAATAAACCATAAACATGCAGACAGTCTAATGATTATAATGAATTGTGATTATAATGATAAAAATAAAAATAACTGAAAGTTCAGTTTTAAAAATTAAGTTAATTATTGATTATTGAAAAATAATTGTCAGTTCACACTGGATATTTTTTGCTTTTTTTAAAGCCACACTGTAAAAAAAATCATTTTAGTAAACTTAACTTAATTTACTGGGTTAATCTAATTGATGTGACTAATGTATTTGAATTGACATAATAATAAAAAAAGTTGAAAAAACTAACTAAAAACTTAGTAAAACTGAAAACAAATCCCATGCAAAAAATAAACAAATTATAATGAGTTGAAATTTTTGGGGTCTCGAGATACATTTTTTGAAAGATGAACTGTTTTTATATGTTTTCAGAAAAACAATAATGTCAAAAACAGCACATATGCACAGAGAGAAGAACATATCTTGTGTAAATAATAATTTTTTGTTTGTTTTCCAGTAAAAATTCAAACATGCTTAAAAGCAGATAAATTACTTGAGAAGCAAGTTTTGTTGCAAAATACATAACTAAGTATACAGAGAATGTACTGTATTTTGAATTAAGTTTAATTTATGTCCGCAGGATCTTCTTTTTTTTCCTGTTTTAAGCATATAAACCTCACAAAATGTTGCTAGATGAATGCTAAAAATAATAATAATTGCACCAGTGGCATATAAGGATGTTTTACTGGAAAACAAGACAGAAATACTGATTAAGAATAATTATTTTTTTTAGCCGTGAACTGACTGGACCTTCACCCTGTCAGACCACATAACTCGCCAACTTCACCCATTTAGCCTAGTATCCTCGCTCTCCGAGCCAACAGCCTATTCTTCAAAGACTCCACCTTTGGCTTGGCATTCATATTCAGCACCACTGGAAGCTGTGGGAACTGAATTTCCCCGTCCGCCAGCGTCTTTTCAGAGCTCTCATTAGCATGAGTGAGCAGCAAGCAAATTGCCAAGTCACTGTTCTGAATGCAGATTGCTGAAGGTAAGCTAGTGCACTGATAGCTTCCCATTAGGATCGCCGGTCTAAAACATCGCACCACAGGACATTGGATTCGTGGTATGGAAATGCTCTCCTTCATTTGGGCGATGAAGAAAAAACTTCATCAGTGTGCCTAATGGAGGCAATGTGATCCGGAGGCAGTGTGGCCAGGCGCCTTCCTCAATTACTGTCTCCAAAGTGCCGGGGAAAAGGAGGATTGGGTGGGACACAAGAGTGTCCATAGATGCGGCGTTATTAATGCATGCATTAGCTCGGATGATTACCACACTCGCCACCGGTCACGACTGCAGGGCGAGACTTGTGCTTTGCATGTTCATTCAGGCGGATTCAGATTTCTTTATTGTACTTTATTGTCCAAAGTGAATTCAATAATATTGGGGGGCCTGCTAAGGCAAGAATGACCACTCATTTCATCTTTTTTTGTCACAATAACTGTGGCTTGTTATAAAGAGTTGTGCTATTACTTTTCATAAACAATTGCACTACAAGTGGATGATAAAACGCAAAGAAATAATACTTAATAATAATACTTTATGAATTGCATAACAACACAATAGAAAACATTATAAACATTCAACACCATAAGTGAGCCATTTTCATATTTTTGTTGGTATAAATTATCATATTTAAGTTGATTCAGTGGTTAAATAATATTGTTAACTTGAATAACAGAGTATGTAAGTGCACAGTATATACTTTTAGTTTCTGTCATATAAAGATGTGTCAGAAATAAAAATGTTGGGTTGTTTCAACCCATATTTGAGTATGCAATTTTGAATTCAACCTATGGCAGTGTTTTGTCTGAAAATATTGATAATTGGCTTGGATTAGGCTTTTGTTGTGTCGATCCTCAACTTGCTTTTTCAACATACTGTATGTGTATGATTTTTTTTTTCTGATGGCAAAAACGTAAACATGTGATTTGTCAAACTCACAGACTTTGAAGGGAAAATGAGCTGGAAATGATACCATTTGTGCTCACGATAGTGTATGTGAAGCAAACTAACCACTGGTTATACCGTAACAGCTCATCTCACGAGTAACCACAGATTCACAACATCATATGTATTATCAGTACACCATTATTTTTCTTCATGTTGTGTAAAGTTAAAAATAAGTGGACCACAACAGGAGTGCAAAAAACTCCTTTCCAGTGCAACACTGCAAACTTTTTTCAAAGGGATTTATTTGTAAGAGTTGTGTCTTTTAAAAGTGTTAGTGTAAAGAGCAGTGGATGCTGCACACCTGCTGCGCTCACTCGACGTCTGAAGGGCTTTTTTATGAACACTTCACCATCTCAGCGCTATAATTCATTATATCATTATTACATGATAGACTTGCTTTTAAGAAAGCAACTTGGATCAAGTTTAATATTGTTCTGTGATGTGTACAGGATTTAAACTAAATTCATGATTAAAACAGTACTTGGCACGTGTTTCCAAAAATGAAACAAGACTTTCCAGGCACATTCTTCTTTTCATTTTTATGAGCCAGTTTCTCTCTATTTGTCTTTAAAGCAGTATTAAAGCAGGTAAGCTCTACTGACAGCATTTGTGACATGCTGTTGATTGTCGCAGAAAACATTTTAGACCTCCATCTGTTTATAAAAACACACCAAATTGTACTTTTACAATTATGCGTATACAATGGAAGTCTATAGGGAAAGTTGTTGTTTGAAAATAAGACTTAAACAAATGTGTGTGTATATATTTTTTTATGCTAGAAAAAGAGATTTATTGATTGATTGATTGATTTGCTTGCATGCTTTCTTTCTTAATTCATTTTGGCAGTGTAAACATGTTTTTTGCTATTTTTACTTCCCCCAAACTATAGGACGAGTCAATATTTTAGCCTTAGGCCTAATATTGAAGTAATCTACAGCGTGTCACTGATGCTATCCATTCAGGTTCCAGTTGATTCTTCTAAATTATCCTAAACTGGAAAGAGTAAAACCGACTGGGATTTAGGGTGGTTGCTGTGAATATATCAAACTCTCAGTTCTGCTAGTGTTCCCGTTGAAAAGAAAAAGCAGTGATCATTTGTCAGTGTTTCCAGCTTGTGGGCATGAGGCCGATAGGCATTGCTCCAGGTATGCACACAGAACGGTTATTCACACGGCGTCCTCTAGGCTGTCTGACAGCACTGATGGAGAGCCACAGATTTAGTCTTAGCCAAATAGGGCTTTAGTGAATTCCCACTGTCCTCCTGTGAAAGCCCTGAGCCCTGCTCTAGTGATTAGTCCACTTCCTTCAGAGCGGGACACTATGACAGGGATGAGTCCATCATGGATTGACCCTGGTTCAGCTGATGTCAACACTCAGCCCAACGGAGCAGATGAGTGTCGCAGCGCTGCCAAAGTGTCGGATGTATTCATGGGGACGTGCGGAGTGGAATAAAGGTGTTCTGCATTTTTTTTCTTCTACATAGTATGTGAAATGTAATGCATTATGCAATGATGAATACTTCAAAATGGTGTATGCTACATTGTTGTCAAATTACCTAATTGTGCACATTACATTTTATGAATTTTTTATCATTTAATTTTGCATCTCAGTTTTATGTTAAAAAACCTGTAAATTTGATTAAATGACTAAGCAAGAAAATGCAAAAACTGCGTGCAGAGATTTTATAACTGATCTAGTATACATACATATATATATATATAGTATATAACTGATCTAGTATTCTAGTATAACTCAGTCTATCTGATCTCAGATTTTTGATTAAAAAATGAAGAGTGGTCAATATGACAGAAGTAGTTCATATTTGAGGCTTAAATATGAATATTATAAAATATGCTCATAAATAAAGTATCCAATATGCACTTTCTAATCGCTATTATTTGAGAATCACAATCATTTTACAGTTTAAATTTTAATCAGGTTTTGCCATCAAAATAAGGGAAATCATATTGCAGTATAATATAATATAATATAAATAATTGTATAAATATTATTCATTTTTACAGCATTAAAGTAAATCACATGGGCCTGTTTTATTATTATTATTATTATTATTATTATTATTATTATTATTATTATTATTATTATATTTATTTGTAATTATTATTATATTGTATATGAATATTGTGTGTGAAGTAATAAAAAAAACATGCTTTTTCAAAAATGATTTGTTCATACAAAACACGTAATTGTGACAGGTTTACAGACAGTGGTCTATATGACTGAGTCAATTGGTTCATATCTGAGGCTTAGATAAGAATATTTAAAAATATGCCCATGAATTAAGTATCCAATATGCACTTCTGGGAGATGTGCCAGAATGACATGGTCGTAATATACCTGGGGCATTGTGGAGATAAGGAACTGCTTGTCCATTATTAAAATTAAGAGCCCTAGCTCAACCTAAGCATTTATTATACTTGACTTTTTGTGTTAGCTATTGTGTTAGCTATTAAACAAGGCTTTGCATATTGTCAAATTGCATCCTTATTGAAATGAGTTATGCAAAATCACTAGATTTTTATTTTTTTCTGGACAAAACAAGAGCTTTGGAGCTACTTTGGAGTGCATTGAATTAAGTATATTACTTTGCAGATTGTTCATTCAGATAATTATTAATAATAAATGTCCAACTTTATTGAACATTGGGGTCTTTTATCGTGGTTGTGCTATGGTCAATATTTTATAAATGCAATAAGTCACAGAAGGCTGTGCATGATGTGTTTTAAACAATGTGATTATTTCTTCATAACCGTCCATGCAAAAGTATCAAGTGTTTAAGATAATTATTGCTCATTTGTTGCATATTTTTCAATGGACTTTATCACTTTGAGTTGGATGGTTGCATAATGCATAGTTCAACCAATTGTTTTGTTTCAGCTACAATTGGATCTGAATATCCTTCCATTTAAGTGTGATATTTTATAAAAGTACCCAAAAGTAAAATACTTAGTGTAAGAGGTTTGATCCAATCCCTAACCCACAGTATGAGCAATAGTAGTAGTGATGCTTGACTTAGCATACACTACTAATTAAAAATAGAAGTCGGCTGAAACGGAGTGTTTAATTATATACTACGGTTGCTCCGGTTGGTTTTGCAATTCTCTCTGCTTAGATGTCTTCACTCAAGCAGACTTCTTTAATAACCAGCCAGATACTTTAAGAGCCGTGTCAAAATCTGTCATCTGTCTCATCTGATGGATGCATTCTGCAATTCAGGCAGCCTAGAGCTTTATAAATCGAGAGATTTATGACACCTGTCCTTCAATAATTACTATTAAAACCCTTGAGTGACATCAAACATTTGTTCAGTGTTAGATGAATCAGGTTTTCCTATAGGCTATATATTTCTGTAAAAAAAAAAAGAATAATCTATGCCTAACTTAGTATAGTTTGTCTTGCGAGGGCGTTACTATGATATAATGATTTTCATCATATCATTATTATTAATAAGTATTACTTTTAACTAGCTAAAAACTAAAATATTGACTCTAATATTGTTCTATTGGCCCATTTACTTGCCCTGCCAAAACATGCAATAAGCCCACCTAAATAAATAAATAAAGTTAATGTTTCCATTGTTTTTGACCTATGTAACCTTACGAAACCTAGATTTTGGTCTATGGAAGCTTGTTTCTGCCTCAGAATGAATCAAATGTAATTGCAACTTTTTATCTCACAATTCTGACTTTTTTTCTCGCAAACGAAAGTTTACATCTTGCAATTCAGACGTTTTTTTTCTCAGAATTGCCTGATAAAAAGTCACAATTGCGTGTTCTTTTCTTAGAATAACAATTCTGATTTTATAACACACAATTGCGACTTTATACAGTTATAGATTTACGTTAAGAATACTTTTTTTTTTTTGCTCAGAATTGGACTTTATATCTCACAATTCTGAGAAAATAAATCAAAATTGTGAGTGACTTTATATCTCAATTATGACTTTTTAACTCGCAATTCTGAGTTTTTAACTCGCAATTCTGAGTTTTTAACTCGCAATTCTGACTTTATAACTCGCAATAGCGAGTTTATATCAATCAATTCTGAGAAAAAAAGTCCGAATTGCAAGAAAAAAGTCGCAATTATATTTTAAAATGTTTTATTACGGGGCGGAAACAAGCTTCCATTACGGTTGGATGATATGTTTTCAGGCTATATGTCAGTTTTAGTATTCTAATGCTATTTTCATAACTTGCTATGAAATAAAAAGTCTCTAACCTTAGAAATATGAACTTTCCTGACCTGTCAGACGTTATACTTTGCTGATAGAGCACTCTTTATTTACAACATGAGAGAAGTGCCAGTATGCAAGAAAAAGTGAGGGTACGCCACAGATTAAAATATAGGTAGTGCATACCGGTGTGTACCGGCCCACTTCAGGCACTGTATAATTCCTAAAAAAGCAGGTCGTGGCTAAATGAGCATGGGAAAATGTGTGTCCAATGGCCAAACCGGTTGAGAAGCACTGGTCTAGAACTGCCGCTGGTCTGCAGATCTGCCGAAGTGGTTGTTGTGTTGCTTGGCGGCCTTAAATGGCCTGCAGTTTGGCTAATGATCTATTTTATTTCTCAGAGGAATTGTTAGTGATTAAGGGAAACATTTGTTGAACATTGACGTGTTTTATCACATTGCTGCCACTGTTTGAAAGCTATGAATCACTTGAGGCTGTTTGTGTATGTGATGCCTAACACCTCTCACCTCACAATGATGACAACATTTAGATTTTATTTGAATGATCTGCCGCTTTTTTCTTGTTCTGATACGTTATAAATACACAGCCGGCTCTTGTAGAGCAGAAAATCAGGCCAACACTATGCTCTAATAACACCCTGTACCTTAATCATTCTTAATGAGCAAAATGAAAACAATAACTGCCTCCACCAAAACAATAATTCCAATGACGTGCTCCATCTATGACAGGAAAAACCCTTCTGATTGTCTGTGTAAAACATGTTGGGTTTCATGGGCCAGTGCACTCTGATTAAAACATCTGTGCCGATTGCCAGAGCAATTTCACTGTGAAATCCCCACAGAACACCAGCATTCGTCTTCAATTATTGTGCCTGCTTTAATTGCACATATTTCCATCTCTGATCACTTGCTTTCTAATGGGAAATGTTCAGCGGGGGCCAATAATCTTTGGAAGGAGCGAAAACAAGCATCTGCACAATATCAAGATGACACAGGAATGAAGCACGCCCTGAAAAACACCATCAATGGCTTATCTATCTATCTATCTATCTATCTATCTATCTATCTATCTATCTATCTATCTATCTATCTATCTATCTATCTATCTATCTATCTATCTATCTATCTATCCATGACTTATCTATCTATATGTATATCTATCCATCCATCCATCCATCCATGACTTATCTATCTATCTATCTATCTATCTATCTATCTATCTATCTATCTATCTATCTATCTATCTATCTATCTATCTATCTATCTATCTATCCATCCATCCATACATCCATCCATCCATCCATCCATCAATCTATCCATCCATGACTTATGTATCTATCTATATATCTATCTATCTATCCATCCATCCATGACTTATCTATCTATCTATCTATCTATATCTATCTATCTGTCTATCTATCTATCTATCTGTCTATCTAACTATCTATCTATCTATCTATCTATCTATCTATCTGTCTGTCTATCTATCTATCTATCTATCTATCTATCTATCTATCTATCTATCCATCCATGACTTATCTATCTATCTATCTATCTATCTATCTATCTATCTATCTATCTATCTATCTATCTATCTATCTATCTATCTATCTATCTATCTATCTATCTATCTATCCATCCATCCTTCCTTCCATCCATCCATCCATCTATCTATCTATCTATCTATCTATCCAATCCATCTGCCTATATAGTTCTATCCATCCAAAAATTGATCTATTATTTATTTATTTATTGATTTATTCATTTAAAAAAAATTTGTTGGGGTAGATACAAAATCTATTTTGCGCCAAATAATCAAGCCAAGTGTCAATTTAAAATATATTGTGCTTAACAAATCTGAGTTGAGAGAACAGAGACATCTTGTAAGCCTAATTATGGCCCACATTCAGACAACACGTGACCAATATGACCACATACTTTATTTAATCAGCTCACACAAGTTGTCTTTTTTTTTTTTAGGATCTAGCCACAGAACTACATGACGGACCCTCGCGGCCCTCTTTATTTCGTCCCCCTGCAGAGGAGAGTTGAGTTCTCGAATGTTTCCTCCTTTATCATCCTCTCCCAGATGAAGGAGGCGGCGATGTCACACCTCCCAGGGCTTTCATCACTTTCTTGCCAGCTAATAATGATTGCGGTGCCACCTCCGAGGTCGCTGGAGTTTTTTCTCCCGTCATTAGCCAGAGGTCTGGCATCTCCTCCATACATTAACATGTCCCAGATTCTCGATGTGTCGGCTTCACCGCTGAAGTGAGTCTAAGAAATTGAGTCTGAGATCGCGCCACTGACAACACATTAAATCAGCAGGTGCCAGAGGAAGATGAAGACAGGTTGGGTGAAAAGTTTGCTTGTGGAGACAAGTACACCTGCTAACCTGTAAAGCTTTGAGCCAAACCGACATGGGAAGAAGTGATAAAAACACGATTGGGTCTAGGGCGTTTAAAGCTGTTGCAGTATCGATAGACACATAAATACGTACTTTACTTCTATCCCTCACAGCCTTGCCTCATTCCTGTCAAAAATGCAATATGGCACTTCTCTGACTAAGGTCTGTTGCTTTAATTAAACCTTTTAAATGCAGACATTATTTTGATGAGTTCTGTTGACATAATAATGTTGAACATTATACGTCCACTTAATATTGTGTGGAATTTAAATGGAAATTTCTGTGATAATTGATGTAAAAATTAGTTGAAAAAATGTAAATACGTTTCACTCAGTAGCAAGCAACACTTTGAATATAAGGAGAAAATTTTAAGTGGAAAGACTGAAATATTATTTTCTTGTAAAACATACTCCAATAAGCTGTTGCTCATTTGTCTTTTGAGTGCAAGCAAATTTGGTTAGTCCCCCCTTTAAGTTTTTGCACCAAAAATCATCATAGTTTAGTTTGACTATTTTCCACTTTCTGACTGAGCCTTAAAAAATAGCACGAAAAAAATAGGCATCTTTGGTTTAGCATTGATGTTAATGCGACGGTGGGTGGTATGTTTTTATCATATGCATTGCATTTTTTTAAATATAACATTTTCCGGGTCATTCAGTTTGTGTCTCATAATGGTAATCAAATCAATAAATACATGTACAATTTCCTTAAAAAAAGTCAAAGACATATTCTATCTTATTTTTAGAAAGCCATTAAATCTGAATATTATGCAAATCAGAAATCACTCCCACGCCGATCATTTTCTGGAAGAATAGACTGTTTGTAAGACAACGCTACTGTGATTCTTATTTTGTATTCCATAAACTGATCCCCCGAAATTAATACAGTATTCCAGCAGCGTTACAACAACTCACTTTATTCTCCCAAGAGAGCTCCATGTCAAACATTTCTTCCCTTCCCAGAATTCCCCTTGTGTGTGTCCTCAAAAGTGGCAGCACCATTGTGTAGGCAGCTTGTTGTTCTCCTTGTGGTGCCCTAATGTCATGTAACTCACTCAGGCTTGACTCTCAGGGTTGGATTGGGAAACTAGGCCGTCTGCCAGCTGTCTTTAACATGCGTTCCGGCACCGCTGCTTTCTAATGACGACAGAACCGGGAAAGATCGCCATGTTTGCCAGGCTCTTTTCTCACAGACCGGTTGTTATTTTTGAAGACATCTCGGATCGGCCAATGCAGTTTGAGGAAGTTCTGGCTGATAATTATGCTGATTAGGGCAGAATTGGCAGTAAACAAAGTTGTTGAGTTTTCGCGTGATGGAAAATGAAGGCCAAAGATGTACTGCATTAAAAGTGGGGTCAAAAGACTGCGTTTGCTTGAATCCGATTTGATTCCTAATCAGCCATGTCTGGGTTTAATCATTTGAGTGTTTGGTGAGAGTCTTAAGTCAAAAACAACCTTTTTTTTTTTTTTAGGATTATATTAATATTAGGATATCTTACAAATGTACCCTCAGTGAAAACAAAATGCTTCCAAAAACTAAAAGGTAGACCGCAACATGTCCTGGCAATCCATTGTTGTGCTTGCTCTTTCTGAATACAAACACCTAAAAAAGTGGTATTATGCACAGATAATGCATGCCAAAGTATCATGTCCACAAATAGAGGTTGCATAGTTCTGTGTGCACTGTTTATTGAGACACAGACAAACAGAAGTGCTAATAAACAATATATCTGTTTCACTATGATTGATGCACAAAGGCGCAGATTCTGAGTTACTTGAGGTAGCATCCAGTTAAAAGTTCCTACTGGGAAATCAGAATTTCCAATATGTATTTGTTTATTTACTTAAAAACATAAAACTTAAACCTTATACCCAGCTTTAAATAGGAATCTGAATCCCCACATTTTGAATGTGGTCTCTTGGACTCCACTGTAAATCCCTACTGAATTTATTTCAGTTATATCTTCAAACACTGCCGACCTCTGGATTCAGATGGTTGAGGTAATGCGCTATGTCAAGACAAGCAATTTAGACATATCACAGCCTCAGGGTTAGACCCATAAAACCAAATCTGACAATGTTTGTTTTGAAGTCCAGGTCTGCTTACTCAAAGCTGAAACCGTTAAATATTTCATGATTTGACAGTCTGTTTTTCCCAGAATGGCTGAGATCTTTGATTAATATTTATAGCCACCCCCATCTATCAACACGTCTGTTTGTTCAAATTAGATTCATAGATGCTCACAAACTCAGAAAAATGATTCCCTTTACATGTCTAATGAGTAAAGTTCAATGCAACCTCATCGAGAGAGTAAAGAGGAATCGTTTGAGTGAAAATCTACAGCATGAACCAAATATCAAGAGCTTCATGGCCTGCATTTCGTATTCAAACAACTTGATCGAGAATTCATGAACGGATGAACAAACATGTTATAAAAACAACTCATCCTGTCCACACATTGACTTTGTCTATAATAGATTTATACTTATTCTCATTTTGATATATTTGTTTATCATGATCTGATCTAAAAACACTTTTAAGGCCTGTTTCACAGCACATGCGCAACATACAGAGCTGCAGCATACATGCAATATGCGTAGGCCTACAGAAAATAAACTATTTTTGTGATTTGTTTTCAACTTTGTGTCAACTAATTTTCATTAGAGTTTTAGTAGACAGTAAAGTTCGTGTTAGCAGAATAAGTTGACAAGTAGTTGCAAAGTTACTTGTAGTCAGTAGAATGTCTGTTGAGGAGCATCAAAATAAAGAGTTAGCAGATATTAATCAGACAGACTATGAATACTCTAATGACAGGTAATTGACATGCAGATGTAAAGTTACTTAGGAGAATGTCTAAATTAGACCATCCAAATAAAGTTTAACCTGCATAAGAAATGCAATACTTATGCAGTAATGCAAAGGTTGATGGTTGAAGTCGCTGTGTGGGACATTCTACAGTATATTTTGTGTTGCATGTAAGAACAAAAAAACATCAGGGTTAGTACAGTAAGTGATGACAGAACATTTATTTTGGTTGAATTAATCCTTTAAAGCACATTTTTTTATCCAAACGCAGAATAAATACGTGCGGTTTGTTTCTGTGTTGTTTCCAGTCTCAGCAGGGCAGCAGTAACAGCTCCGTGCATCTCATAGGGAGTCATGTTTTCTCTTACACTTATCTTGAGTTAATTATGGTCTCAGCATCCCTATTTTCTCCACTGGGTCGTCCACTGAGCTACGCAGGGCCGTGTTACAGGCATTAGCACTTTAAAATGCCAGAGGAGCTCTGTCTGCCCATCAGGGTTCTGTAGGACAGTGAATCTAGGCCTGGAATACAAAGTAGTTGAGCTATAAGAGGATGCCAACTTAAACGCAAACTCTTCCAGGACTCACTTGTGAGTTTAAGTCAAGACGATATAGGCAAAAACTTTATTTTTTAATGCATTGGTCAGTTTTAAGTTTTTGGGCGATTTGGCCTTTCAAAAAGTGTCATTTGAGACTACTGAGGTGATGTCTGACTTATTTTTATTTTTTTAACAATATCTTTATTGTAATTGAAATCTACAGATACGAATACACTTAAGTGTATTTTGGATGTTTGTTTCCTAAAATCTCTAAAATCTAAAATCTTCTATGAAATTTTTTTTTGAACCTGGCTTTATCCTTTGTTTTGATTTCTGCATATTTAATTCCTTAATGCATATTTAATTCCATAATTTCATATTCTAGGCATCAACTATTTTCATATTTAAACATAACATTTCCACAAAAAAAAATGTAGGCTACTTGTAATGCAAAAAAAGTATTGCGGTTTCCTAATCCAATCAGTCAACTGGAGAATTACATTATTTAATAAATGTTCATTGTATCTCTAAAGTTCTTTATGCACTCCTAAATTTTCAAATTGGGACAAAAGTAAGTGCCCTGTAATGTTATTTAACTCACTCTGTGGATGCAAATCAGCAAGAAGGGGGTATTTCCAGTACGGATGTGCTGTGCAGGATCTGTAGTTACACTTTCCTTCAGTGCGGATCATGGGAGAATGTTTGTTTACTTCATCAGATCTTTACTCTAGCCCACATATGAACTCCTGACCCGCTCTGGTTTCCCCAAAGCACAGGAGCCCTTCAGGCTAGAGGTAGAAGCAGAAGGAGAGTAAAACATCATCCGCGCCAGGGCTGAAATAGTAAATGAAGAATGTCGCCAGTGGGTGGTTTGATCACAAATATCACGACATAATGTCAGAAACCTTGCTGTGATCATCTATATAAAAGTGTGCACCTTCTTTCCGTCTACACTTCCATAAAATGTGTGATTTCGATTATTGTTTACTGTTCACAACATAAGAAATGAGGAGCTGAACTTTTAACCTCGAGGTAAAATTCATAAAAATTGAATTGGCCTGCTATAGTAGCTATGCTCCAAGATGCAGTGGAGGCAGTTGTTAGCTTCCTTAGCACATAATTATCTCTTCCCACAATAAAGACCAATAAAGAAAGCCTTATCATAGGCAGCAAGTTGCATATTTACAGCTTAAGAGCTTTGGTAATTTTTAATAAGCCAGAATTAGGTGTAAACCGCAAGGGAGCCCACAAGTTGAGTGTGATTACACCCCACATGCCACGATCATGACTGCTTCTGGCAAACCAGTATGATGCAGTTCATTGGATAACATGAGATAAAGATCATGTGATCTAAAGATTTAATTCAAAAAGTTGCAGTATTTGTCAAATATGTTATTTTTTGCTTTTGAAACTGCAGTTATATGCTAGGCTACTAAGTGCATATGCAACTTGTCTTTATTATTCATCTTAACTGTTAATTTATCTAGGTTTTCTCAAATAAAGTGCTTCCTACTGATTATTATTATGGTTGCTATGCAGTTGCAAGGCAATTATGAGTAGTTCATTCTTTCTACATCAACATTTCACACTTAATTCAATGTGTTACTTGCCAAATCTTTGTAATTAATTGTGAAATTTACTAGCAATTTCTAAGTGAAAATTGTTTACACACCACTTTTTTCTGTGCATGAGGTTGCTAGGGCAATCTTAGGATGTTTTTGTTGTGGTGGTAGCTAGTGTGTTGCTATGCAGTTCCTAAGATGGTATAAGTAGTTGCTAGGGTGTGGTTAAGTAGTTGGTGATTGATTAGTCGCTCAGGTCTTAAAGAGTCAGCTTTCTGACATATTATTTTGGTCTCTATGGCATACTTCATTGTAAGTATGAAGGATTTTTATTTATTAAACTTCAGAGACACACTCTGAAGTCTAATACTTTATGTTTGGTATTTGAACATGTCCTCTAACACTAAGTAGCAACCGTAATATTACATTTACATTACATTTGGATTTAATCATTTAGCAGATGCTTTTATCCAAAGCGGCTTACAAATGAGGAGAGCAATAGAAGCAATCAAACCAACAATAGGGCATCAACATGCAAGTGCAGTGACTAGTATCAGTTAGTCTAGCACAGAACATGCAGCAAGTATTTTTTTTTTTTTTTTTTTGAATAGATATATAAAATAGTGAGAGCGATATAGAATAATAAGTTGAAAATGGCTTAAGATTCAGCAGCTCGGGTTGAGTCAGGATGGTCATTCCACCAGCAGGGTACAGTCCAGGTAAAGGTCTGTGAAAGGGATTTTGTGCTTTTTGGGATGGCACCACAAGACACTGTTCACTTGCAAAACACAAGCTTCTGGAGGGCACATAGGTCTGTAGTAGTCAGTTTAGTTATAGAGGTGCAGAGACAATTGTTGTTCTGTAGGCAAACATCAGTGCCTTGAGTTTGATGCAATTGGCAGCTACAGATAGCACTACAATAGTCCAGTCTGGATAGAACAAGAGCTTGGATGAGGAGTTGTGTATCATGCTCTGATAGGAAGGGTCTAATCCTCCTAATGTTGTTTAAAGGGCACCGATTATGCCCCTTTTTACAAGATGTAATATTGGTCTCGGGTTTCCCCAGAATGTATTTGTGAAGTTACAGCAAAAAAATACCCAGCCCATTCTCATCCTTTGGCATCATACATGTGACGCTTTGTACATTTCGTTGAAATCTTACGCACATGGCATCCTTTAGCATCAATATGAGACGCAGAACCCAAGGCGTCATACAGGTGACGCTCTTCTAAATCCAACGCACATGGCATCGTTTAGCGTGAATATGAGAGGCAGATCCCAAGGCGTCATAACCGTACCCTACCCCAGACCTAAACCTACCCAAAACAGTGTGTGTTATATTGACGCTAAAGGATGCCACGTGCGTAAGATTTCGACGAAATGTCATTTGGCGTCACCTATATGACGCCAAAGGATGAGAATGTGTTGAAATACCCTACAATTAATTTATTATATCCATTTGAAAATGTCATTTTTGGGGCCTGTTTTAAAAAAAGCTGTTTTGGTGTGTACCACCTTAAATGTAAATGAGTTGCATATCCCCGCCCTGCCTTTGGATGAGGGCGTAACTTGCATACCTATGGCAATAAACAGTCGGTAGAAGCAGAATGGCTGAGAATGACAAACCCGCTGTTTTGTATGGCATTCAGCCGTACATGTTTGAACCGGAATCAGACCCAGATGATGAAGAGACTCCGGCAGAAGAAACACAAATGAGAATGGACCAGGACGTCTCGGAATGGTTATTTGGTAAGTACTTATAGAGCTGTAATCGCGCCCCCTTTGCAATTATGGATGTGCAACACACATACAGACACACACAAACTGTGATAACGTTGGCGCATTTTTTTGAAACTACAAACACAAATACTGTGATAACGTTTGCTACGTACAAACGAAATTACATTCATGTGATGTTTCTGTCTGCACGCCAATATCCCTCGTTCTACAGCTTCGTGTTGATGTGCTGGCCTTTGTATAAACATAGCAATTTTGATGTCTTGTCTTTACAGAAAACATGCACAGTTTTTAATACAATATCTTATGTGCATATTATATTATAAAATATATTTATAAATGTGTGGTTACACACTATACAAACAAGGTTTGAATTATATACACAGACATCCTACGACGTCGACAACAACTTTAGACGCATTTGTTGTTGAATTGGCTGACATCGACTGAAATGACTATTTGCTCAAAAATCATAAAATACACTTACTTGTACTGGAGGTGACGTTGGATCGCGAACAGTAGGCAACGAGCCACACTTGAGGATTAACTTTGAAGCAAGACCTGCTTTGAATTGACCCTCGTTCACAAAACAGTCTGTCAGAAAATGATTCGCGCAAACAAACATATTTTGGAAGTTTAAGTGGCGCCTTTCCTTCGTAAATAAAATCCATCCACTGCGTTTTCAGTGGCTATGATGGCGGAAGTAAGTGAAAACTACTATGAACATTATTACATCCCACAACAGAACAGTTATGTTTCTTAGGAGGCATTTTCGACAAGGCAGCACAAATCGTCAGAACACCGGCTGTCGTTGAAACAATGGAGGATGGTGTACAGATCACCGAGGGTGGGGTCTATGCCAAAACCACAGTGTCAATCAAACCACGTCGGTGGGGCTTGCATAAATTCTACGTCACATTGAGCCGAATCTTAGAAAAGCTCGTTCTGAGACAGTGCTTATGATTTATTGAGATTGTAAAAAAACAACTGGGTGGATTTGTATCATTCTAGGGTGATTTTGCTCACACACTGCCAACACACATTTATGTTCAAACACCATGTAAAAGTGAATTTTGCATAATAGGTGCCCTTTAAGGCATATCTGCAGGACTGGGCCGCTTTAGCAAAATGGTCTGTGAAGTTTAACTGATCATCAATCACAACTCCAAGGTTTCTGGCTGTCCTTGGTGGAAGTATGGTTGATGAACCTAGCTGAATGGAGAAGTTGTGCGGAAGTGTTGGATTGGCTGAGACCTCAAGCAGTTCTGTCTTTGCAAGGTTGAGTTGAAGGTGGTGGTCCTTCATGCAGCAATAAAAGTCTGTCAGGTAGGCTGAGATGTGAGCAGCTACCTTCGAATCATCTGGGTGGAATGAGAGGTAGAGTTGTGTGTCATCAACTGTCGAGTGCGCGCTCGCGATCATTGGTAAATTACCATTGCTGTTACCAATGATCGCGCGTGCGTACTCAACTACTGTGGACTTCGACCGAAATCAGATAGTAAATACAGGTATGTGAGCTGGCTGAATTAACATCACTTTTATTAATATCTTTCGCATCTACTGCAGTCAGATTCACCGTGTTCACTCTGAATAAAATAACTCACATGGCTGTGCACTTGTAATGACACATCAAGGATGTTAAGAGGCTAAAAGCAGGTTTAAAAAGAGGATAACAGGGTGTAGGCAACACTGATTTTTGTCGTTGTTCTCTGTACTGACAGCACTCAAAATTGACAAAAAAAATTAGCTCAATGTTAAAATTGACCGAAGTTCTCCTTTAATATATTGTTTCACACTATATCAGCTTCTTAATATTTAGTGTTTCTTATTTCAACTAAATTTCCTCTAACTAGTGTTTCTTTCAAACTCTTAAGTCCCCACGGCCCACATCAAAAGCTCAAATCAAAAATGTAAAATGGATTGCATGATTCTCTGAGGATTCTCTTCTGAAAGTTAACCACTTTTTAGTTTTGTCTGTATGTAATTAGTTGCTAAATTCAAAGGCAGATGGGCTCCTCTTATTTTTAAATTCACTGCTGGACACAGGGATAAAGACTGATCAACTCTGAAGTCAGATTTATATAAACATGCAATTAGAGTTAATTAAACCTGTGTCTCTGTGTATAAAGATATAACCTCCTCTTACTCTTGTTAAGGACCCAGCCTATCAGTCTTAGTGATGAAAGTAGTTAACTACTATTTTATTCTTATTTTTATATATATATATATATATATATATTGTCACAGTTTGAATTTGCAGGCAATAATGATACCCTGATACCTATGAGTGTAGTCACATAATATATTGCAATGTGCTCGGTTAAAAAATATGATCAAATCAGACAAACAGGGGAAATCAAATTATTAATTTGCGAGGCATTGGTGGATTTGCAAATCACTTTAATCACTAATCCTCATCACTAATTTACATGCATGGCAATTTTTTTCACTAATAAATTTGTTAATGGCTTAAAAAAATATTAAAAGCCAGACAGTTGCCACATGATGTACTTTATTCTTCAGAAAAGTGGAAGCTTATTATGTTGCAGCATTATATTCTGAAGACAATGGCAAAGAAATTGGCAGAAAGTGAAATTATCTTTTGAGCTTTCCCTTTATACAGATGGAAGAAACATTTTAGACAGAAGAGTTTTGCAAAAACCAGAAATGATTTGTTAAAGTACAATGCCATGAATCGTGCAAACTGTGGCAAATTAGCACCCGTTTGTTTTTGTCAGCAGCACTGCTAACTACAACTCTTAAAAACACCCAGCGAACCAATGACATACAAGTGCCATCTGTGTACATTGTGTTTCTAAAAGCTAACGGATAACAAGTTCAGACGTGTCTGAGGCTGAGATTTTTTAGTTGTCGCTCCAATAATACGGAAAGACAAACTAGAAGTCATTTTTATGTAGGAGTGCCTGTGATGCTCCCTATAGACTACAATGGCAGCTCACTTGAACAAAGCCATAGAGCAGAATGAATCACTGTATGTGAAAATAAAGAGACTCTTTTTCTTCAGTATCGGTATTGTGCATGTTTGAGCATGTTCTCTGTATTCACAATGACAATGGTTGTCATTATTAGTAGCGGTTTGGGACCAGGGGCAAAGGTTGCCATGAGAATAAAGCCAATATGAAATTTAATCAAGGTAGAAAAATGAAATTCAACGAAAGGTTAAAGGGGTAACACAAATGCCATCAAAATGCCATTTAAACAAGCCTTGCCCTTTCATGAGTGTCATCACATGACACTCTGGAGAACATTGGGGATGTTTGTCTAAAAGGTCTTAAATAAAAACAAAGCCTTTCATTTGAATGAGGCTGACAGTCCTTGGCACTTGATTGTTGGGTAACACTTTATTCTGTTGACTACGGTGCACCTACATGTCACTCTCATTAGAGTGTTAGTAGTCAGTTTGATTACTGTAATATCTGCAACTTAATTTTGATGCTCCCCAACAGACCTTCTTCTGACTATAACTAACTTATTCGCCTTAACCCGTCATTTCTACTAACCCCTACTGCTAATAGTCCAGTAATACTCAACTAATACTCTAATGAGAGTAGGTGTAGGTTCATGTGGCTGCTACATTACGTATAGTCCAAAGAATGTCTACAGGGGACCAAAATAAGGGGAAACCAATTGTTGTGATGAACGAAGTGAAGAAGACTCATAATGCACATGTAAAGGCCTGGTCATACCAAGAACAAAACAAAAACTTCTCTGACCTCTTATTGCATTTTATTCTACAACACTTTGAAGTCTTAAGGTCACATCTAACTTATACAACCCAGTTGTCCACTGGAAAATGTTCATCAGCTGAACGATTGGCACAAGTTACATTAAGCCTAAATCCTAAGCCCAACTGTACATCTGTCCCCCACAGCCAAGTCTTGTTTGAGGGAATATTTGTTCTTGGTGTCAATATTAGGCCTGAATATGTGGAAAGCTTCTAAAATTTAATGAACCAAATGCAAGGAATTTAGACTGACATGTGTTTATAAAATACCTCAGACTGAAAGAAATTAATGCATCTACTTCCTAAAGTGTCAGGTTTTTCTTTAAAAGTCGATTCTATCTCTTTAAATCGATTCTCACTAAAGTTCAATGATAAAGGCTTCGTGGGATATGTAATTATCCTCACGTTTTGAGAGGTGAAACAGGTAATACATCACCCACTTCATTCCCATTCCTTTCCATTCCAATATTTCTTCCATTACAGTGATTAAGTATACGTATGTAACATGCATATTTATCATCTTTGGCTATGACACTGTATCAACTCAGCTTATTGAAATTACATTGAAATGGATATTCTGCTGTCAAACAGAACGTCGTCTTAAAAGACATTTCCAGTTTCAGTTTTAAGAACTTTTCATCCTAGACTATACTGCACATCTTTGTGTATGCAACACATGTTACTATCTGTCATCAGCAGTTCTTTGGCAGTCTCTAAGTGCGGAGAAAAGGTAGAAAAACTAGTTGCTTTTAAAGATTTTTTTTATTATTATAATTTCTTGTCAGAATCTGTCAAGGTTTTATGTCATCGATACTAGTAATAATAGACTGCCAAAAAAGGTTTAAAATGTTATTTACAGATGTCAGATACTATTATTAGTATCAGTTACTAATAATAATAGAATACTGCCTTCTATTTTACAAAAAAACAATAGTATGTGGAAAAAGTATGCAAAGTGCAACATTAACCTTTCAACTGTAGTTAGGGCTTTTTGACTTGTTTGTTTGTTTGTTTGTTTGTTTGTTTGTTTGTTTGTTTGTTTGATTTGTTTACAAGATTAGAGGAACCTAGAACAAATCTTATGCATCAATGTCTGTAGTGTGTGTTTTAGTTGCAAAGTGTGTTGCATTGCACAGTTTGCTTTTGTTTGTCTTTGCATAAATAGTAAGACTAGTAAGTTAGTATGCTATTCTGAATATAGCAAGTCAATTGTTTCAGGTCTGTCTAAACAAATCAGTTGAATGAATGATTCAATGAATCACGCATAAAGACTCTGGCTGAATTCGAAACTATGTAGAACATACTTTTTTACAAAATAAGTATCTACTCAGAGTAGGCGATTTCGGAAGTGTGACTTCTTTCCGCTGTTAAAACACTGATTTGAGCGATTACATGAATGGTGATATATTTCAATAAGTTGTATTGCATTCTCCAACATACAGTACCTTTTCTGCTGTAATCTGTAGTAAAGATGAAGAGATTATCAGTCTACGTGCTCTCTGTGCCGTTTGAACTTAGACGGCTACAGCGAGCAAGCTCTCACTCAAAAAAGAGCGATAAATATTAAAGAGTGCCAAAACTCTGTATAAATTAAATAATTTATGTCATTTATAATAAGGTGACATAGAACATAATGTCACAACTTCACACATTTACCCGTTGGTGTACCTACAAGTAAACTTTATAACAACAAACTTGGACAGATACATGTTGGGTGTTATGGGATGCATTATTTATTGAAAAAAAAAGAGATCAGAGTACTTGTTTGATGATGCACCCTCATAGGCATCTGCTCTTATTTGTTATGTCTACTAGCTGGGTGCATCTCAGAGTTTGTAGAGTAGTTCTTGACTGACAGGCCGTATTTGTCATGCTGTCTGCGGGAGTTCACACAGAGACTGAAATGATGGGAAGGCCAGCGAGGATCCGCAGACTCCCAGGCCTGAATCCTGCTGCACTGATAAGCTGCACCTTGGTGGGCCGAGCCGAGCGTTCAGGTGCCCAGATCAGCAGGACTCAAACAGCATCCATCCTGGCTGCATTTCACTGTTTATTATCAGCTACACACAGAAAGTGAAACCCATCAAGACTAATAAACAGGAACATGCAGAAGCAGTAACAGAGTTTCTGACCTTAAGACACTTTCATAGTTAAAATTCTCAAATACAGACATTTGCAAGTTCTTGCTGTTTGGTTTAAAGGATAGCAAAGACAAGTAGATTTCCGAATTTCGATGTGTTTTAATCAGTTAGATTGAAAAACTTAGACCATTACCCTCGTCGGTCACCATGATTTTGCCAAGTAAGACATACTTTGTTGATCCTGGAATAATATTCCTGTCCCAAAATGTAGTACTTACCCTAACCCTACCCTAAACCTAACCCTACCCATAACTTTTCCCTAAAATCAGAGGGAAATGATAGGTGAATAACACTGATGTAGAAGCACCTCACGCTGGTTCTAAGCCTAAACTTGACATAAACTGTAAACTTGTCCCTCAAATCTGATTGGTTGATTGGAAAGTTGTTCCAGGATCAACAAAGATGTTGATCCACGAACATGTGGTGCTTTGTGTAATCGCGTTCACCACCCTCGCCAACTTGTTTGAAGTCTTTGTTTCATTGAATGGAATATCCACTTATAGCTTTTTTTTTGTAGTCGAACTCATTTCTTTGCCTTTTATATTCAGAGCACATTGAGTCTTGATCTGATCTTATGTTGTTTGACACACTCCAGTTGTGTATCTATATTCATTGAGTCTGACCTTGCATCTTGGGCAAAGTTATGAAGTCTTTTTTGGATGGTTGATTCATGCAATTTGACATTAACTGAGGCTACACTTGCTTATAACTCCCTTTTATATTATCCTGGGGTTCTTTAAGACCTTGGTCATGTTTGGAATGGAACGCTGCCTCTTATTCAGAATGGTGTGCTGATGTTTAAAAAATAGTGAAACGGTATGCAAAATGGTGCATGTGTAATTCAGTGAGTGGCGTCCATTGTCATTTCAGTTATTTTGCATTTATCAAATTGCAATGTGTAAATATCTTAGCACTGGTCAAGTTGAGTGCATTGCATTGTGGGATAAAGTATAAAATACATGCACGGGTTCTGTCAATACAATAAGATTATGTGGATGAACTCTTGCATTGATTGGATGCTTTTATTAAATAGTTGTGATGCCTTTCTATTTATGGATGTCACCATTTTTGATATCAAGAGTTATTGACATTTATTTGCTCTGCATGATGTTGTATGAACAGAATGATTGAAGATGCTTAAACAGTATGAGTAGTATAGTAATATGCTATTGTGTGCACAGTCTTCATCTCTCTGGCTGAAATGGTGGGACGGTTAGTCTAAATTGCTAATGGTTGAAAATCTGGAGTTGAGTGGACTGACTACAAAATGACTTGGAAACAAAACCCTTCCCAGACTCATGGGCAATCTTTTTGTAAGGGCCTCTAAGAGCCCTTTTAATCTCAGCATGATGTACCACACTGAGAATAAACCAGACCGCCTGATGTTCAAACATGGCAAGTTACTCGCAAATTATGTTAGAATCCTTTTAATCCTTAATAGATGAAACATCTGCAATGATTTTGCTGGAGATGTGAAATTATGATGATATTGCAGGGGGTTTTTTTTGCCTTGGAGTTTGACTGAAATTAGTTTTGCAATCTTATTGTATCTAAACGGATGCAAAAAATTCTGCTAAAATTGGTAACTGACACATTTATGTGAATCAAATGAAATTGTCCAGTCAATTCAAAACACAGATGACAAAGTCTTGCAAGGATGAAAATATTTATGTAAAAGTATATGTGTAAATAGCATTAGCAAGTCACTCAAGATCCGCCTCTATATGTACTCTGTGGTATGATGTTTGTGGGTCAATTTGACCCACATATTTTATTGTTAAAGGCAGTTGCACAGAATTTGTCCGTTTCTCAACTATCCTCTGAGGGTATTGACATCTATGCATCTGGAAGACACTTTTATCCGAAGAAACTTATACTGCATTGAAGGTTTACATTTTCTTCAGGTTTTTTGCATTGTTTTTCATTACTGTACACAATCGTAACAAACCCGCCACCCATTTTAAGGCTGCAACCCACCAGTTGGGTCTGAGCAAAACTTTTCGAACTTTTCCAGGTGTTTTCTGCTCTGCATCCTTCAAAAAGCGATCACCACAAGTACATTGCAATATGGCGCATCAGATCATTTCAATCAATATAGTTGTTGCTCTCCACAAAACGGCATAAACATCATTAATACAAATTAGGACAAAAGGTGAGCTTGTCCTTTCCATTTCCATTGACGACGCAATTAGGGGTGTTAAAATATTAATCTGTGTTTGTATGGAGGCCTCAATGGATCGCATGACCTGTTTGTCATAATCCTGCATTCCGAGACTCCAGAGAGAAAGTGAGGCGTGCGCTGATAAAGAAAGAACCACCGCTAATTAAAATGAAGGAGAGGAGAACAGATGGCTTCTTCACAGCTGGAAACTTCACTGTGTCTGGGACAACACCGCCTGGAATACCACAGGGATAAATATGCTGCCCCCTTTGTTTTGCTTTCTGGATGCAGTCACTTTGAGCTAATGCCCTTTGAATTTCCCTACAAACCACGACCAACTCGGAATACTTGATCAGGCATTGAAACGTGTCTGCGGTGCAAATGAATGAGGTGATTATGTTTTAAAAATCATCATTCCCAAAGAAACGGCGCAAGACTGCATCGGTTACTGCTAACGAACGCAACCATTTGTTTTCCATTCCGCGTCACTTTTTCTGGGAAATTATTAGAGCAATATCTTCCTTACTGACTAATGCATGCACACATTATGCACTTGAGAGAATGGTAATAAACACTTTGAAAGAAGAAGCGTGATTTCCTTTCGCCTTGCGTGGTTGTTTTGGCTGTAGGCGTTTTTCACTCCTCTCAAACGGCCTTTCCAACTTCATTCAACTGCTTCAATTTGACACTTTACTTGATAAGGCACCAAAAAGTGAATTTCTCGTCGAGTAGCCCTTCTCTGCTGTTTTTTAGCTCATGCTGATTTCTTTTAACTCAAAATTCAGGTCTAGTATGTTAGTGTTTTCTGTATCAGGCTTCTTAACTTCCAACAGTTTTGCAGGTGAGTAATGCTGTGCTGGTCTCAGCTAAGCCAGCGTGGGTTTTTTGCATGCTGGTCTAAAGGTCTGTTCACACCAAGCATGAATATTTGTATTTTTAATGTCAATAAAAAATAATTTATTATGGGCCTGTTCACACAGATGCTAAAAAAGGATCTGCTAGACAGGAGGGAATTGCTAAAAAAAAAAAAAGGGAAGTTTAATCCATTAATTATTGTCCAAATAATTTAACTTTTATTTAGGCCAAGGTTCCACAGGGTTTGTGCTTTTGTCTCTGTGCATATGATTCAAATCACACAAAAAATAAAAATAAAAACAATCAAAAAAATTAAACACTTACCTAAAACGTATATAATATTTTATTTTTTTACCAGCATGTGTTGACCATTAAGCAACTTTGAACATGAGAATATGTTGTTGAATGTATTGAAATATGAACTTAAAATCTCAGGGTTCGACTGACAAAATTGTTTGGTAAGCCCTAATTTAGGCTTATGAAAAACTTTTTTGCACAAACTTAATTACTGTAGTACCATCCGATTGTAACAATCTGTCCTTTGAAGGTGAGTTGACAGAGCCCATCTGCAGTTTATTAACATAAACTAAATACACAATAAACAAAGACATGAACCATAACAGAGACATAAGCTCGGTTACACAAACAAAGTTAGACAAGAAACAATGGTAATATGAGGGCTATATACACAAATATATGCACAATGATGAATGACTTAACAAGACACACCTGAACACAATGAACCAATAAACCAATAAGAGTGGGACACATGAACCAAGGGAACCAATCAGAACATGACACATGAGACTAGGGAAGCATATGACAGGATCACATGAAATCACATGACTGACCATGACAATTGGAAAAACTTTGTAATTAAATTACATAAATCTGTATTCTAAATTTGATTTTTGATCAGCACGGACTTTTTTTACAGGTGTGAATTTTGTGTTCAATCCTCACTCAAATGCAGCAACAGATCCCATCAGATAAACAGTTGTTTATTATTGGATAGCACTTGCTCATTAGCGTTTTTGCCAGACAGCTACACAAACAAAATAAATGAGCTCTATCATTTCAAAACAATCCTCTTCTCCTCCGCCTGCTGGTTTTAATAGCTTCATATACAGTATATGAAGATGTCCCTGAGGGACCGTACAGAAGCATCTGCTCGCTCTCCGATCTTTTCGCTAAGAGAAGGTCAGGCGCTGACAGTGAGGACGCCGCTTGCCAACAGAGGCGAAGTAAGAACAGTATCTGACAACACTCGAAAGCCCTTATTGTCTTGGGTTTTCCCTTCAGTCCGAGCTTCAGGAATAGCCCTGCTTTTTCTCAGCTTACATCAGATTCAGATTTCAACAGCTAGCCATGGAGAAAAATGTGGAATTCTTTCTTTGTGTTTTTAGTTCACACATGATGATACAAAAACGTGCTTCAAAGTGTTCATAGTATTTTTTAATATCCAAATTAGTTTAAATTTTCAGTTTACTGTTTAATTGTAATTTTAGTTAATTTAATTATTTATTGTGTTTTTTATTGTTTTTATGTAGTCTATTTAGTTGTTAATATGTATTTCATTTTTAGTTTTTGAAATTTTAGTACTTCAAATTAAACTAAACGAAATGTTGCATTGGCAAATCGCTGAAATACAATACGCTTACATTTTTTTTAATGTTATTTTATTCCAGTTAACATTTTCAATGTAATTTTAGTTCAAGTTTTAGTAATGTTGTTCTCAATTTTATTTGATTTTTAGTAACACAAGGGGTTTTATATATTTTATTTTATTACGATTAATGTTAGTTACCTTTCCAATTGATCTGGAATGTAATTTTCACATGATAATACAAGCAAATCCCACAGACTTGCATTGAAAGTGGGACATGATGAGCCATATATCTAGAGACCAGAATATTACAAAGACTTGATGGTGGGATTTTTGACTTTTTTGAACAGCCACCCACTCTAAAATCCGCTCACAGCATCCTAGCATTGTGGCTGGGAGTTTTGCATGAGCAAATTTTCTTCAGAACATGCAAAAATTGAGTCTGATTACAGAAAACATCAACGTTTTAGCAACCGCCTATTGTTCAAACTGTATTCATGCAGTTGACATGTAATCACGCTTCTCAAAAGATTTCCTGCTGAAGAAAAGGAACGGTTATTAGCTTTCCCTGGAAACGCTTCGCTGGCCAGAGATGCTCTTTCATAGGACTGATCCATTTTGATCAAGCATCTTCTTATCTTCAACAGCATGTGTTCTGCCGTGGGCATCTGTTTAATAATGGAAAATGAATCGCATTTCCTAAGTGCGGCAAAGGTGTGATTTATAACTGTGTTCGTTTCCCCTTCCTTCTAGGTAAACCGTGTTTCATTGTTGGGTTACGAGGTTAACACTATAATAACTTGTTTGATTCTTATCAAAGCAGCAGCTAATGAGCTGGTTTCATCGTCATACTGGCAAGTGATATCAAACGCCTTCTTTGAAGTCCACTGACTTCATTACGAATAAAATCGAGTGGGTCGTGATGGGGAACGCTTCGGCCAGAACTGCTGAATGCTAAGCAGATACTGTAGGTGGTTTCCTACAGGGAAATAAGGAACAAGTCAATGAACATTTCCCGTGGACGTGTTTCCTTGGCTATAGGCCTTGGGTTGATCATTTTGGTGTTCAATGGGCAACATTGTAAGAGGTTTAACATTGCTCTATAAAAAAAAATGTATACTTAATTCAGAGTTCTAATGGTCATGAAAAAAGGAATGTTTAAAAAAAGTATTATTTCTCTAGTATATACATATCAATAGACACTACTGTGCAAAAGTTTGGAGACTGTAAGATTTTTTTAATGTTTTTGAAAGAAGTCTCTTGTGCTCACCAAGGCTGCATTTATTTGATTAAAAATACAGTAAAAACAGTAATATTGTAATAATATTATAACTTTTCTGGGCGAATATATAGTAAAATATAATGTATTCCTGTGATGAATTTTCAGCATCATTTCTTCAGTGTCACATGATCTGATTTGCTGCTCAAGAAACATTTCTGATTATCAATGTTGAAAACAGTTGTGCTGCTTCATATTTTTGGGGAAACCATGATTTAGTTTTTCAGTATTTTTTGACGAATAGAAAGTTTTAATGCATTATTTTTTGGTTAAAGTATTAATTTCTTACAAATCATCTTACTGTCTTCAGACTTATGATTTCTGGTTATAATTCATTGGATAGATTTGCTGTTGGGGAGTTTGTGTTTAGAAAAATCTGTTCAAAATGCATAGTTATGTCTGATTTGTGAATCCATCGTTAATCTTTATTTTACAGTAAGTGTACTTACAGTGTACTTACGACTGGCTAATATAAGGTAACTATACATGGGTTAAGGTTAGGTTTAGGTGGTAGGATCAGGGTTAGTGACTTATTACCAGTTATTGTAATTACTATAAGAAAATAATATTTATGTGTGGTACAGGACTGTTAAATAAAGTGCTACCAAATCCATTATTTTAAATGAATCAGAATGATTCAAATAGTCTGCTTTTTCAAATTCTTTCCCCGTTTTTGGTTCACCTTGACTAACATTTATAAGATGCCATGTAGACTGTCTTCTTTAAAGTTGAGTTAGGTCAGATGGTTAGCGGGAGGTACATAAAGGATAAAGTGAAAGGTCAGACGCTGGAGGAGAGTCTGTGCCCAAAGCAAGGTCATTCCAGAGGTCAGAGGTCAGGAAAGTCAGACTGCTGTTGGGTAAGAGGTGGTCAGACAATGTTTCTCCATGCATGTCCCTAAAGTAGAGGTCAGCAGGATTTTCACCTGACGTGCCCTTTTTTTTATCTCCTGGCTCAATATTAAAGACCATGTATGCTGGGTTAATATTATTATCTTTGAGATTCAACATCATGGTATTATTCTGAGATCAAAAAAACAGACCAAACTTGATCTTTCTTGCTTTTGTGCTATCGAATCCTCTTCTCTTAGGGTGCTTTCACACCTGCCTCATTTAGTTTGTTTGAATCGCAGTAGAGTTCGTTTCCCCCTTGGTGAGGTTCGTTTGGGCAGGTGTGAATGAAAGCAGCAATCGCACTTGGGTGCGCACCAAAAGCGGACCAAATAACTCGCTTTCAGGCGAACTCTGGAGCGGTTCGTTTGTGGTGAGAACGTGATCCGACCTCGAACAGACCCAACTGCCAAAGAACTGCGCATTTTTGGACTAAACCAGCTGCCGTAGCTGCGCTGTGCATTATGGGATGAGGACTAATGTTTGTTGACAGTTTGCACTAGCATGGCAGCTCGCGGACAAACGTGGAGTTATTTCAAATATTAACATTATTTTCAAGCCGCATCCTCGCTTCATTCTCAAATGTTATTGTTTGCCTAAAGTGGTGTAGACAAACTATATAATAAATTATGACCAGGGATACAATCAGCTTCATAGTAAAAAGTTGTCTGCCGGATTTTCCTCCTCTTTGTTAACTTCCAGGAGCTCTGGAATTTTCCCGTACGTTAATTCTGACCAATCGAAGTGCAGTTACCTCTGGCCAACGAGTGATGTGGATGTTGTCAGGTGACTGCATTTTGGTTCGTTTCATCAACTCATCATCTGATTCGGACCAGAGCAATCAGTGTGGTGTGAAAAGGAACCAAACCTCCTGAGATGATACAAAGTATAATTTTTCGCCCTTAGTCCGGGCCAAATGAACCGAACTACAGATGTGAAAGCACCCTTATTGTCTAAGGTTGCCGATACCGTGTCCTAAAGGAAAGATTTATGGAAACAGGGACTGAATGCAACAAAGAACAGAGGTGCGTTTCATTCCTCTTCCTATATCGAAATGACATGAATCCGTATATCATAAAAAACTAATTAGCACTAAATGTTGGGACACTGAAGACCTGGGATTTGATTATGAGGTCACATTAACATCAGATGACTATATTTCTAGACCAGATTTGGTGCTTGTCCTCCATTTCTGAAGACTTGAGAGGCTGAAGACAAGATGCTATTTTAGGTTGAGTGAAGCAGCCGATATGTATTCTAGAATGATGCTTGAAGTTAATTCTTTACTTTTTGTAATTAATCATGTCAGATGTTATACTTTTTGCAATTAATTATGTCAGATGTTATATTTCACAGTTACATGGCTGACTTTACTGCAACTGTTTTGTCCTTTTTTATAACAGGTTGAAATAGTCATGACTAATGATTTATTTGACAGCTGCATTATAAAATAACACAAACAAAGATTTTTTAACGATCATGAATGAGAAGCTATCCACGTCGTGATATTCTTTGAAGAAATCACCGGCGCTCCGTTGACTAAAGTTGAGCCCACGGGGCGTTCTCTAACAGGACCGTTACTCATTTATGACAGCGCGGCATGGCTTCATTTCATCCTGCTCTTTTAATGTTCTGAAAGACGCATCGCTCCCCTCAGCATCACATCAGTGTGGAGACGTTGTCGTTGGGAAAGTGACACTCAGATGAAACATTAGAGAGATCAGCATGTAGCTTTCAGCTTCTCTTCTGTCGTAGAGTCATGATTTAACTATGCATATCAACAGGACGTCTTCGATACTTGTTAGTAAACCATTGAGTCGTTGACTAAATGATGTGTTCTTTGTAGTTACTGTTACATGCCTCACCTGAAACCACTCAAAGCATACTCATCTGTCAGTGCAACCCGTCGAGATCTCCTTAATATCTCAATCCTCTCTTCTAGACTGCAATGGAGCGCAAAACTTCTCAGATGTTAGTGTTTCTGTGCTTAGATTTACTAAGATACAAAGTTTGCAATGAAAAGTCAGAAGTCTCATTATGAGCTCATCAACATTTCTCATCCCTCATGGGTTTTTCACAGCGATGCCATAGAAGAACAATTTTTTGGTTCCCCAAAGAAGCTGTCAGTGATCAGTTCTTAAAGTGCCCCGATTATGCTATTGTAAAAGTTCCTCTTTTCTTTTCTTTTTTGGAGGTCTCTTACAACAGGTTTACATGCATCCAAGGTTAAAAAACAATTTTCTCATAATATACATTGCACATCACCTAATTTCTCAAAGAGTCGGTGTGAGAACGGTTTGTTCGAAGATTCAGTCTCTAAACGCCTCCTTTCTGTGAGCCTGCTCTGCTCTAATTGGTCAGACGGCCCAGTCTGTTGTGATTGGTCGACCGCTTAGAGCACGTGTCAGAAACATAAAATCTATTACCATATCTGAATTTCAGCTCTGGATCTTCCTTAACACTTGATACACAGTGATATGAACAGTATAATGATGGCATCCGTTTTTTTATGTATCAATTCCAGCGTCAGATTCTTTTTAAGTGCTTCAAAGTGGATTGTTAGACAAGCATCTTATTGAACATAAACCAAACTCTTCCAATCTCAGATACAAATACTGTGTTTGAGGGCAGGGCAAAGAAGACGTTGTTCACGGGCAGCCAATGAAGACTGTGGGCGGGCATTGTGCAAATTTGTTACATATAACAGGAATTGTTGACGACTGTCACAGTTTCATTATCGATTCTTTCTTTTAAGAGACCAGAACTTTATGTGTTGTGTACTTTGATCTTTAAAACTTTGCAGACCTTTTACATTCACAAACAGCTATATTACACATAAATGGAAGATAATATACGAAAAAGCATAATAGCTGCACTTTAAAAGAACCCTTTATATATATATATATATATATATATACAGTATATGAGCTCTTAGACTTTAATTTCATGCAACCACACACATTTGAGTCTCACAAGTTTCTTTTTTATTTTTCCTCTACTATTCTCATGTAGACTGACACGAACATATTGTAATGCATGACGGGGATTGGGGGAATTAGGAAGATAACAGCAACAACTTTTGGAGCCTTTCATGTAAAAACTTTATAAACAACGTCTTGTCACTTTCTTATAAATTATGCAGTCTATACTGCTGCGTGCTTGTCAAAGTAATCGTCACAGTGCAGTTGGTGTTTAAGACGTGTTTTTTAACCTTTCATGTAGAATATTACACAACGACAACTTTCCAAAAGTAAACTAATTACCATCCAAAAATTAAAACAATATTCCCCACCAAACTCTGTTGTAAAATTGCATGCTGCCCCCTGCTTGTCCAGCTGACAACCTTGTGAATTATTTCAAACTTATCTTGTTATTTATTCAAGATTGAAAATAGGATCTACCAGGAGGTTTTAGTGACGGATGAAGACAAGCACGGGTTAAAGGCTGTCAAACTGACTGTAAGCCGAGCAACATGGAGTCATATTTGTATGAGATGTCGTAAGACAGAACTGTACAACACCCACAACAACAACAACTGAAGACTGTTTGTTCTGGGTTTGTTTTTTAGTTTTAGTTTTTCTGCTTGGAATGTGCAACATCTCAATATTGTTGCATTCTCTTCATATGTCAGTGGCCTTCTGTTTTTATATAAATAATAACTGACAGATTACTTTAAACGTAATATTTCTCCAATGTCTGCATTTCTACAAACACATCGTTTGAATTACTAGACCTACAACGTTTACCAAATGTACAGTATTTAACCGAACAATACTGTATCCCAGAATCAACCAATATATCATAATATTATTTATTTATTCATTATTTATTTACACTTTACTAAAAGGTTAAATTTTTTAACATTAGTTAATGCATTATGACTCAGTGACGCATTATGAACAGTTTGCCCAGCAACTGTTTTACACATATAAGTAAGTAACACATATTTACACATACTGTTTTACACATTAAACATGTAAGTACGCTAGTTATTCCATTGCAAACAGCAACATGAAGGCTGGTGAGTTCTAGTATTCCCAGTGTCCAACATGTGGCATCCCGTATCCCAGAATAACCTGAGCAACTTCTGCATTCCATCCTGAGCTCCTTTAAACGCACCACTAGGCAACACTGCCAGTCCTGATCTCCAATTTATCTGACCTTTGTTTGCTTGTGTGTTTACAGACCATTGCCTTTATGGGTGGTGTTAATTTTAGCTCAGCGTTCTGGGAAGCCTTCAGGTAGCCAAGGACAAACCTGAGCACTCAAAGTGATATGCACATAATATTCCCCGACGTCAAGACATGAGTAAATTATATATAGAATGTCAACACGTAGACTTTGATGCCGTTATTCTTCAACACTGGACTCAAGAAGTCATTTACAGGGTCGTTATCGTAAACTAAAATTAAAACTAATATTAAAAATGTTTTGTAGAAGTTGGCAGGAAACTGAAGTATGGTGACGTATGGTGAGCGGCCCCTAATTTAATAACAAATGATCATTTAGACGGAAGTGAATCAATCAAAACTAACTTTAGCTGGAAAAAACATTTTTCAAGAGCCACTATAAAACCAAACCAATCTCTGTTACTTTAAATTATATGTTTATCTCTGTAAAGCTGCTTTGAAACAATCTACATTGTTAAAAGCGCTATATAAATGAGGATGACTTGACTTGACTTGACTTGACGTATATTTGAGTGAAACCGCTTCTGGAACAAGAAAAAATGTGGGCGGGGCTTAATTTTGTCTGTGGGGAATTGATTGAATGGTTGTGGTTTGCTATTGGTGGATCTCGTGTGAGTGACAGGTTGCCACTGGTAACACTGGTCACATATGAGATCTCCTTAATGTCTCAGTTGTGTCTTCTACACAGCAAGAAAGGAAAATGAAGATGTTTTCTGAAATCTGAGAAAAATACCTCAGTAATCTCATATGTCTCAGTTTAATTCGAGATCCCATCAATGCAATCAGATTTTCCAAAATACCAAAGTCTGCAATCAAAAGTAATTTTTCATCAAATTCTCAGTAGATTTTCCCGTTATTCTATGCATATTTATTTATATTTCTCCTAATACAGTAGGAGAAACATCAGAGACAAAATAACTATGAGCTATGAAGTGTAAAGATATGAACAATATACAAACAATTAAAATATCTTTTCATCTGTCTTGATCATGATAAGGTGAAATATATTCTGAACATTTACAAAAAGGCCCCGTTGTACTGATAAAGCTTTTTCAATCAAGTCGCACGTCTCATTCAAGGTGAGATGTTCACATCATAAATTTGTGCTTTATCTGCAGAAACAATGTTTTAACAGCTGTTGTGTATTATAGTGTGTTACAAGACAGCTGTTTCATTCTCCAGTTCTTCCAAGTGTGAACTTTCACAGCCGTGTCTGTGAGAATTAAACGTTTCATCCTCTTTATTTATGGTCACGTCTTATTTAAACCCAGAATGCTACATTAAGTGTTCAAAAACCTGTGAAAGAGAACAGAAAGGATCAGACAAATACGTTTTTGATTTCTAAAACAGAATTGTGCTGTTTCACATGTTGTCGCATTTCCCCTGGCAGTGTTTGATATGAACTACAACACGTCAACACCTGTCTTATTACACGCTTCCTTGACAATCCATTTTGCACTGTACGTTACTGTACTGTACTGAAGCAATGTCATTTTCCAGTAGAGTTAGTTTGAGTTTAACATGTTGCAAGCTAAAAATGTGATTTGCATTGAATTTAAGCACTGCAGCACTTTTATAAGCCCGTTTTTGGTTTGATTTAATAATATTTTTCAGTATTAAATAATACTTTTTATTGCTCTTGCTTTGATTTTTTTCTTTCATTGAGCTCATCACATCTTGTTTTTTGAACATGCAACTGCCCTAATATATGCAGCTCACTAGGACTTTATGAACTTCAGAGAAACGTGTGTCTAAGATTACAAAAAGTCAAGTAGATCTGCTTTCCAATGCCAGAGATTGTTGAACCAGAACTAATATGAGAATTTTCTTATTTTATATCATGATATTTTTATTTTATATTCTTTCACTATATTCTTTTTGCATGTTAGAAGCTTAAATGTATTAACAGTAGTTAATGCAGTTGGTATCATGAACTAACAATAAAAAATAATTTTACAGCGTTTATAAATCTAGGTAAAATTTGTATTTCTACCTATACATATTCTACAATTTCCAGTTGTGTAAATTAACACTAGTTGCTGTATTATGCACAATTTTTTTTATCACATTTTCTTAATCAGTCCACCAAAACATTTTTCCACAAATTGAATAAAATTGCAAAACAGCCAAATGGATGATAGATTCATTTTTTCCATTAAATCGATAACTAAACACTCTATGCTGAATTAACATGCTTTTATGTAGGGAGCTTGCATGCTTTTGGACAGAGTTTATGAACTTCAGAGAAACATGTGTCTATAATTGCATGAGTCATTTAAATATATGAGCAAAGGTCAGTGAAGGATATATAATGCATTATGGTGCATGCACACCAAGTATGGATATTCATGTATATATATATTTTTTTATTTATGACACTGCAACATTTCTCACATGCTCTTTTAACCCTGCAGAAAAAAACGACTTAAATTAGCCAAAGATGTTTTGTTGAACTGTTTTACCTGCTAGACTAGCTGATCTCCTAAAACTAAGTACCTAAAACCATGAAAACCCCATTAAGCTGACCAGTTTAACCACTGTGAGCCAGTTTAAGCTGTTTGTTTGCCCCATCAGGATGAACGACCTCTGCTGTTTATGACTGCCTCGTCATTATCATTTGTCTTGTCAGCATGTCGACCTGTTGACTGAGCAGCTTGAAGAGATATATGCCTTGGCATCGCTGGTTATTTCTTCTAAAGGTGGAACGGTTGCGGATCACGTCAACACGCTTTGAAGAATCAGCCTCGGCTAGTTGGGATCATCATAATGTTCTCTCGCATTCAGTGATTTGGTTCAAGTATTTTGTCCTTTTAATTGGCAGTGTGTTTAAGCATTATCAGAAATTTAGACAGAGATGCTGAAGTCCTCGTACGTTGTTAGTTTTCTTTTCTCTGAGGAGTGTAGTGTTGTTCCGTTGTGTTTATCGTTCCTCTGAGAGGACTCGCTTCTAGAGACTTTTCTCTTTTAATTGGATTGGATTCTGTATTGGCCTCATTATTTCGGCTAATTAAGATTTAGCTCTGTGGCATCTTTTGTCACCATGGTGTAAGTGATCCACATTGATTTTATTCGGTCATCTCTATTCAGATTGTTTTTGCCGAGGATCAAAATCCCAAACCGGCTTCTAAAATTCTGATAGATTCAAATTAATGAGCTTTTCTTTGAGAAAATGTAAATCATGTAAATATATGCATTGTATTCACACCCACTGTCACATAAGCATCACAAAAATATGATAACACAATATCATACATATTTTATGAGCAGTCACACAGCATTAGCATGTTCAACTTTACCTCAGTATATACAGAAAGTCTCAACTTAGTGTCACAGATTATGAACTGAACTTTGTCTGGGTCAAACTAAACTGAATAAACAATGAAGCTACAACCTTAGCCTGAGTTAATCTGATGTACCTTTGACTAATGAATAGAACAGTAAAGTTATCTATCAATCCAATCAATCAATCAATCAATCAATCAATCAATCAATCAACCAACCAATCAATCAACTCATCCATCAATCCATCCATCAATCAATCAATCAATCAGTCGTTTTGTCATTCTATCTATCTGTCTATCTATCTATCTATCTATCTATCTATCTGTTGTTTGTCATTCTTTCCATCCATCCATCATCTATCTTTCCTTCTGTCCGTCATTTTGTGGTTCTATCCGTCTATCTATCTGTCTGTCTATCTATCTATCTATCTGACGTTTTATAATACTTTCTCTCTGTCTGTTTGTTTGTGTTTGTTTGTTTGTTTGTTTGTTTGTTTTTTAGTTGTAGAAAACCTTTTAATTTGTAAATAATTTAACAAATATTTCAAAATAAAACAATGATTTGATTTTTTTTTTTATTGTTCAGTATCCTGTCAATTATATAAGTAGTTAGTCATCCAGCACAAAGAAAAACATCCCAGTTCCCTTATTATATCCTCTTCTGTCTTCCAGCTGTTGATTTGAGTCCAGCTGATTGCATAACTGACTTCCTTCCCACCGGACAGTCAAACCGTGGTGAAGACATCACTGTACACAGACTGCGGTTGCATCATCCCGGTGTGTGTGCCGTTGCAGAGAAGCCACTACATGCGCTTGAGTGTCTAGTTGGAAGAGTGCCATTCAAATTCAGTGATTCATACCGTTGTTCAAATGGATGGAAAATAGGGCCTGCTTGACCCAACATGTTATTTCTCCCTTAACACGTTGGCATGTTGTCAGGAATGTATTGTTAGTCTATTATGGCATACAATATGAATCAATCTAGTGACAACACACTTATTTCCCCACCCTGAATAGGAAAACGGGGTAGTCACAATACGAACAGCATCATTCTTCATTCGTGCACGAGAACGACAAGTCGTATATCTGCGATAGTGGGACGCATCTCCGCGGAACCGCTTCCAAGGGCGTCTTCATTCAATTCCTGTGCTTTTACATTCTTCCCCTCCTCTACCAGCACGGAGTCATTGATGATCGCTGTGACAGAGGTTGACAGGTGAGAGTTGCAGCCTGACAGACGTCGCAAAGGGGGATGATTGAGTTTTGACGCTTTCTGGAAATCATGCTAGTGTTGCAAACACGCTGCTAACTGTAGCATGCGTAATCTCCCCTGGCAGGCGGCGAGACGGTTCAGAGCGTTTATCTACAGGAATGTGTGGCCTGACTCACGCCGTCTCCACACGAGAAATGGACAAAGCTCTGAAAGAGTCGTCCGAGGATGTGGAGTTGGTTTTTGGGTCATGGAAAAGCTTCGCTCTAATGCACGACACGGGCCAGCGAGTTTGCTTTTTCCGCCACTGTTTCTCTTTCTTTTATCCTGTCCAGATGAGCATCAGGTTCACTCGGAAAGAGGCTCGCGCTGGCAGAATTCCCAGCGATGGTCAACAAAGGTTGTTGATGCTGTTTTGTGCAGCAAAGAAGCCTCAAACAAACACGACTTGACGTTTGTTGTGCCTGTTCTGGGGCAGCCTGTCCCAGATATCCAATCCTGTCCTGTGGAGAAACTCTTTCTTTTTGACTATGTTGTCTTGTCCTATAATCTTTTATTTTCTGGGAAGCTCGTGTGCTTTTTGCATCCCTCAGGCATGTTGATGTTTTAAACCTTCCGGAGGACTAGCAAACGTGTCTGTTACCTTTTCACAGAGGAAGATGTGCAGTGATATACATGCCTTGCAAATGCATTTAGGACTAGATATTTGAAACGAAATCATCCACATTAGGAATAGTTTATAGTGGAAATCACACGAATAAATCCGACAGCTTCCAGGACCAATAGTTAGTGCAAGTACGTGACTTTGAATACTTCTAGCAATGCAGGCACTTTCGCAGAAATTTGAACTCAGAGCATCGCCATCCATTTCTCAACTTGATGTTGTTTTTGGGGTCTCGACCTGTGGTTAGAAGCAGAGTTTCTTGTTTGCATGACATGTGGACTTAATAAATAATTTCTTGAGCAAAATAAGCAAGCTGACATTCAGTACAAACCAATATTGAATATATACACATTTTATTTACGCTTTTTTTTAGTTTGTTAAGAGATTTAAAGCACCACTAAAAAATGCACATGTGCGTAAGAACGAGCCTATGATTGAATCTGGAAATAAAGCAAAGTAACAAAATTAGAATTAGTCCTCAGATTCCATGTCCGTAATTTCTAGTAAAATTCTGGCATTAATTCGATCTCAAATGGATTAATTAAAAAAAGTTACTACTCCACCACCTGCATGACATCATTAACCAATGTGGTTAAACAACAAATTTGCGATAATACGGTTTCGGGAAAAAGTCATGACTGGCTAGTGGTTTTATTCAATGATGCATCGTATTATGGTTGTTAAGAACCAAGTAACGCCATTGTATGCAAAACACGCCCCTGTTTAGTTCCGGTCTCTATTAAGCCCCGCCTTCTGAAAATCACACTGTGATCTGATTGGTCGGCTGGATCAGTGTGTTGTGATTGGTCAAGCGCTTCAAACATAGTTGAAAAAGTTCAAACACTTACTATAACCACCAGTTTAACGCACTACTAAATAACTCAACCAGGCCCCGCCCCTTTATTTTGCATTTTAATTATTTAAATGAGGAATATTGTGACGTGTTCGTTCCCGGAAGAAAACTCAAGACTACAATGGAGGCGTTTCAGGGAGTTCAGAAACACTGACACTGATATAGAGAATAACTTTGTAACTTTTCTGAGCTTTTTCATCCTAAAACAGCAACATTTCACATAAAGACATTGAACATGGAAAAAAGCATAATGTAACGCCTTTTAAAGCCCCATATCTTAGTTCGCTTTATAGCTGCATATTTCTGTAATTGTAAACTTAAGGTTGTGATGCATGTGAAAAAAAAAGTCCCACAAGACATTTAACTAATAATTTAACTGATAGATGTAATGAGCATTGATTCTTCAATGTCGGGTTGTGTGGCTTGTGACCTTTCCTGTTAAATTAAAAGTCATCCATCAAAATCATTCCTGTACCGCTTGCTCCATCCGATTTTCTGCTGTATGCTTTATGAGAAACACATTATCAATAGATATTAAAGAACTATCATTTGTATGTTGATGCTATTTTGATAGACAGTTAACAAGGATTTGTTGCTCAGAATTTCGAACATTTGTGATTTATTTTGTTTTAATGATCACCTTTGTCTCACGTTTCTTATGAGAAATAATAATACAAATGAAGTAAACTGTTGACCATGAGTGTTCAGCTCTATAAAATGCTAAAACCAGAAAAGTCATTTGATCTTGGAAGAATTTAAATTGTTTTGAATTTGTTGGTGCTATTTTGATGGACGGGTAACAAAGATTTATTGCTTAAAATTGAGTTAATAAGCAGAAGTATATTTAGAAAAGTCTCAATTTGTCTCAAATGTCATTGATGTATAGGAGAAACAATTCAGAATCTAATTTGTAAATGATAAAATCATATAAAACCATTTCATCTTGGAACATTTTGAGTTTAAATTGAAATTTCATGTTTTATTGCAGACTGAGTACGAGTCTTAAAGTAGTGTTATTGTAAATATGCTGTATAAGCAAAAGATTTGTTTCGATTTGATCTTTTTAAGCTCATTGCTATCTAGAAGAAACCATTAAGAATCTCATTCATGATTTTTCTCTGTCCTACAGGACATATGCAACCATTATTGCAAAAGTGAGAATCGTCCAGTGTTGCTTGAGACTGAGCGCTGCACACAACCTGCATTTACGACCATAGAAGATGGAGACTTTCATCGAAAGTGACAAGGGAAGGTCCAGACGGATAGCTTTGCTTGAGATATGTGACGCTGTTTGACTCAGATGGGGAATAGTTTGAACTATTTATGTGAGAGACGCTCACAACAGGAGTCGGACCATACATGAAATGTTCAGCAGTGTCAACAAAGCTGAATGTAGGGCAGCTGAGAATCCCCAGTGACAGCAAAAGTAAGTCTACGTGTGCTTTTGACAACACAAAGATGTTGAGCTTTGTGCTGTTTGTTTGCCCCGCAAAACTTGCTGTCTCACTGCAAAATGCCATGTTAGAAAATTCAAATGTACAGCAATGTAATTGAAAATACAGATGTTTAGATGCATTATGATTGAGCTTCTTTAGGAATTGCAACAGTTGGTATGTTCCATTGCTTCTTTTGCTCATATTGGGGATACCAAAATCAACATGCACAATCGAAATGGACTTTTCAATGTATGTAAAAAAAAATTATGTAAACGATTCATTGATGCACATTATTGCAAAGAAACAGAATTTCCTTCATAATTTCCCAACTCTTATTTTTTAACCTCATATCACTTTTCACCACCCAATTAATTCCCAACAGGAACAGAATTTATATTTTTCACCATTATTTCTGCTGATTTCAGTGTGAAAACTGAGAAAATGAACGTGCTGAAGCTCGGCTTGCAGCATTGCAGAACTCATACAGTGTGAATTCACAAACTCAAGATGCTTACACGAGATGTGTGAACATCAGGGCTTGAAAGCGTCATGTTCACAGACTCTTTATTCTGGTCAATTTTTAGTAGCAGACTGTTTTGAGCAACAAATTAAACAAAACATGAGCTATTGTTGATGCAGCTCGCTTTGCACAAGTGAAATTGATGTTTTTGCCATTTTCAAGGTAATGAGGCTCTAAATATTGTTTAAGCGATATGCATATTTGACATTTACAATACGCAAGTGCTATAACCCCTCTCAGTTTAACTTTAGTGCTTTTTTTGTTTTGTTTTTTTGTTTTTTATAGAATAGAAGAGAAGAGAAAGTGAAGAGAAAGTGGTAGTACTACTGAATCAAGTGCTGTCAAAAAAACAGCCGTTTCTTGAAAGTGGCTACTGACTCAGAAGCTCTGGTTGAGTTAGGCAGATCATTCCACCAACAGGGAACAGTCGTGGTAAAGGTCCGAGAAAGAGATTTTGTGCCTCTTTGAGATGGTACCACAAGACGACATTCGCTAGCAGAGCTCAAGTTTCTGGATGGCACGTTAGTCTGAAGTAATGAATTTAGGTAAGAGGGAGCAGTGCCAGTGGTTGTTCTGCAGGCAAACGTCAGTGCCTTGAATTTAATGCGAGCGGCAACTGGCAACCAGTGCAATTTTGTGAGGAGAGGAGTGACGTGTGCTCTCTTTGGCTCATTAAAGACTACTCTGGCTGCAGCATTCTGGATCAATTGTAGAGGTTTGACAGAGCAAGCTGGAAGACCAGCCAGGAGAGCATTACAATAGTCCAGTCTGGATAAAACAAGTGCTTGGACAAGGAGTTGTGTAGCATGCTCTGTAAGGAAGGGCCTGATCCTCCTAATGTTGTGCAAGGCAAATCTGCAGGACCGGGCAGTTCTAGCAATGTGGTCTGTGAATTTCAACTGACCAATTGAAACTGACCATCAATTACAACCCCAAGGTTCCTAGCTGACCTTGATGGCGTTATGGATGACGAGCCTGGCTGAATGGAGAAGTTGTGATGAAGTGTTGGGTTGGCCGGGACCACAAGTAGCTCTGTCTTCGGAAGGTTTAGTTGAAGGTGGTGGTCCTTCATCCAGCCAGAAATGTCTGTTAGGCAGGCTGAGATACGAGCAGCTACCGTTGGATCGTCAGGCTGGAATGAGAGGTAGAGTTGTGTGTCATCAGCATAGCAATGATAGGAAAAGCCATGTTTCTGAATCACAGATCCTAGTGATGTCATGTAGATGGAGAAGAGGAGTGGTCCAAGCATTGAGCCCTGAGGCACCCCAGTAGCTAGATGTTGGGTCTTAGATGCCACACCTCTCCATGACACCCTAAAGGACCTACCTGAGAGGTAAGACTCGAACCATTGGAGTGCAGTTCCCGAGATGCCCTTCATCTTTAGGATTGACAGTAGGATCTGGTGGTTAACTGTGTCAAAAGCAGCAGACAGATCCAGCAGGATGAGGACTGAGGTTTTAGAAGCTGCTCTTGCCAGTCTCAGAGCTTCAATTACTGAGAGCAGGGCAGTCTCAGTTGAGTGTCCGCTCTTGAAACCAGACTGATTGTTGTCCAAGAGGTTGTTCTGTGTAAGAAAGGAGGAGATCTGGTTGAAAACAACTCGTTCAAGTGTTTTCGCGACAAATGGAAGAAGAGATACCGGTCTGTAACTTGTTAGATGTGCTGGATTTAGATTGGGTTTCTTAAGCAGTGGGGTTACTCGAGCCTGCTTAAAAGCTGTGGGAAAAGTACCAGTGTGAAGAGAAGTGTTTATGTGCGTGAGTGTGGGTACAACTGAGGAAGAAATGGCTTGAAGTAGATTAGTGGGGATTGGATCAAGCGGACAGGTAGTAGGGCGATTGGAAAGGAGGAGTTTAGAGACTTCCGCCTCTGAAAGTAGAGAGAAGGAGGGTAGAATGTGTGCGTTTGTTGGTAAAATGTGTGTGTCAGTTTGTGGATTGGTAAATTGGCCGCTGATGGTGGTTGTTTTTTCTATGAAGAATGTGGCAAAATCGTCAGCTGTTAGGGTTGATGAAGGAGGAGGAGGAGGAGGGTTAAGAAGAGAGGAGAAGGTTTCGAAAAGCATGCGAGAGTCAGAAGAATTGAAAATTTGTTTTGATAGTAAGCCATTTTAGCAGTAGAGATATTAGCAGAGAAGGAAGAGAGGAGGGATTGATAAAGACCCATGTCTGTCGGATCTTTCGATTTGCGCCATTTCCTCTCTGCACCCCTGAGTTTAGTACGATGTTCGCGGAGAATATCAGATAACCAGGGGGCAGAGGGTGTGGCGCGGGCTGGCCTGGAGGAAAGGGGACAGAAGTTGTCCAAGCAGGATGTTAAAATGGAGAAAAGAGTATCAGTTGCACTGTTAGTATCTAGTGTTGAGAGCTGATCAGGTGGAGGAAGTGTGGATGAGACCAAAGAGGATAGGTGAGAGGGTGAAAGTGAGCGTAGGTTCCGTCGAAAGGTGACCTGTGGAGGAGTGTGTGTTGTGTTCTGAGGCAGGTTGAGGTTGAGAGTGAGGAGGAAGTGATCTGAGGTGTGCAGTGGAGTGACCAGTGTATTGTCCGTAGAGCAGTAGCGTGTGTAGATAAGGTCCAATTGGTTACCTGATTTGTGAGTAGCCACAGTAGATACTCGTTTAAGGTCAAATGATGCAAGCAGGGTGTGGAAATCGGCAGCCTGAGGTTTTTCTAGGTGGATGTTGAAGTCTCCAAGAATTACAAGAGGAGTACCATCTTCAGGGAAGGATGAGAGTAGCACATCAAGCTCCTCTAAGAAACTGCCAAGTTGACCTGGGGGACGATATACAACTACAAAATGGATTTTTATAGGATTAGTGATGGTAATTGAATGTAATTCAAATGAGCTGTTGTCAAATAGAGGTGGTAAAGGATCAAATTTCCAGTCATTTGAGATCAGCAGACCAGTACCACCACCCCTTCCGGTCAGACAGGGGGTGTGTGAGAAAGTGTAGTTAGTGGAGAGGGCAGCAGGTGTGACAGTGTCCTCTGGTCTGATCCAGGTCTCAGTCAGGGCCTGAATGACTTGAAAAAGATGTAATGAAATCAGCTTTGTTAACAGCGGACTGGCAGTTCCAGAGACCAATAGGAAAAGAGAATAAAGCTTCGAAAGACCCGGGTTCGAATCCATTGTGAGACACCAATGTGTCCCTGAGCAAGACACTTAACCCCTAGTTGCTCCAGAGGCGTGTGACCTATGAAATATAGCAATTGTAAGTCGCTTTGGATAAAAAACGTCAGCTAAATGAATAATTGTAATTGTAAATAATTGAGTATTAAACTTCAGAGCGTAAATCGCCTTCAATTATTTGGCCTTCTAAAGAGAGAGTTTTTTTTTTCTTAGACTTATGACTTTTCTTAGACCTCTTGGTAGATAAGCTGCTTTATGATTAATTTCACTCATCTACCGTGTGTCTGTGGTGAAGGCCACATGCATTCACGATTAAAAGCTTTAAGATTGCACTAGATGGACTGTATAAAAATGAATGATGTATAATTAATTACATTTTAGATTACATTTTCATTTAGCTGACGCTTTTATCCAAAGCAACTTACAATTGCTATATTTCAGAGGTCGCACGCCTCTGGAGCAACTAGGGGTTAAGTGTCTTGCTCAGTGACACATTGGTGTCCCACAGTGGATTCGAACCCGGGTCTCTCACACCAAAGGCATGTGTCTTATCCACTGCGCCATCAGACTTTGACTGAAGTAAATTAACTCTGTGCAACAGTGTTCAACCTAATTAACATCACGTTAACCCTCAATGTGTCGTTTGATTTGCACTGAATTTAACTACTGTTTGACATTTGATTTGAGTTCCGACCGATAGGGACAGAAACCCAGATAACAGGGAAAATTCTCAGAACTTTAAATTAACATTCCATTAATGTTACTGGAAGAACGTTTGTATAACTCTGCTAGAAAGCATATACTGTGAAAGCTAAACCACCATTAGCTAACTCAGCCTATACTAGCCTACTTTGCAGCTTTTTCCTGTCTACCGTACCTTGCTGAAATCAGTTAAGTGTGTGAACAAGGTGGTGAGACTTTGGTCTTCAGAAAAAGTGGAAACATTGAAAGGTTATTTTCTCTGTACTGACTGGGAGGTACTGTATGATCCAGATATTGACAGGCATAATGAAATCAGGTCTGCATATGTCAAATTCTGTGTAGATTCTGTGATACCAGTTAAACAGGTCAAACACTTCTCAAAGAACAAGCCTTATATAGGCTAACTAAGGATGTTAAAGAGTGTATACATCAGAAACACTTGGCTTTTTAAACAACGGGAGCTGAACTTATAAAACTGGCTCAGAAAAAGCTTAATCATATAATAAGAGAAACTCGTAAGAATTACAGATATTTAATTGATAGTGAACTGAGTAAAAATCCCAAAAAGCTGTGGTCTAAGGTAAGGTGTATAACAAATATGACACCTAAAAGGATAAGCATGCAGGTTGTAAATGAGGAGACACTGGCAAATGAGCTTAATGAGTTTTATTGTAGGTTTGATGTTAATTCTAGTGACTGTCGTGATGTACTGGGGGCTATTGGGATTGATAATTCAGTTTCTAAACCTCAAATGAGTTTGTCTGATGTTGTTAAGGTTTTTAAAAATCTTGATACCAAAAAAGCAACTGGGCCGGATGGTCTATCTGCTTTTATCCTGAAAACCTTTGCAGAGGAATTAGCCCCTGCACGGGTAGACATTTTTCAGAGGTCCGTTGATACACATAGTTTTCCAGATATTTGGAAAAAATCAATTATCATACCAGTTCCAAAAAAGCGTATAACGACTATCACCCAGTTGCTTTAATCTGCGTTGTGATGAAGTGCTTGGAAAGGATTATGGTGTGGAAGCTTAAGGAAGAGGTTAAGGACCATCTTGATCCTTGTCAGTTTGCCTATCAAATCAATTTATCTGATGATACTGCTATTCTTGGTCTTCTGTATAAAGATAAGGACATTCAACATTATACCTCAGAGATCGCTAACTTTGTTACATGGAGTAAAGAACATCGTCTTGTAATTAATGTTAGAAAGACAGAGGAAATTATTTTTGATTCCAAATTAGTGGGCAACCACTCACCTATCATGATAAACAATGAGCCCATTAGACAGGTTGTTTCATACAAATATTTAGGTCTGCTTATTGATAATAAACTTTCATTGGGGGTGCATGTGGATAATCTGTGTCAAAGGGTGCAACAAAAAATGTACTTTTTACGAAGGCTGAGAATTTTTGGAGTTTCTCAGAGGGTCATGTTGATGTTTTATCGTGCCTGTATTGAGTCCATCCTACTGTATGGTTTAGCAGCCTGGTTCGGTAATTTGACAGTTACTCTTAGATCTCAGCTGAACCGTTTGGTAAGTACAGCAATGAAAGTGGTTGGTCTGGGGGTTTACCCCAATATTCAGTCTATATTTAACAAAATTATTTTTAAACAGGCGAGGAAAATGACTTTGGACCCTTCTCATGTGTTTTATCCACAATTCGAACCACTTCCATCTGGTCGGCGTTTTCGTACCCCAAGGTTTAGATACAACCGCTATAAAAACTCTTTTGTTCCTTTGGCTACAAGGTTGTTAAACTCTGTTGCACAGGACACAACTGTGTGATTGTTATGGTATTGATGTGAGTATCTTGTTATGCAGCTTTTTACCTGTATTGCTCAAAACAAATTTCCCTTTAAGGGACAAATAAACTTAAGTAAGTAAGTAGAATCTTGCTGGAACTTTAACTAAACATTAACATTAATGGAATGTTCATTTAGAATTATCTGTGGGCGTTACAGAAAGTATTTGTTTAGTAACAATGGAAAATGTAATTAGGACCTCATTTAGGACAAAAGCTATTACAGAATAACATTTCTTAAGTGCATTATCTAATCTAACTACAGATAGTAAAAGGGTATTTCAGAAGCATCCTAACTTGAGAAAGAAAAAAAAAATCCTAAAAACTGTCCATAGTGTCCTAACTTCAAAATTATTTAAAAGCCAGGCGTAAAAAACACATTACAATATCCATGTCTGAGAATGGCATCATATTTATCAATGATACAAGAACAGCGATGTTTGACTTTTTGAACACCCAAATGATGTGCTGCACAAAACACTGATCATTAGAGACTCCCACAAAACATAGTTATAGGCTTTGTCTTTTCTACCAAGCTTGTCAAAACTTCTCATTCCACAGCACTTCATTAGAAGCACACCTAGTGTTTACTTCACAGCAGCTGCTTGCTTGCTTAGACTTGATTAACAAACGCGTTAAGATTTTCAAACAACAGATAAAATGAGATTTTGTAAGATAGGACAATAATCATTAATCAAGTTATCATTTGCTTCTGTAATATGAATTTGTGAAAAATCCTAAATTAATTTGTCAGATCTTAAGGTAACACTTTACAATATGGGTGCAATATTGCATCAGCAACTAATAAAGAGTCTATATGATTAATAGATTAAGTAATAAATGAATTGCTATTAATTAAACGTGTCATCATGTATTAATTCCTTAATAACATATTTTATTAACTAATAGTGTAAATTAATGTGTTAATTACCACAATTAGTCAAAGCTATGCACTTCAACTTCCAGTTGTCTGCTTTAATTAATCATTGATTTGCAAATCTATCATTATGTTATGACTTTACTTGTTGAGGCACATGACTAATCATATTAATCATATAGACTCTTTATTAGTTGCTGGTGCAGTAATAATTAATTAATGGTTTAGTTCTTCATGAATCATACATTAACTCATGATTATCTGTGCATTGGTTAAGTATGAATTAATGCTTATTAGTGCACCCATATTGTAAAGTGTTACCGATCTTAACTTAAGATAGAAAGTTTTGTAATATGCCCCATCTTCTTTAATGATGTTCACAAAACACTTTTTAATTGTTATAACTTGTTTAAGAATGTTCACAGAACATTCAAAAGTAACGCTCGCATAATGTTTGAAAATGTTTTAAATGTTTTAAAGAACATTGAGAAAGAACAAAGCTTTCATAATGGGAATGCTAGGAAATGTTCTTTGAACATATTTTGTTAGCTTAGAAGGAATAGACTTAATTCTCATGTTTGCACAAAGTATTGTTTAGTTAACACTACCATAACCTAATTTAGTAGCAGATAAAATAAATCAAAATAGATTAAGATTTATGTGATATCGAGTAAACAAAGTCAGTCATTTTGTCTTCTGTTTTTAATATATTGCTCTTTTTAGGTCCATCCTCAGTGCCATCTGCCGCAGCCATAAAGAGAAGACACGGCGAGCGAGACGGTGCGTGACAGATGCTTTTATTTGACTTGGAGGGGCTAATTTGGATTAGGGAGGATTTGTGTCCCTGCTGTGAGCCCGGGCCTGTTTGCGAAGCGACTTGCGGAAAGTAGATCTGATGCGGTAGGTCCGCTGTTTGCCTCTCCATGAGATAAAACTGTAAGCCAGGGGGAAAATCAGGGGGAAAATCACATTTAAGCCAGTTCATTGAACTGTGGAGGTAAACAATGAGGATTTAGACCCAGACAGAGCAAAGATGAAACACCTCAAAGAAATATTTGCAGATTATCGGTATCGCCAACACATATTGCACAAACGGTTTCCAAGCAGAACATTTTGCTTCCAAATGTTTGTCTAATTTAGTGAACATAGAGGGTTTTTGGGATATAGTAGATCTTTAGTGAAGGGAGACTTTAATATAAAAGTCTCTTTTATAAAACTTTTCTAAGTGTTTTTGGTCTTTTTCAGCATAGCCTACCTTAGACATATTAAAGTCCCCCTGCATTCAATAATTGGATCCCTTAAAACTCATCTTTGATAATCACAATGAGATATTTAAATGTTTTTTCCCCCTATGAAAATAATTTCTTCCTGCCTTGAAATAGCTGTCACAGTCATCGTCTGCACCAGTCTGTCTTCAACTTCACTACACTACCCAGAATCCTTCTTGTCTCCACACCTGATCTCACTCCCTCAATTACCCACCTGTTCATCGTCCTCATCATCCGTGTCACCTGTCCTCACCTCGTTATTGTTCATTTGCATCTGTATTTAGTGTCCTTCTGTTCAGTTAGTCTTGGCCGGTTCTTGATTATGTTATGATGTTAGCTTGCGTGTCTGAGTGTTTTACATGCCTGTCTGTACCTACCTGAAGCTATATTTAGTGAACAAGTTTATATTGGACCTTTTGCCTGCTTGCCTTGTCTTCCTCCAACACCACACCGTGACAGAACCCCGACAATAGCTTGAATGTAACTCTAGACCCTTGCCTCATTTAGTAAACCATGAATATCCAAATGAGCCCCGCCTCCACTCACTCACACTCAGTCAACTTTACTGTAAACGCTGCACAGTGGCAAGTGGAAATACTGGTTTAATTTATCAATATATATTTGAACCAGAAACTGAATGAGAAGAGGAAGAGTGAATTAAACATGCAGTTCTAAGGTATTCTATGTAAAAAAACAATAGTTTGAATATGCACAAAAAGGGGATGCATATATATTTTAATATCAGTGAAAACCATGTATAATATGGTTTTATTGGTATTATTATTATTATTGTATTAACTAATATTAACTAACAAAGATAAATACATTTGTTAAAGTATTTGTAGCAAATCTTTGTTAATGGTAGTTAATAAAACTATTATTTATTAAGTCCATTAAATATTATTAACAGATAGGCTACAACTTTTTTTATTTTAATAACATATTAGTAAATGTTTATAATGTAAATGCTTACATTTAAATTACATTTAAATTACATTTAAATGCTTAAATGCTTTACAAGTATTTTTATTTTTAGTTCATAATAAGTAATGTAGTTAACTGTAGTTTAACAAATGAATCCTTATTGAAAAGTGTTTCCATTATTATTATTTTCACAAAAATAATCACAATTATGATGATGATAATAATTAATCAATTTAATAAAAACTAATTTAATAATATTTAAATATTATTAAAATATTTACATGTGCCTACACTTTTATATATATCTTATAAATGATCATGGTAGAGTTTATTTTTTATCCGTACAGAGTAATTCATGCCTTTAATCTTTCCTGGACTGAGAAGTCACACAAACAAATCTTTGACTGTCATCAGCATCAGTCATGGACAGTGTAAAAAAAGACCTGTCTTTCTTGTTAATCCTTGTTCTTTGGGATACGGTCTTGTCTCGTCTTACACGTGTGTCAGCCGGGTCCCCGCTAGTCAGCCTCAAAGGGATTTTGAGCCAAACATGGGCGAGAAGTCAGGTGACATCCTCACTGATGTCTTCTGCTAGTAATAGCTTCCTGTCATGGCTTTTTCCCGACAAGCGTTTGCTCTGAGTATTGGAAAGCTTTATCATCAAAGCATAAAGTTTCATTCTTCATCCAGGGCGAGATCCAATGTCTTTGTGATGGTCAGTGTACAACTGGGACCGGCAAAACTAAATCAACCCCCCCCCCCCCCCCCCCCCCCCCCGTGAGGAAGGGAAGCGGCTCGGAAAATGACCAAATCAAAAGTCTTGGGTGTTATGTAAATCCAATCCCTTCTTGTTGTGGGACAGTTTTCCAGATCAATAATATACATTTTTACCAGGATGAATTAAGTTTTATGATGACCAATAATTAAGTGGCCGGTAATTCAGTTTACTTCAAACATGTTTTTGCAATTCAGGACTAGATATTTATTAATTAAAGTGCCCATGATATATATATTTTTTCAACTATGTTCACACTGTCAGTCCAAATCCAATCATTTGTGTATCAGATCGTCCACACTGTGTATCGCAACTGTTCTGATCTGATTTGTGTGTCCTGTGCCGCTCTTTTCAGTTTTCTGGAATATCTGCATTGGTTTCTGCAATGACGTCGTGTTAGTAGACATATGCCAAACACAACAACAGCAGCGTGGAGGGTTTGCAAGGGAGATGTTGTCTCATTTACAACATGGCTATGTGTATCATCACACTGGATGACTGCTTCTTCTGAGCCAGCGGCAGAAAAAGGAGGCTGGTGTGAGAGTCTTCTGTCTTTCTCTGCAGGTTTCAAAACTTTTCTCCGACATATTGTCATTTTCTGCTCGTCCGGCACTTTGCAATAACACAACCTTGGTTTTGCAGCGACTCTCAGCAAGTTTCTTATAACAACTGCTGCGTTTACACTGCAAGTCTTGATGTACAGATCCGATCTTTAGATCATGTCTGATTTGTTTGTCCACCTGTTTACATTCACTTGAGACACACCTGGTTTTCAATATCTGTGTTTATATTAGTAATGAAACAACAAGTGATGTTGGTTATCTCTTATTATGCACATATATAACCCTCTGGTTTTGAATGTCCATACTAATTGAGCGTCAGCGTCAGTTCTGGCAGGCCAGGTAGTCAAGACGCTGCTAATGCTTTGCTATCAACACTGTCCCGTCAGCTGATCAGCTCCAGCTGAGCTGCATTAGCTGATTAACTCCCCTCGTTGCTCAATGGCCAAAGCTCAAACAAGGTGCCTATTTAAAGCTCATTCACCTTGCTCATACATGCTTGCTGCTCGCTCTGCTGGTTTGCTGCTCGCTCTGCTGGTTTGCTGCTCGCTCTGCTGGTTGCTGCTCGCTCTGCTGGCTCGCTGCTCGCTTCTGCTGTTCTGTACGCTGGTAAAACACTCATGTTGTTAAACGCAAAAGTACTGCTTCTATTTACCCTAGTGTCGGCTATGACTTCCACCGCTGTCGAGGAAGATTGGCAAGACTCTTCTGAGGAAACCCGGCCATCACCATTTCAATCGGATCAGGTGCAGGATGCCTGCCCGGAAGATAACGCTACCGCTCGTAGGAGTTCTCGGCGGTTGGCAAATAAATCCTCGTCCCAACCATGCATCGGCGATTGGCCCGCGGCAAAAATACTGGAAACCCTATTTTTAAATGACATTCAGCCTCCGCGTGGCGCCTCTCACGAGGACCTATTTGTCCTCCTCTGCGATTCTCTAATAATCCCAGTTGTTGAATCTCCGCCGGTGCCTCCTCAGTCCTCCGGAAAAAAGCACACCTCGAAGCGAAAAAATCCCGAGACAGCCAGCAAAGCCCCAGCACAAAAACGGGACAGCTGCTCTGTTCGTCCGGGCCCAAGTACTTTTTCAGCAGATGATCCAGTGCTCATGGCACTTTCTGACATCCAAACTTCTCTCCTCGGCATGTCCGCTAGGATATCAACACTGGAAGACGGCTCCATTTCCAGACCTTCCTCGACCATCTTCCCTGCTTCAACCGCCGCTGTTGTCTCCGACCCGCATCAACATCCGCGCCAGCCTCAAAGTGATGACGTCACCACGGAATTTTCACCTAAAAGGACCCTAACAACCGCCGTACCTCTTTCCACTGGCTCGCCTTTTTTCCCACCAGCTGCTGCCATCTCTCATCAGCTGAGGGGACAGATATTGGCAGGTAATGACATCAACCTTGTTAAACTCCTGCTGGGTTCCGAGCTGTGTGAACGGCGTATAGTAGACTGTGGTGACGTGCATGTCGAGCTAAAAGATGGGGACCCTAGACTTTCAAAAATTCTAACTTTTCCCGAGTTCGTTACCGCATTTGGAGTTTATAGGGATGTTATCTGTGAGGTCCATCCAGCGCGCAGAGCCGAACTAGATACCTATCTGGCCATTATTTCTGACCTAGCTCTCTCTTACGGTGGGGTTCTGTTCTACGAGTATCACAAGTCTTTTTCTGCAAAGGCAGCCATGTTCATTCAACGCTTTAATCAAAGACTAGACTGGTCCATGGTCGATCTCGCGCTCATAAGTAGACACTTCACAGGTCACCAAATCCTGTCCTGCTCCGTTTGCGGCTCTCTTTCGCATTCTACTAATTTATGCTCTAAATCTAAGCCTATTTCCTCCATGTCTCATCCTGGCCCGAGCCATAAAGCCGGCCCCCAGGTGAATAACTTTGGTACTCCTATTTGCTTCAATTTCAATGAAAATATTTGTAGGATGCATAATTGTAAATATTTTCATGTTTGTAGCTACTGTGGGAACGCCCACCCAAAGTCCGTGTGCCCGAGGAGAACACGCTTCATAAAAATGGAGCGAAAGAAATAAAACCTTCAACTCCCATAAACGTTCCCAAGCTGGGACGGGCGTTGAGAAAGCATCCTGACCGCTGTTTTGTGGATTATTTACTGACTGGTCTCGTTCAGGGTTTTTTTGCTGGCCTGCTGCATTTTCCTGCTGTATCTTTTCATTGCCATAACCTACTGTCCGCGTCTCAGGAGCCGGAAACCGTGGATACCTTGCTCGAGAAAGAGGTTAAGAAAGGATTCATGATAGGCCCATTTGATTATTCTCCTTTCCCGATTTTTAGGATAAGTCCTATAGGAGTAGCCACTCGAAAATATTCGGGTAAAAAACGTTTAATTATCGACCTTTCTGCTCCCCACAATGGTTTGGCTGACAGCATCAATAGCCTTATTCCTTTAGCCCCATTTTCTCTGTTTTACAACACTGTCGATGATGCCATCAATTTCATAAAAAAGGCAGGACGTGGAGCTTGGCTTGCAAAGGCAGATATTTCCGATGCTTTTAAAGTTATGCCATTGCATCCCTCACAGTGGCATTTGTTCGGCGTCCAGTGGAGGAAAAAATTGTATTTTGCGCTTAGACTCACTTTTGGCTGTCGTAGCAGTCCAAAAATATTTGATACCTTGTCGGAGGCTTTGTGCTGGATTCTTCTTAATAACGAGAAATTACCATTCGTCCTTCATCTTTTAGATGATTTTCTCCTAGTAGATTTTCCTTTAAAAAAAATCAGACTTCTCTATCTCAACTCTCAAACACATCTTTTCTGAATTAGGCGTTCCTCTCTCGGAGGAAAAGACCGTGGGTCCAGTCAAAATCATCGAATTCCTAGGCATTTCTCTCGATTCAAATCGCATGCAAGCTTCACTCCCCCTCGAGAAATTATCCCGGATAAGACAAGTTATGAAAGTCGCAAAAAATTCAAAATCTTTTTCAAAAAGGGACTTGCTCTCTCTTTTGGGTCACCTTAATTTCGCTATGAGAGTAATTCCTCAAGGCAGATCATTTATTTCCAGGCTTCTTGACCTTTCTAAATCTGCAAAAGCTCTCAGTGATATAGTTTCTTTAGACGCAGGATGTAGATCTGAGCTAAAATTTTGGTCTCTGCTTCTAGATAAATGGAATGGCATTTCCTTTTTTCTTAATGATTTCATGGAATCATCTTTAGCTCTTAATCTGTATACTGATGCTGCACCTTCCGTAGGGTTCGGGGGGATTTTCAAAAACGAATGGTTTGCGTCTGCATGGCCGGAAGAATTGCGTTCCGCACCTGCCGATGATTCCTCGACAGCCCTATTAGAATTGTATCCGATCGTCGTCGCATGCATTCTGTGGGGTAAACACTGGGCTAGGAAACAAATTATGTTTTTCTGCGACAACAAAGCTGCTGTTAATATAATTAACAAGAGGCGTTCATCCATTCCATTTATCAACAGGTTCATGAGACGTCTTACATGGCTGTCAGTTATGGGAAACTATCATTTTCGTGCAGAACATATTCCCGGTTTGAATAACCAAGTGGCCGATTCTTTGTCTCGTTTCAATTTTCAGAAATTTCATCTCCTGTGTCCAGCTACAGCACAATCAAGCCTGGAATGCCCGCCTTTCAGCCAAACCATTCTAGATTGAATAACCCTCTTCAATTCTATATGCATTCTGCTGCACAGTACATGCGGGGGGGTTTGGCTAGTTCTACATTAAAATCGTATGACTCTGCATGGACTTATTTCATCAGTTTTTGTGCTTCTTTATCTGTAGCTGCTCTGCCTGTCAATATATCATATATTAGTGCGTTTATAGTCCACTGCTTCGAGAATCGGAAACTGCAGCCTTCTTCCATCAAAAGTACGGTCGCTGGCATTCAATTCCACATGCGCTGCTTGGATCCATCTGCCTCCAGTATTTTGGAAAATCCTTCCATTCGCCTTTTGCTGAACGGGATAAAAAGACAATCTCCACAAGGCAATGATAAACGTCTCCCTTTTACTCTACCTTTGGTTAAACAAGTAATATCAAAATTACGGGATGGGTGTTTTGGGCCGTACACCGATCAGTTGTTAGAAACAGTCATTCTCACAGCTTTTTTTTGGTTTTCTAAGGGGTGGTGAAATTTCTTCACGCACTTGTTCATTTGACCCAAATCTCAATCTAACAATTTCTGATGTCTCAATTCATGATCACCATTTCACATTATTTTTAAAACATTCCAAAACTGATAAAAATTGTAAAGGCGTAATCGTGTACATTTCTGAGTCTAACCCTGTTTTTTGTCCTCTAATTTCCATGCTGTTCTATTTGAGGTACCGCCCTAGTGCCGATCCGCAGGAGCCGCTGTTCGTCACGCAGGCAGGGAAAACAATGTCCAGAACCTGGTTTTCTTGTCACCTACGCCTCCTTTGCCAATTCTGTGGACTGCCCCCGGACCGCTATACTGCTCATTCTCTGCGCATCGGTGCAGCAACAACAGCGGCAGCTTCCGCTCCGGTTTCAACCCTCAAAGCTATGGGGCGGTGGTCTTCTGCTGCTTACGAACGATACCTCCGTCCCGATGTTCGGGCTATTCTTGATGCCCAGAAAGCCATGAGCTCAAGTCTCTGATTTGTTTCGCTAATAAATACATTTGATAAGTATTTTGCTCGCGCTCTGCTCAGTATAAATGCCCCTGATGCGCTATCAGCCGTTAATTTCTCATCTAGCCCGTTTCTCAGAGGTAGATTAGTCATCTCTTCAGAGCTTACACTGTAGACCGTCAAACAGTTCAAGTCAGATTATCTAGATAACAGCATGTTTTAGCTATTGCGATCTTGATTAGTCATTACAGTAAATAATTAATAATTTTACCATTATTATAAATCGCTAAATTAGGGCGCCTCAGTCATCACCGTTCGAGACACTCAATTTTGTTTTGGGGGGAATAGAAAATTTCTAGTCAATTAATCATCCTCTGTATCACAGAGGATTGCCAGGTGTGGTTTTGTTTGGGGGGGATATTTTAGCTCTCACAGTCTTAAACCGTGTGAGCGTTCCCTAATGCTGCTGCTGCTGTCCTCTGACTCTCTGCTATTTCATGGTGCTCATGAAAGGTCAGAGGACTCCCTGAACAGAGCCATACCGCCAAATTTTAATTCAGGAACATCAACTTGTTTGCAATCTATTCAATAAAATTCTTAAATTAATTTTTGTCTGTGTGTTCTTGACTTAATGGACCTGACAGAAATTGAGCGTCAGCGTCAGTTCTGGCAGGCCAGGTAGTCAAGACGCTGCTAATGCTTTGCTATCAACACTGTCCCGTCAGCTGATCAGCTCCAGCTGAGCTGCATTAGCTGATTAACTCCCCTCGTTGCTCAATGGCCAAAGCTCAAACAAGGTGCCTATTTAAAGCTCATTCACCTTGCTCATACATGCTTGCTGCTCGCTCTGCTGGTTTGCTGCTCGCTCTGCTGGTTTGCTGCTCGCTCTGCTGGTTGCTGCTCGCTCTGCTGGCTCGCTGCTCGCTTCTGCTGCCCGCCACCTCCCCAGCTCCTCCTTATGCATAACGTGGCATTTGCTTATGTCATGTTGCCTGCTCTGTTCACAGGGGGATATTTTAGCTCTCACAGTCTTAAACCGTGTGAGCGTTCCCTAATGCTGCTGCTGCTGTCCTCTGACTCTCTGCTATTTCATGGTGCTCATGAAAGGTCAGAGGACTCCCTGAACAGAGCCATACCGCCAAATTTTAATTCAGGAACATCAACTTGTTTGCAATCTATTCAATAAAATTCTTAAATTAATTTTTTGTCTGTGTGTTCTTGACTTAATGGACCTGACAGAAATTGAGCGTCAGCGTCAGTTCTGGCAGGCCAGGTAGTCAAGACGCTGCTAATGCTTTGCTATCAACACTGTCCCGTCAGCTGATCAGCTCCAGCTGAGCTGCATTAGCTGATTAACTCCCCTCGTTGCTCAATGGCCAAAGCTCAAACAAGGTGCCTATTTAAAGCTCATTCACCTTGCTCATACATGCTTGCTGCTCGCTCTGCTGGTTTGCTGCTCGCTCTGCTGGTTTGCTGCTCGCTCTGCTGGTTGCTGCTCGCTCTGCTGGCTCGCTGCTCGCTTCTGCTGCCCGCCACCTCCCCAGCTCCTCCTTATGCATAACGTGGCATTTGCTTATGTCATGTTGCCTGCTCTGTTCACAGGGGGATATTTTAGCTCTCACAGTCTTAAACCGTGTGAGCGTTCCCTAATGCTGCTGCTGCTGTCCTCTGACTCTCTGCTATTTCATGGTGCTCATGAAAGGTCAGAGGACTCCCTGAACAGAGCCATACCGCCAAATTTTAATTCAGGAACATCAACTTGTTTGCAATCTATTCAATAAAATTCTTAAATTAATTTTTTGTCTGTGTGTTCTTGACTTAATGGACCTGACAGAATTAAAATGATTTATATAAATGATGTCGGGTGGCCATGATTATTTGCCAAGCATGGACAAGCACAAAATCTGACCGAATGGATATAGACTAAAAAAAAAACGGTAATTTAAAGGTGCAATGTGTAAACATTTTGAGTATCTATTAACAGAAATGCAATATGACATCCATAACTATGTGTTCAGTTGTGTATAAAGAACTTACTTAATAAACCATAATGTTTTTATTACCTTAGAATGAAGCATTTATATCTACATAACCGTGGGAATCCCCTTCTATGAAGGTCGACATATTGTGACGTCATGTTTCTACCGTAGCCGACAGCGAACAAACAGCGTTACAGAGCGCGTTTCGTCACTACCTTGAAAGAGAAGCCGGAGAAAGCTAGAAGCTAGCCAACTAAATGAAGCTAGCTAACTAAATGTGCTAGTTACGTTCGTGAGACGGATGATTAGTACTCTTGTCATTGACCGTAAAACAGTAACAGGAATCACCAAACCGTCGATCTTGGAAGCATTTTAAGTCGATCAAGTTTCCAAAATCAGAGAAAAAAAGCCTATTGTGTGTAGTAAATGTGTCTAGGGGATCCGGAAGCGCGCGCGCTGTTACAATCACGTTATTTTTGCCGCACGCACCTTTCGGCTCATGCGGATGAGTCCAGTATAAACAAGGCTTAACGCTTTAACCAGCTCAGCCACAGTAACAGCTCATATTAGCCAGCTAAACTTTTACTACCCTGTTAGAAAAAATATATAGTTGCATAGTTTCATGTGGTTCTTCTCCCTCGCTGTATTATGGGTTTGCTATGTGGGGAGAAGTGTGCTGGTTACGTTCGTGAGACAATCAACTAATTACTATTATTATATTATATATTAAGACCCTTGATCCTCACCTGACTATGGCTTTGTAAACTTTATCCATGATGTGGTTTATAATGGACTGTGGTACAGAAACTTGGTTTACTCTGGCTATTCTCTGCCGTCTCAGACGACGATGTTTGTCCCGTTTTAGCCACCGTAGCTTCTTCGAAAGGGAGGGGTGAGCGGTGGGCTGAGCCCTTAGTGTAAACTCGCAACCGAACCGCTAGATGTCGCTAAAAGTCACACACTGCACCTTTAAAAGGGATTTGGACAGTCGTGTTTAGACGTATCGGATGTCCAGATCTCGAACATGTATGTAATTTAAAACACATTTGGAAGTGGCTCAGATCGGATGTGAAAAATCATTTCTCGTGCGGATTTTCTGTATTTTCACGTGCAACAAATTCCGATCTGTGTCAGATCTTATTTTTGGTGCGAGTGTAAACGCAGCCAGCGTCTGATATGTTTGTGTTTTACGTGGCGTGAGAAAGTAACATAAACCATGCGAATTCCGATCAGACTGAAACGAATTTCCTGAAAGGCTTTGAAACCCACATTTGAATGTAGCTCGGGACTGATTTGTAAAAATTGCATTTCATGTAATTCCAAAAAATCAGATTTGGACTGTCAGTCTGAACGAGGCTTAATAGCCTATAGATGTTTGTGAATGTAAAATTTCTGCAAGGTTTCAAAGATCAATTTGCTGTCACGGCACGCATAAGAACAGGTAAGATCCAATTGCAGCTTTATTTGGGTAATCCGTAAATCAAAATCCAGACACAGGCAAAAGGTTGATATCCATTTAAGCAGTCCAAAACACAAACAAACAAATAAACAAAGCAATGAAAACTCTGGGAAGCGGGTGACATAATACAACGACTCCGTGACAAACACTAAAACAGACAGGGTACATATACAAACAGAACTAACAAGGTGATGGGACAGATGAGTGGCAGAACAGGATTCTGGGAAATGTAGTCTATTGTGAATGACACTGTGAAAACGAGGACCTCTAGTGAACCCCAGGGAAACACAACCAGACACTGTGACATGTGCAGATAAATGGATTTATTGTATCTTAAAAGAAAGACTTGATTCTGAACTGCCTGAAACCAGTCGTCAGTAATTCCAGTCTTTCTTCCTGCTGAACCTATATAGGTTTGTAACTAATTTGCATAATGCCAGCCTATGATCTTCATTGGCTGCCCCTGAACAACATCTTCCTTGCCCCGCCCTCAAACTCTGTAGTTGTAGCTGAAGCTGGAAGAGTCTGGTTTGTGTTGTTCATGTCGTGAAGACGCTGTATTCTGTGCTGCGAAAGCAAATCCACTTTGATGCACTTCCAGAGGATGAGGACTGACGCTGGAATTGATACGGTAAATCTGATGGCATCATCACTGTTCACATCACTGTGTTTGTAGTGCTGAGGAAGAGCTGATATGGTTTCAAGTATGGTAAGGGACGTTTAGTTTCTGACACACGCTGTAAGTGGTCGACCAATCACAACAGACTGGGCCGTCTGACCAATCAGTGCAGAGCAGGCTCGCAGAAAGGCGGGGTTTAGAGAGACCAGATCTTTGAACTTTTTTTGGGGGGGGGTTGGGTTACCTTGGATGCATGTAAAACTATTGAAAGAGACTCGAAAATAAAATTAGGAACCTAAAATAACATTAGAGGGGTACTTTAATAACTGTGAAGAAAAATGTCAGGATATGCAGACGCTGTTGTCACTCATTGGTTTATAGTGACAGGACATTTGCATACATTCAAACTCATTTAGCAGCAAAGATGTGAACGGACAATTGAACACAAATAGGCGAATGTGCATTCGCCACACTTATCCTAAAACACTGAATCCAATTACTGTGAGACAGACTTGTCCTTGACTTTACAAATAATGAAGTTTTCTGCATATTTTCGTACTATTCTAAATATAAATTATTTCAGATTGTCATGTTAAGTACATAGAGTAGTTGAGAGCGTACTGGCAGAATTTTTATGTATTTTTAATTTGTTCTGAAAAGCAATAAGGTGACAAATAACTAAAACTTTAATGTTTCCTTGGGAGCTAATTAAAATAAATTGAAGTTGAGACAATAAAAAAGTGGAAATAAAAACTAAAACTAATTTTAATAGTGATATTTTAAGAAAACTAATAAAAATGACAAAAGCACACAACAGATTGACTAAAGATTTAACTAAAATTAAAACTGGAAATTTAACATCATAAAAAAAACTATAATATTACAAAAATGATACTAAATTAGCATTGGTACTGAATGATTGTCATATTCATCTTCCATGTTAATTAAAACTATGGCACATTTTTTTATGATTTGTTATGATGCTATAGATTAAATAATATCTTTAGGAGATGAAGTAACCAAACATGATATATTCCATATAAAACTATATTTTCCTTTACCATCCCTGTTTTTTTTTTTCCATTATCATTTGCAGTATCATACAGTAATGGTATCCTGGGACCTATAGTTTTATTAAGGATGCTGCATAATATATGTCAGAACGTAAGCACCGAGTTTGTTATCAGATTGCATAATCAATATTAAACAGCATTGATGTAAATACAATCCCAAATGATCTGAGATGGTGTTTTAGTCTACGGCTGCAGGTCTATGTGCTATTATAAAGATTGCTGATCCAGGATCAGATTTCCTCAGCCGATACTGAATTCTGTGTGTGTATAAACCGACTGCTTGGTGGAGCCAAGGTCAGGCCTCGGCTCTGACCTCCAGCGAGCTCCTGATGGAAATCTAACCAAGCATCACGAGTCCTCAGAGTAAACAAAGAGAAGCGCTCTTCAAAACCCAAGGTCCAGAGCGAGTGTGTCAGATCCACTGCTGGTCCATTCAGTCGACAGAGACCTCACACTGCTCACTGTGGAACACCACAAAGGCTTTTAGATTACGTCTTGCTTCTAATGCATGTTATTTTTACATTCTCTCTGCTGGCTGGTGTGTAGTCGCATTACAAATGTCTAATATTGGATAGTCTTGCATTGGCAGACTTTTGACCGGCACAAAACTCATGCACTCTGCCGCTTATTCTGGTCAATAAATGCCCACTTAGACTGGAAGAAACGGTCTGACCGACATGCATTGTGAGCATTGCCTTTTTAAATCACCACTTAGTTTATATTGAAGGATATAGCCTAAAAATATGTGATACATGTGAAATATATCTTAATATTAAAGTGCCTTTTACTTGCAACACGATAGCAGATCACAATAAGATCCTATTAGTTTATATTATAATGCATTTACTAACAATGAGCAGTGCATTTGTTACAGTATTTCTTCATCTTTGTCAACTGTTCATGTTAGTTTAGATGTATTAAACAATATGAACGGATACAAGTTTTGATTTTAATAATGTATAAGTAAATGCTGAAATTAATGTTAGCTGAGATTAATAACTTGTAGACACTTATTTTTTAGTTAAACTAATGTTGTTAACAAATGTATTGAAACATGTTACCGGGAACACAAAAACACTTTACAACAAGGTTCCATTAGATAACATTGGTTAATGCATTAACTAACATTAACTAACAATGAGCAATGCATTTGTTATTATTAATAAAAATACAACTATTCATTGTTGGTTCATGTTAGCTCCATTAAATAATACGAACAGATGCAACTTTTCATTTTAAAAGTTATTAGTAAATGTTAAAACTAACACTAGGATTACTAAGATAAAATAAATGCTTTAGAAGTAGTCTATTTCATGTTCACAAATGGAGCCTTATTGCCTTAAGTGTTCATTTAAAACTAGTTTAAATATTTTCCAAACGTGTTCAGTAAATAGCCATGAATTTGATGCAGATGTTCTCAGATTCTCAAATTCCTCATAATTTTTTTTTTTTTAAACATGTGGATAACAGCATAGATTATTTGGTCTTGGCAGAATGTTATGAAAAATGGTTCATATTAAGTTCTCTCACTTTTGATTGGAAAATGTAAGTGTACTGTAGACAGAGGCATTGTTGAGATCTCTGGAGGAGAAGTGTGTGAGATTACTGGGTCTTTCTCTTAGGAGAAACATCTGTGAAGCAGGAGACTTAAGTCAATTTAATCTAATTGCCACTTATGAGTAACAATTGAGATATTAAGAGATTTAATTTTCTTTTCTTAGAGGAAGTCATTATGGAAGTGCTTAAAAGTAAGTAAAAACACACAACAAAGACATCACATATTTCTGTGTTGTTGTTGTTTTTTCCTTTTGAAATGCACATAAAAAAAACTACAGAAAGTTATTACCATTTTGGGAAAAAATATTTTACTTGAACAAAGAAAAGAACAGATGTACTTAGAAATGTCATGCCGCGGTCTCTAACGCGACGTAATGCGTTCACAGCCAACTGTCTTTTTGTCTCTCTGTGTGGTTAAACTGTTGTATTGAGCCGTCCTGCTGTTTTATTTCATTTTGAGTGGATATGACAAAGTGTCCTGTGTTGGAAGCTGAATGTAGTCGCTGTGTGTCACCGCTGATTGTCATCTCACAAAGCAAAACGGGCGGCCGGCGTTCTTGTTTGCCTTTGTTATCCGTCCGGTCCTCAATCACACACTGCGTTTTCATTGTTTAGAAAGTCCCTCCGCGGCAAAGCTCACTGAGACTCCTTTTTCTTGGTCATCAGTGATTAAATCAGGCAAGTTTTTTTTTTTTTTTTTTTTTTTTTACTGTAATCGCTGCGGTTTAAAAAAAAAGCTTTAATTTTTAAGAGTGGTGTTGCTAAGCAAACCTAACTATTACTGTTCCTCATACTTATGGGAAGTGATTTTATAGAAGCCCATTTACACCACATGAGAAAAAATGCTTTGGTGAACCATATTGAAGTCGAAATTATGAGATACTAAGTGACATAAGTCATAATTATGAAATAAGTTGGTGTAAGGGTGGGTTTCCTGCCGGGGTTCAGACTGCAAGACTGCCGAATGACTAAAGAAACGTTGTCAGAAAGATGGTAGAAAACTGTGCATTTCTTGTCTATTACCCACTGCTATTTACACCAACGACGGAAATAAGCACAGTTACAATAGCTTAATATGTGGGAGAGCGTTGCTATAGAGTGACAATATATTGTATTGCAATAGGTAGCACATCAAAGTCAATACCAAATCAAAACTAGTTAGCACATTATTTGTAATTAAAAAAGGTTTAATGACAATATATGGTTATTTTTACACTTAAATTACTTACAAAATAGATGTATGAGATGATAATACTTATATCATTAATTGTACCCAGCATATATGTAAAATGTTACCAGAGAGAGAGAGAGAGAGAGAGAGAGAAAGAGGAGGTAAAGAGAGAGAGAGAGAGAGAGAGAGAGAGAGAGAGAGAGAGAGAGAGAGAGAGAGAGAAAGAGGAGGTAAAGAGAGAGAGAGAGAGAGAGAGAGAGAGAGAGAGAGAGAGAGAGAGAGAGACCCAGACCATAAAAGAGCAGAGTATAAAAAGAGACAGAGCAACAGTTCCAATCTTCTTATTTACTTTCCCTGACCATGTGACTAAAAACCAAATGTGAGACATTCAAACTGACCAATCAGATAAATACAACTTCCCCCATTGTTCTAAAGGTGTGACAATCCATAGACCCCCAAAGTGCACACATCTCAGCCTACAGGCCTTGATCACTATCAGCCCCTCAACTCCAAATGGGGAAAGAGAGGGTGGAAAACAGTAAAGAAAATGTCTTTGTTCATTTCAAATTTCTTGGATTATTTTCAATCCTACATTGGCATTGACAAATAAGTTGTAATTATTACAATAAAATGCAACTTTTTTATATCTTTGTATTATCTCATACAGTAATTATGTATTTATATGTCATGATTTCAACTTTTTATCTCACAATTGTGGCTTTTTTATCTCAATTGTGACATTTTATCTACCTGATAATTCAAATTTTGAGTTCTCATACAATAATTATGATTTTTTTTATGCCATAATTGTGTTTATCTCATAACTGACTTAGCATCTCAATTTCAACATTGTATCTCATTATTTATGATTATGTATGTCATACTTTCCTCCTATCTCATTTAGTAATTATTATTTTCTGTCATCATTTTAACTTTTATCTCATAACTATTATCTCAATAATGATAAATTTTGACATTTATCTCATAATTTTGAATTTTCTCTCAGTAATTATTTTATCACAATTTAATCTCATACAGTAATGATGTTTGACCTCATCGTTTTGACTTATCTCAAAATTGACTTCATCTCTTTTTAAATATTTTATCTCATCTCATGCAGTAATCATAACTCATAACTGACATTTTTTCAAACGATTATCTTTTTATCTGATAATTATGACTGAATATGTCATCATTTAGAGTTTTTCGTAACACTTCATTTTACAGTATGTGCACTTTCAATGTACATACAGTGTTCTTACCACAAAAGTAATGAGTAGTGTAAGGTAACTACATGGGTTAAGTTAAGGTTTAGGGGTAGGTTCTCGGTTAGTACCTAGTTAGTGTCATTACTACAATAAGTACATAGTATTTTCATGCGAAACAGGACTGTTAAACAAAGTGCTACCAAGTTTTTATCTCGTAATTTTGAATTTCATCTCATAATTATGATTTACAAAAGCATGATATATTTTTTTTTGTGATAGAAATAGACTTCCATATTGTCCACTTCAGACACCTAGCAACCACTCAGAACACCATGGCAACTGCATAGCAACACCCTGACAACCACCCTCAACACTGATGGCAGCAGGCACGTAACACTCACAGTTCTTGATAAAATGTAAAATCTAGTTTCCTCTATTAAGTGTGCCAGACTGATTGATGATGTGAATAGATCAACATGGCATCCCGTCCTCAAAATGTGTCCTGTTACTTTCCATTTCAGCAGAGCAGAATTCAATTTGTCCGGTTCAAAAAAAAAAATGTCTAAAACACCCCAAAAATGTGTCTCTCAGATTCAAGCTACAGGCCTGAGGTTGTAGTCTCATGTCATCTTCTGAAAAACATTACATTTGCTCCAGCACAATCCATAGCTTCACCCTTGGACAGAAAAATGGTTTTTATATGAACACAAATTAATAAGTGATTGCTTAAAATGAAAATATGAAACTTGTGAAGCATCTGTCTTGGTATTGATTTGTGTCAGCTGGTTCTGGCTAATGTGGCCCATGAGAAGCCGCTGCCTCTGAAACGTATTACCTGCCGTAAAGTTCAACCCCTTGATAACTGCACAATCCACCATCACTTATGCCCGGCAGCGAAAACAAGAATGGTTAAAAACATGATTTTTTTTGGACAACTGTAAGATATTACTTTATTAACATCATGCCACATGCAACAATTTTGACTTGCTGTTATAATTCACTACTCTATGACATTTTGATCACAGTTCAGTGAAGGTATGTACACTAGATGAAAAAGTGTGTTACCATTTAAGTGTGCAACAACAAAAAAGACTGTTGTTTATATATGCATGCTCTTTGTGTTGTGATTGGCTGGATTTGATTCTCATGCTCCACCCAAACTCTTTGTACTCCATTTGACCAAACATTTAAAGATACCAATTATGCTTTTTTTGACATGTTCAACTTTCTTTAGTGTGTAATGTTGCTGAACTCCCTGAAACGCCTCCATTGTAGTCTTGAGTTTCTTCGCGGAACGAACACTTCACAATATTCTTCATCTAAATAATTCATACGCAGAATAAAGGGGCGAGGCCTGGTTGAGTTAGTTAGTAGTGTGTTGAAACTGGCGGTTATGGTAAGAGGCGGGACATTTCCCAAACACACTTGAGGCAATCAACCAATCAGAACACACTGCTCCAGCCGACCAATCAGAGCACAGTGTGCTTTTCAGAAGGAGGGGCTTCATAGAGACAGGAAGTAAACATAGCGTTACTGACAGACTGGGAAGAGAGGAGCTGCAACAATGGAGAATATGGGGAAAATAATGTGTTTTTTGAACATTAAAGCGTGAAAACCTTTTCTTGTAGAGCCAAAAAACAAATCAAGGCATAATATGGCCTCTTTAATAATCCATTGTTCTTTATAATATATTGTATAATATTTTCGACACAAATGTTCTTTATAAGCTGTTCAAGATTATTTATTTACTTATTTTCTGTAATGATATGTTCAAAAGCTTGGTAATATTTTAACACTCATCCCAAGTCAAACTAGCAACCTTTTCATCCCAAATCCCATATAATGTTTGGCACTTTAATTGTTAACAAAGTCTTCAAGCCTTGACGTAATTGGATTTTTTTCAGGGGCCTTTAATGTAGTGCCATTTGCAGAGCTTCATCTGAGTAATTGCACATGACCTCACTGTCCTCTTTCCAGTAATCCTGTATTGAGCCGCGGGATCAGACGTTAGTGGGTAATGTAGACATCCTTGGCTCCGGATTCACCCCTCCATGATGGCGAGGCTTAGACTGTAAGCAGCTCGAGTACAGCGGGTTTAACCATCAACTACTCATTAGCATAGATAATGTAGCCTCATAAAACAGTATATTTTATGCTGTTCACTAAAGACCAATAATTGAATGGACTAAAACTCTATGGTGCCTTATGTACAGTCAGTGTGTGCGTATATATATATTGAATTAGCTTAGCATTAGATTAGCAAAGATGACCTTCTTCAAAGTCTTGATGTTGTTTTTGGCCTCTACTAGAATGTTTTCATGCTTGAATGTTCAAAAACACATTATTTTCCCATATTCTCCATTGCTGCGGCTCCTCTCTTCCCAGTCTGTCAGTAACGCTCTGTTTACTTCCTGTCTCTATGAAGCCCCTCCTTCTAAAAAGCACATTGTGCTCTGATTGGTCGGCTGGATCAGTGTGTTGTGATCGGTTGAGCGCTTTGAGTGTGTTTGAGAATTGTCCCGCCCCTTACCATAACCACCAGTTTAACACACTACTAACTAACTGAACCAGACCCCGCCCCTTCATTAGTTCCTTTTTAATGACTGAATTAAACCTGATAAGTTTTCAGCAATAAAAAAGTAAAGCTCTGGTTCAAGATCAGGTTGAGGTGACAGTTATGTTATTATGTTTACAGTGCTTGCAGGCATCAAGTTTAACTACTGTATTTACTGTCATTGTCTAAAAAGCATGAGGAATGAGCTAGTATGATTTTAGCACCAAATGGAGGACAAACATTAGCCCGACTCCGCCCTCCTTCGTACTTCCGCTCAATTTTCATTTTCCTTCAGTACTACGTCTGGGATTGTGCTGTAGACTTTGGTTTTCTCCGATCAATTTTTTACCGGGCCAATCAGCGAACATGGGGAGTTGCTAAGAACGATGATGATGAATATCAAGACGTTAAAGCCGTAGCAAGAACAATCTTTGCTTAGTTTTGTTGGTGGCCATCCTCCCCACAGGGTTCGGGAAAATACATATGTCACGACCATACGTTAGCGATTGTTTATGGCAGATAGTGTGACTCTGAGCAGATCCAATAGTTTTAGACTTCAATAGTGTTCCCGCGCCTACAAGGAAGTTAACACTTGTCAAAAGAGCAGTGCCAGACTCTATGTACAAATGAAATGTACGAGAGTCTGGTGGGACCAGGCTAGACAAACATTGCTTCACACATCAAATCATTATGAACCACCCAACTGTATTAAGTGATGTATACTGTTGGAGTTGATTGGTTGCGAGTATACTTAACTACAGTTTTCAGTAGCTTGACATTATTGCCAATAGAAATATTGTTAGTTTCCAGTAGCGGTGTAATAAAAAGTGCCACCCTGCCATTTTTCTTTTGTGCTTGCACCTTGTCATGCAACTAACACCGGAGTAAATTAACTGGAGATTAACTTCATTTTGAGGTAGCTGTAGTTCAGAAAAGCTTTGCCAGCATTGCTCCCCATGTTTTTACACTAAAGATCCTGCTTTCTATTAGCTGCAGGGATGAGGAAAGGAATTAAATTGAGGCCTTTTCATGCCATTAAATATAAAACTCTCTCTATCTTTGGACCAGCTCACTGTCTTGCAAAACCTGAATGAATATCATTTCATTACAAATCCAATAGTGTGATATTTCAGCGAATGTACTTTTAATTCCCGTCTCGTTTGCATGGATAAAATAGATGTTGACTAAGGGAGTTGAATTCTAAAATAAGCCTGCGCTAATCTTTTTTTTCCAGAGAGGTGATGGAGGAAGAGGATTAGATATCCCAGCAGAGTCATTCATCAAATGTAAAAGTGCATATTGCTTTCCTCTCTAATGCATACATAGTGCGAGCGCCCTACAATACCTTCAATTTTTCTTCTCTTTCTCATCTCTCCTTTCAGCAAGAGCTCGGATGCTGGGAATGAGAGATGCTCCGGGTAACTCCTAACCTCGGTCATTTGTCTCGCCGTCCGAACCCTGATCAGCCGTCCTGTGTTTTTGCCGTTTCTCCCTGACAGTGCCATTAGATACAGGGCCGAGTGTTGGGGAAGTCCTGTGATGAGACATACGTTTTCATCAGCGTTACTTCCAGATCTGAGCCTCCGTTCGTCACGGTCTTCCTGTTCCTGTCACTGGGAGCTGAGATGCATCTAATTGCACATAGTTTTCTCCGTATGTTATGAATGTTAAAATCTCATACGTTTGTGATATTTCAGATCTCCTGATCTGTCTAATAACGTTCTGCCGTGTCTCTCCGCATATGTTTGCACAGACATGTTTGATTGTTCAAAAACCAACAGTTCCTGTAAGTTCATTTTTAGATGTTGACTGAGCTGTTGTGTCTGTTCTTATACAGCTTGTCGGATTAATTATCTGACGAGGCATTTTGTACCACCACAGATGGGCTTTTGAACTAAAGAAATGACGAACTCTTTGAAAATCTGATTTAGCTCGGAAGGAAAAGGTAATGCGGATGTTCAACAGCATCTTTGAGACATATAATGCAATCTGCCGTCTGGGACAAAGTTTACTCACCGTTGTTAATTATTCATCATTAGCTATATACTATTGAGCAGTGGGTCTTAACTGGTGGGTCACGACCCAAAACTGTAGAAGACAGTTTCAGACAACTTCACAAGAAATTTCATTTGTTGGCATGAAGTAACAATTTAAATAGTTGTATTACATGTATTAATCTTTATAATTATTTCAACATTTACCAATACAATTGTTAAACATTAGTTAATACACTATGAAATAACAAATTAAATTTAAATTATGGCATCCTAAATGGAAATTATGACATAAAAGGTCATAATTTCGACTTTTTATTTCATAACTTTGTCATAACTTAGATATGACATCTTAAAACATAATTATGACTACTTTCTATCACATAATTATGACATAATTTCTCATTTTTACTCATAATTTTAAAAAAATCCCAAATGAATGTCATAATTTCAATGTTATGTTGTAATTATTTGCATGCATGATTTTTTTTTATTTTTATTTTTTTACATTAATGTAACATTATTAACCAAAAATGATATTGCTCATAATTAGTTATTGTTAGCTTATGTTTCTGTTGGAGGAATCATGTTATGAATATCTTATAGACGACTGCAATTTAAGCTGGATAGCAGAAAAAACATTTTAACATTGGACAAAATGATGCAAAGAAGGTGCAATTTAAAGGTGCAAGAAACACCTTTTCTTCTGTGTTTGGTCAAATGTAAATATGGGTCCTGAAGCAAAACCAGTCGAGAGCCACTGAATAATGAACTTCCCAAAAGCCTCTCTACAATACTTAATAATGAGAAACTCAGCCCTGATTATTGATGTCTTAAAACCATGTTTTGCCACCTGGAAAAAAAAATCATTTTAGGCAGTCTTCGATCCCATCATGACCAAACTCTTTTATATTTTTTTACAGTCAGGCATTAAAACCTATCTTGACTTTTACCAAAGCCCATATTGTACAACTAGAAAGCAATCACTAAAGACAGAAACAAAATCAATGCATTCAGTTTAGCCACCCAGTATTAGTCTTTTATTATGAGGTTTGAGTGCTTTGGACCAGTGGCCTGGATGATTATTTAACTTTTCAGCAATTTTCAGTGTCAAAATTGTTAACTGAAAAAATAAGCCTTTCAAGTCCTTCCTCTTTCATTTTGTACTAATTTGTGAACATGCATACTTTATGAAATTATCAAAAAAAAGAAGGTCTGAGGCCGTAATTGTCTTGCGATTTCATGGGGTCGGACCGTTCGTTCTGATAACAGTTTATTAAACTAATTATTTGGACAGTCACCTTATTAAAAATTATCCTCAGTTCCTCCGCTTAGCTTATCATAGACCTCTTTGTGCGTACGCATCTCGGCCCTAATTCACTTGTGTGGGGGGAATTAAATGTGCTTCTGGTTGATTACATTTGGGAGGCAAAATTCCCTCAAGCTCTGTGCAAACGCGGCATCTTGAGGAGTCCGATCCGCAACGACACCGTCGACATATTCCTTTAAATAAAGCTCTGGGGACTGAATTGTCATTCTTTCATGGCACCTATTCTGATTAATTTAATTGAGATTTGCTTCGGCTGAATAGGACAACAGCCAGCACTCTGTTGGAGAACTTTCTATAATAAAATACCTTCATGCTGTGCATGTGTGACAGTGATTGAAATGCAGGTAAAGAACGATTCATTATCTTGTCTCTTTAAATACTTTCAGGTTTACCAGAGCTATTTGTATTTGGTTTGGATTGGAGGGTTGCACTGAATCTTTGGTGAACGCTTCAACAGTCTCTCCTGATGGACAATGCAATGTTTGGCATGCATTCACACAGCTGCAGCGACTCAAGTGCTTTTGAAATAATCACATGTTTTGCCAATCCTCAAAGCCAAAGATGCATCTGAAGGAATTTCACTTTGTAAAAATGTTATGTCCTTCAGCTCTGGTGTGCTTGATTTATTTCCAGTTTTGCATTTTGTTCTCTAGAAGTCGTCCTGACAATAACAAGGTGGTGTTTTGCTCAATACTAGAAGGTTGCTAGTTAAAACATTGCAAGAAATGATCCAATAGAGCATCTTTCACGTCATGCACATCAGGTTTTTGAATCAGATCAGTTTTGATCAATCCTCCACACTGTTATTTTGTAAGTGATGAAATTAGGACCGTTTGTTCAGACAGTGTGTAGTTGACATCATAAATGCATCCATTGTTAAAGTAATGATGTCAACGTGAGAGCATGAGACTTTCTCACTTGCATTTGCTCATGTCCATAACTGACATTTTCGTTTCACATATTCATGCATATACTGTTACTCACATAGTTTGTTGTATGAGGAAAGAATGAGTGAAAATTCTGCCACTATTGTACACTTTGTGAGATGATATCCAAAACTAATTTGAATCTTCAGACTGATAATGTAATTTCATCAGATTTCAAATCAAACATTTCAAATCTGGTTTGGATCAAGTTTTAAAACGTGTGTGTCTGTATGTGTGTGTGTGTGTGTGTGTCTGTAAATTCTATGTTAATTTAGTGGGGAAAACTATCTAATATAAAGTGACAGCTCAAGAGGACTGTGCTGCAGTTAATTAAAAAGTGATGATTTAGTGTTGATACAGTAAGTGTTCTTTATAGATTTACTAAAGACACATTCATAATTTGTGAAAGCATATATTTTTGGGAGAATACTTTGAAGAATAAAACTTTATCAAACTATTGTTTCATCTTTGTTAAATCGTTTATCTAGAAAGATCCAGAACTCAGTCAACAGTTTTTGGTGTGATTCAGATCGACTACTAAAGCAAGAAATGAAAGAACTGCAGTTAACTACTGTTAAAAAGCAACATAAAGCCTCTCTTATATAGCAACAGTTTCCCGCCTCAGGGGAAAGTGAACTCGACTGGATGAGATTAGGCGTCTCACCTGCAGTGTCCCGCCGGCAGCAGGAACGGTTAAGACTCAGTTAGTGCGACTGATCCCGGAGAGATCTTTGATTCTCCCGGTGTGTCGCTCTACTATCCTCACCTGCCGATGGGGAATAAACGGCTCACACCGGCACTGAGCAGATAAATGACTCAACTAGCAGACAAACTTGAGAGGAGATTATGAAATGCAATAAGCTTCCTGTGCACCATTACATACAGTAGAAGGCACGCTTGAGGAAATTGCTGTATTGGTCTGTCTGTGTAAGAGAGAGGGAATAATGAATGGCTTAGATAGTGCATGCATGGGAGCAGTCAGGAAAGGCACTAATGCATAGATATGATTTATAATTCAGCAGATATGACAGTAGTGTCACGGTGAAGGGATGGTATCAAAGGGGTCGATGCAACCTTTTATGCAGAGGCTTTTATATATAAAGTTATAATCAACACTTTTCATGATTAGTTAATCTCAGCAGCTGTAAAAGTTTTCAAAAGAGTTTCACATGTAATACTTATTTCATATGCAATGTCGTTACCCAATCACAGCAGTGAAGTCTGAAAGAGACAGTGTTTCAATCAAAGGGTAGAAAATGGCATTTTAATTCTAAATTATGTTTATGATGTACAAACCATACTGAAGTTATAACTGCACCTCAATAAACATTATGAAACTTACAGGGGAAAAAATGCAATTCACGACTTGTTTAAATTGCATCCAGATGCACCGATTTCTTCAGCTAAACGACACTAGGTTTTACAAGGTTCAGTAAAGTTACTTTAATTGGGTGTTTACGGCTGTTTTCACACATACATATATATATATATATATATATATATATATATATATATATATATATATATATATATATATATATATATAATACTCTTTAATTACTTTCCACTTATTTTTAATTTTGAGCTTGTCTCACCTGGACTTTAACCTTCTCTTTAATAATGTTGATTTAAAAAAAGCATTCATATTATTATTTTTTATGTGTATTTTTTAAATAAAAGTATTTCCATCCACAAATATTGTCAGAGATGTTCACTTGGTTCAAAGGGAAATTAAATTGCATTACCATCAAACACAATCAAAAGTGTACATGAACCTGAAGACCATTATCAGATCTTTAATACAGGATATAAGCATTAAACATTATATTATTATTATTATTATTAGCCTATTAAAATGATACTACATTAATAGACATTATATTGTTATTCTTTAAATATAAATATTACTTTTGGTACTGTTTGTTATGCTTTTTTTCTGATATAAAATATTACATTTATTAAATATTAGTTTTTGGACATGCAACATGGTATTCTTAATAGTAACTTGTATGCAAAAACCATGGTACATGAATATGGTATTTATTCAATATGTACCATGCTCTTCTGCCAGCATCCCTGTACCTCCACCAATGTACTTTTGTTGTATGTTGCTTTGAAAACAAAGCATCTGCCTTGCAATTACATTTGAATGTAAACCATGCTTTAAATATATCTTTAGATGTCCCTGATAGGGAATTAAGAGAAAAACACTCTATAATTACTGTATGATTGTCCATATATGAAGACAGATGTAATTGAGTGCTTTCTGAAGCTGAGGTTCTCGACAGGTGGAAATGCACAGAGATCAGTGCCGTCGAATCCTCTGGACTGACTGCGCTCTCAATGAAGCTAATTACATCTAATTACCCACAACTGCTCGTTTCTATTTCAGTCTTCAACTACCGGCGCTCAAAAGTAAGAGATTCTTAAGAACTTCTGTGCACTGTGTGAGAGCGATACGTTGCTCGACTTTCTCTTTTCCCTGTTCTTTACTTATTGATTGACTTGAGCTTCAGAAAGGCACCATCGCTGTTAGAGGCTTTCAATCATTTACCGTGATTAAAGTCTCTACCGCACTTTCCTTGCACTAAACACACAGTGTGAATTTCTTACAGTGCTGCGTGAATAAAGCAGATGATATTTGCAGTATGCATTAGGACTTTGCTTTCATGTCTTCTGTAGCTTTTTTTTTTGCTTTCTGTAATCCAGAGTGAATGGTGAAATAGGGCCTAATTCTGGCCATGAGCGTTGAGTGCAGTAACATTTGCTCTGATAAGTGACTTGGGTATAGTCGGTGTTATCTGAAAGCTGTTTGCAATTACTCGAAACTAATGAATGATGAAGAATTCAGTGACATGCTGTTCTGATTCAGTGTTGTGCTTCACATCATGTGGCACTAATTCTTTCTTGTTCGCTACTAATTATCATGAACATGTTTTCAGCTGTGCTTTTCACCCACAGGTAAATCTCTTTATTTCAGCCCTATAATGCTTTCCCTTTTTTTCTGTTTTTCCATTTCTATTTGAAATGTCACATTAATACATTCTCTGAAGTGCAACCTTTAGATAGCAGACTTAAATTTAACACATTTTTAATAAAAATGTTTGCATGATAAAAAAAAGGTCTTCACTTCATATTTGAGTGTGATAAACAAATAAAGAGATTTACCTGTAGGTGAAAAGCACAGCTGAAAACATGTTCATAATAATTAATAGCGGACAAGAAAGAATGCTTTTCTGCGATTCTACTCCTGCTGCTTCACTAAGCTGGTTTCTACGTTACACTACTAGTTGGACTCACTTTCTCACACTCTGCAACTTTTTCTCTGTGTACTTTGGATATGCTACAGGATTTGCCAAACCAGTGGCTTTTCCAGTTGCTACGCTACCTTGCAGAGTGGTTGACGGGCTACTTTCAAACCTTGGCTTTATTCTGACGATCCCCAAACTGCCAACAGTTGTAATTCCTCTGACAACGGCTTGTTTCTCCACAGTAGTCTCTGTTGAAGCTTGGATGGTCCGCGCTTGTAAGCTACCACTAGCTAGCGTTGGACAAGCTAGTGGTCTCCTCCGGCATCATGGCTTTCTTAAAGTACTGCGCTCTGGAACTCAAGAATCTCAACTCGCACATCGTACCGAGTAAAGTTAGCCTTGAGGTGATTAAATCTCTCCATCTCTTACGCTTTCTTACCTTCTTGCTCTGATCTGCCCCACCTCTACAGCTACCATCTTGCTTGGTGACTTTAACATCCATGTTGATTCCAGTAATGTTTATGCTGCAGAATTTTTGTCACTACTGGACTGCTTTAATTTTACACAAGATGTCAATGGCCCCACACATGCTAAAGGTCATACACTGGACATGTTATGCTCCTTGGGTATAACCCCCACCCATCTACAAACTGTTGACCTGGCTATTTCTGATCACCTTGCCGTCATGTTCTCTGTCTTTGTGCACACACACAGTAAGTGTGTTAAAAGGATCATTGCATATCGAAACATCAAACAACTGTGCATACAAAGACTGTCCTGCACTCTTGCAGGCCATCTTGTTGGCTGTCCCCCAGGCTGCACAGTTGATGACCTTGTTGATCACTACAACATGGTCCTGTCACATAGTCTGGACTCTGTTGCCCCCCTCATCACTCGATCTGTCTCCTTCTCCTGTCCTGCTCCCTGGTTCACTGCTGAACTCCTTGATTTGTCTGAAGTTGAAGTTCTTGAGCTAGTGTCAAAAGCAAAGGCCATGACCAGCAAACAGGATCCAACACCGACTGCCTTGGTCAAGGCATGTCCTCCAACTCTGGACCCCACACTGGTCAACATCATCATCACCTCGCTGTCTTCTGGGGTGGTCCCAACCAGCTTTAAAACTGCTGTGGTAATCCCTACACATTAAAAACCTGGTTTGGACCAAGAAGATCCAAACCACTACCGCCCAATCTCCAACCTACCCATTCATATGCAAGTTATTGGAAAGAGCTGTGGCTTCCCAGCTCAACCACCATATGCTACAGCACAACCTCTACGAGCCATTTTAATCTGGTTTCAGGACTCATCATAGCACAGAAACAGCCCTCATCAAAATCACAAATGCATTTCTCATGTCAGCATCTTAATTCTTCTCGACCTCTCTGCAGCCTTCGATACAGTCTCCCACTCCATTCTTCTCACTCGCCTCTCTGAACTCATTGGCCTCACTGGTACTGTGTATTCCTGGTTTCAATCCTATCTCATCAACAGGCAACAATACACCACCCTTAAGGGCATCTGCTCTGAACTGGGGCCAGTCTCACACAGCGTGCCTCAAGGATCCGTGCTTGGCCCACTACTATTTAATATCTACATGCTACCTCTTGGGATGATCATCCGGAAACATGGTCTACATTTCCACTGCTATGCTGATGACACTCAGCTATACATCAGTACTAAGCCTTCTACTCCCCTTCCACCAGTGCCGCTTATCAACTGCTTGAAGGACATAAAGAACTGGATGGACAATAACCTCCTCAAACTCAACAAAGACAAAACAGAACTCATTGTGTTTGCCCCGCAGTCACTACTTAAAAAGGCTGATTACATCATACTGGATGTGGATGGCTGCTCAATCTCTTTATCCCCTCAAGTACGCAACCTGGGCGTCATCATGGACTCCACCCTCTCCTTCCAACAACACATCAAAAACACTACTAAAACTACTTTTTACCATCTTAAGAACATCTCCAGACTCCGAAAGTGTCTCTCCAACTCTGTAGCTGAAACCCTCATTCACTCCTTTATCACTGCCCGACTTGACTACTGTAACGGTATCCTGTTCGGTCTGCCCAGCAAGGCTACTGACAAACTCCAGTATGTCTAGAACTCTGCGGCTAGGATGCTCACCCACACAAAACTTGGACTTCACATCAATCCCATCCTGTAGAAGCTTCACTGGCTGCCAGTTAAGTCATGAATCAAATATAAAATCCTCCTCCTGACTTACAAATCTCTCCATGGACTTGCACCTCAGTACCTCACTGATCTACTCCATCCCTACACTCAGTCACGGTCCCTGCGGTCCGCTGAAAATGACCTGCTCCAGACTCCGGTCATTTGGTGACAGAGCCTTCTGTGTTGGTGCACCATCACTCTGGAACAAGCTTCCTCTTGTCATCCACTCTGCCTCCTCTCTAATAACCTTTAAAAACCTGCTTAAAACACACCTCTTCACTGAGGCCTAGGTGGCTTTATCCCATCTGGCCTCACACCTCTAAATGCAATATTTGCCAAATACACAGATGTTTCAGAGATATTGTCATTCAATACTTTATGTATTGACAGCCCGATCTCATGAAAGTGCGTACAACATACAACGAATGTTATTTCTCATGCCATTTATACGGCAAAAATAGTTTTTGCGTGCATATTTTAAACACTTTATGGTGTGTAATACGCACGCACTCCCCACCCCTAATCCTAATCAAGGGGTTTTCAGTGCGTAGGATATGCAAGCAAAAAAACATTTTTGGCGTATAAATGGTATGAGAAATAACATTCGTGGTATAGATATGCACTTTCATGAGATTGTGTTGGTACTGGGTTCCTTTTAACTATTTAATGATCTTGTTGTTTTTTTTGTTGTTTTTTAATTGTATGACTATATGATCTGTAGCACTTTGAGATTGCTGTAATGTAAAGTGCAATACAAATAAAATGTATTATTATTATTACTGCTTCATACAGCATCTGTTTGAACAAGAATAAAGTGAAGCCTATAGCTACTATCAATGAAGTGGAGTCAACGTTTTTTAATCAGTTTTATTTTGATAAACATGACACAATATAACATCGCGACTACATGAAAAAAGAGTGTTTACTGTTATAAAAAAATTATTTGTGAGCTTTAGTGGAACTAAAGGTGTGAGAATAAACACGAAACGCATGTGATCGTTGTCATGCGGTGAATCGTGGAACAGCTGTGTCATCATCAGAGTTCGTGCGGCTGCTCTCGAATCGCTCTCGCGGTACTGTGATGGCATACGTCACAGTCACGTTACGTCGGGGCTGTATCAAGTCGGACAAAATTTCTAACCAACATGCACTGCTTCAAGTCTGCCGCCGATCGGTCTGCACAGCGCTGCATGAAGTCCAAGCCTAATGGCTCTCTTATTGAATGAGCCATTGAATCATTGATTCACCCGAGTCGTTCAAAACATTCGATTCGTGTGTTGCTCGGAGAGGAACACCTGTTCTACTCTAATGTTTATGTAATATTTTCGATGGGAAAATTGAGCAAAAACAGACAATATTGTGTCTAAAATATCACACAATATTAACTTTTTTTTTAACTGTTGTTTGAAATCAATATCACATTTGCACTCCTGCTTTTCAGGACAATAACAGCACTCGTGTGATACTCGTTACAAGTGTGAAATTGTTTAACTATGTCATATGATAAAAATATTAGACAAAAACTCATCAAGGTGCATTTTTTGCCCCAATATCTTGAATTTTAGGGGCATTAAAAACTGCATTCTATTGGCAACAGCAGTCAGTTTTATACACAGTATATATATATATATATATATATATATATATATATATATATATATATATATATATGTACAGTATATAGTTTTGTTATTTATTATATGTCAACCTGTGGTGTTATGGCTGTACGGTTCCTTGGCAAGATGATGACTCAATACTGAGGGCAGGAATCTGTCCGAAACCATCCATCAGTTGTCATATAAAATCTTAAAGAAGCTCCATCTTCATAGTTTGACCTATTGTCAGGCGTCTTTAAACTAGCTGATCCTTCTAGAACAGAGTTCATTGCAAGTACACACATTCTACAGCTGAAAATGTGAAGGAATGTTTATTTGCAACAAATTATAAATAAAAATTAACTTTAATTATGATTGCCAGTAGATTAAAATTTAAATGTGATGCCTTTTACAGACTTAGAAATGGCCAAAATAATATACTAATATAATGTTAATAACGCTCATTTAGTACTGTATTTAGTGATTTTAATACCCTGCATTGCTGCTCTTTTAATTATAATAAAAGTGAATAGAAGTATCATTAAAATGTCATAAAAGCATACACTGTATACATTATTTTTGTCATTATTGATAATATTGATGCATGAGAGAAGTAGTGACCTCTGATTCATGAACGAACACATGATCCTTTTGAGTCAGATCTTTTGAACGAATCAGACTAATCAGGCTCTGCAGTTCAACTCACTGACTCAGTGATTCAGTCTAAAAGATTCGTTCACAAATCCGACTGATTCGGTTCTCAAGTTCAACAGTTGACTGGACTATATGACTGAAGAGTTATAGGGCTCGAGTCAGATAGACTATTGTTATGATTCTTTTGCATCCTTTTTGAAGCTTTCATTCTGGGGTGAACTTTTCCTTTAAACATATTTTATCAGTTCATTTGATGTAAAATTACTTTTTGAGGGGGGAAATAATTGGATATCGCACCTTCACATCAGCACTATCAGCGGGACTTCAATGTCCCTGGTTTATTTGGGCTCTTAATGCTCCTAATGTTCAGTCTCAATAATACGATTTTCATATTCGCTTTGATCTCTGGCCTCCCTCTCAATGATAAGATGTGATTTTAATGTCTGTTCAGAAAAGCTGAATATTTTGGGTGGCGAGCGGTGAAGAGTTATGTGACTCGCCTGCTCGAGTGCCTATTTATCTCGGAGCGATGATATTAGCATCAGACCAACATTTGTGCAGCTTAGACTAAAGATGAATACCAATTGATTATCATCTATGGCCTCATTGTCTGGATGAAACATTTGCACAATGGAGCATAAATTATAAAGTCTCTGATTTAGCTCTCAGAGTAGACATCACATCACTGAGTATAACCGCTACAGGCTAAAGAAGAAAAAGTAAATCTGAAATCGTTAAACGAATCATGAACTGTGGTCAGAACAAAGAAAATAAGTGCCAAAGCTCAGCTCCGGAAAAAAGAGGATTTTTGTATTTTAAAATGCGCATCCTGAAACTTTCCACAAATAGGGTACAAACTGGTGTCCATTGCTTTTTTTATATATAAATTGGTTGTCAATCGTCAGTAAAATTAACACAACAAAAGGTTTGGTTACACTTTATTTTAAGGTGTCATTGTTAGTGTAATTATAATTATATGTTTAAGTACTGTGTAATATGAATTAACTACATGTACCTAATGTAGGGTTAGGGTATGATTAGGGTTTGGTTGAGGAAAAACAGTGTTTTATCAACATGTACACACACAAACCAGCTTCAGTGTTTGAGGGCGGGGCGAAGACGACATTGTTCGCAGGCAGCCAATGAATACCATAGGTGGGAATTATGCAAATTTGTTACATTTGTTGACTGGAATTATTGACGATAGTTTAGGTGATCCAGAATTGTGTGAACTTTGATCTTTAAAACTTTGCAGACCTTTTACACTCACAAACAGGCTATATTACAGCATAATATATATAATATATCAACTAGCTCCTAGTGGAAAAACTACGAGAAAGTTCCCAGAATTCATCGCGAATCACTGGCGAGATGGCTTCGCAAACGGTTAAACATTTAAATTCAGCCCCAGATGACACCACCATGCACTTTATTTACTCTTAAAGTAATAATATAGTCATTTACATTAAGAAATTATATAATAAATGACCTTTCCGAAACAGAAAAGACATACATTTCGAGGAAGGAACATTATAATCATCATGTTTCCTCAGAGGTAAGAGCAGCGGCGCTCATTGTCAGTCGTTGTCATGGAGAAATCCTGTAAAAACTTCCGTTATGTCAGAGCGATCATCGACAACTGATGACGTATCGGGTTCATGAAGGCTTGTTAAATTTCGTAGGGGAATATTTTAACCCCTTGGCCCTTGTAACTCTGTTTTAAGGGCCAAGGGGTACACTCGAAAACAGGGGGTAGGGGCAAGGTGTGAAATGGGATTGAGCCTAAATAACACATGGTTACTTTGGAAAACAGTCTCAACCAGTCGAACCACAAATGTCGTGCTACATCCAGGTAGTCACAGTTCAGCTCACGTATCACGGCGTTCGTGGTTCGACTGGTCGAGACTGTTTTCCAAAGATGGCTCCTGCCTACGTGAAGTGTACTGTCTTTACAAAGTATCTTCTTATTAAACTGTCTGTACACTTAAAATAGTTCTCAATGCTTCGGTTTGCAGGTAGAGACCCTCATTATGCTACCGTGTTAGTGTGCGGCTATTTTGAGCCTTTTTTAGTGGTATTTACTAGCGTTTTCATTTTTACTTATTCAATGCCCCATACACTAGCATTATAAGCTAATCTGTGCTGTGGTTAAACTAAAACTAACGTTAAAACTGGGTACATTCGATTATCATGAAAACACATCCCAGAGAACGGTTGACTCGGCACTCATGTGTTATTTAGCCCTAGGTTAATTTGTGGCCGGTAATATGAATGTAATATAAATTACATATTCAATTGCATGTATATTTCTTTATTTTAAATTGAATGACTTTATTGTTAGAAAATAACTACACAAATCATGGTTTCAAACTGTATTTAGGCATTGTTAAATTTTGATCACAGGGCTTCAAATCTTCCATTGTAATCTCTCAGCAAAACTCTTCTTTGAGGATTTGGGAAAGTGTTGGCCTCCTGAGACCTTTTTTGAGAAACTTTCAGAAGCGATTGCTCACTCGCTGTTATCAGTACAGTGCCGTATCTCAACAAATGGTGTTTGATGATAACCTTCCACAGAAACAGCTCTGAGCTCTTCTCCCTGCTAATATATGTTATCTAGGTTGTCATCCAGCACAAATACTGCAGGAAGCAAAACTGTCTGAATGAAAGGATGACTTCAACTTCGACAAAGTCTTCTCTAGGTATCTTGGCACAAATAGAGGTAATGTTTCACCGAGCAGGGCTGCTTTGTGATGAGACCATCAGTAATGCTGTAGATATGTCAGCAAAGTGGCCAAAGACCATATTACATCAGCACAAACACACACTCACAAGACAACAGCCTTGCTTATTTATACTAGTGCAATGCCCGTGCAAAATCTGTTTTTGTGTGTTTTTAGTAATTGTTTGGTTTGGTATGTTTGAGTAGCTGAATAGCATAGGCTACTATTACACAGGAGCCTGAACTCTGAGAAAACGATAACGTTAAGCGCACCAGAATAAAATATAATATTCAGAATTAGACAGTATAGCTGACTTACAGACTCAGTTAACATCCACGAATGAATAAGTGCGACGATTCAGGGAGCAGCGACACAGTGATCTCCGAGAAAACGCTACGCTTGAGCAAACAGTTTGTGAATGGGCTACTACAAAGATGGCCGTGAATAAAATATAATATCCAGATATTTTTAAACCACAACCCTCTAATGTTAGAATGTTTATTTTTAAACCACAACCTTCTAAACATCTTCAATGTGTGCTTCTTTTACGGAGATAAGTGAATAACAGACACACAGACAGACGTTTCTGTAATTTATAGATAGATGTATGTGTGCCTATGTGTAAAGGTTATATTATATTTATATATACTGTATATTATACGTGTGTGTGTACTGTACAATTTTGTAATCGCGATTAATCGATTTGACAGTATGTATGTGCAAAATCAGTTTTTGTGTGTGTTTTTAGTAATTGTTGGTTTGGTGTGTTTGAGTGCTCATTGTTACAATTACACAGCAATCGAGGCAGTCATGGCCTAATGGTAACAGAGTTGGACTGGTGACCCAAAGGTTGCTGGGTCGATTCCAGTACCGGCAGGAATATGACTGAGGTGTCCTTGAGCAAGGCACCTAACCCCCAATCGCCCCAATCGCCCCAATCCAAACACGTTTGCAGTGTGTGTGTGTTCACAACTCTGCTCCTAATGTGTGTGCACTTACTTGGATGGTTTAAATGAAGAGGTCAAATTCCAATTATGGGTTACCATACTTGGCCATCACGTGTCACTTTCACTTTCAAAAGTTCAGTGCATTTTTATTTGTGCATGGTAGAAAGCAAATACTGATACTGACATAATGACACACAATAAATATGGAAAATTGAACTACATATATAACTAATTACTGACAACTAACTGCTTCAATGTGTGCTTCTTTTACTGATATATTTAACTATATGTTTAGCATTTCTAAACCAAACAACGTTAAACTTGGCACTACACTTACTCGTGCCCGTAGCAAGACACCTGTCAAGTTTGAAATTCAGTGGACAACCGGTTCGAGATATATGCGATTAACAGACACACAGACAGACAGATGCTCCTGTCATTTATTTATAGATAGATAGATAGATAGATAGATAGATAGATAGATAGATAGATAGATAGATAGATAGATAGATAGATAGATAGATAGATAGATAGATAGATAGATAGATAGATAGATAGATAGATAGATAGATAGATAGATAGAGCAGGTCTTGACCGCATTACAGTTCCAAATCACTTCGCCAAATGATTTAAGTTATTTCAAAGGTCCTTAAAGCCGACAACAGCAAAAGAACTAAAACCCACAAACACACTGATCAAGCAAATAAATATAGTAATCAATAGGATAAAAACGACAAAAATATTTCCATGTTTTTTTTGCCACAAATGTATGTTTTATTATGTACGGAAAGCACATACTCTCTTCCTCTTGCTAGTAGTGGGAAGTTCAGATCATATCTTTGAGTCTCGTTCAGCAAAATGAACTAATCTTTTTTCGAGTCATTTGGTTCATTTCAGCATAATATAATTAAAATGGCATGTTAAATATCCCAACACATCTAGTACGTATGATTACATTTGTAAAAAGTTTAAAAATAAACTATAGGGAAATGCAGCCATAGCCAAATTATAAGAAACCGAAATGTTATTAATTGATTAGTTGTTGGGTCTTAAGTTCAGGATATTGCAGTTTGATTCTGTTGGTTCACCTCACCTCCTGATCCGAGACGTCCTTTCCTTTGCAACCTCATATTTATCAGGTTAGTTCTCCTCTCGTGTCTCGAGACGTTAGTTGTCGACTCGTGTCTGACTATGATCTGTCTGCTGGGCCGACCGTGCCGTGTGTGATACAGCAGGGTCACGTGACCGCTGGTATCTCGCATCAAATACAACATTAGATTAGTATTATATTGACTGCGTCTGAATGTATATTGTTTTATATTTAGGAATTAAAATACAAAATATGTGCAATAAACATTATCTGAAAAATAAAAGTTCCATCTTATTAGCCTATTGTCCCTGTCCGTCTCTTTTCTAAATGTTTCTTGTGCATCTGTGATGTGTTTTATTATATATTATACATTAACTATAACATAACTACTATTATATTATACAACCCCTTAACTGTCACATTACAAAACATATTATACTCTAAAACTGCAAGAAAATTAAAGCAAAAAATCTGAACAAGTTGTGTTCCAAATTTTAGGTTGATATCTCAAAAAATGAGTTTACAGTAAGATTTTATTCAGACGCAGTACCCAACTTTTTCACTAGGTGAACACCAGACTCCATTACTGCCCATATAAGAGCGCCTCCATTTTCATATATGTTTTGAGTGATCTGAACCATGTATTTCCATAATTTTCATACAATTTATGAAGTAGACATCCTATTCAGAAGTAGTATAGGTGGTTTGGGAGTATTTGATTTGAATTCAACCTCTAATAAATGCATAAAAAAGACCACATATGTGCATTATAGCTCGCAGCCGCATCACAAATCGAGAATCCATAATATTTTTCTTTATATTTAAAACATTTTCAGACCTTTTTTTCTCATAAAATGGAATTGGTGTTATCTTTTGAACTCTTGGCATGAAAACAAACTGAGGTTTCTACCAATCTTTCATAATTTTTCATGTTTATTGCTATTTCAAAATAAAGGCCTAAATACTCCTAATGAATATGAAATATTCTTGTTGCAAATTGATAAATTACTGCTCCTCTGTAGTTTATTTTAGAAAACAGCCACCAAATATGAAAACTAGGGATTTTAAGCTTTCAAATGATATATAGTTTGTCAATATTACTTTAGGTTTTTACTAAGATATTATTGTTTTAAATATATAACTTAAGGATTAACTACAAGCTTGTTTGTAAAAAGGTTGTGAATTAGTAGGCTATTCAAAACGGTGACAAGTCTCGTGACAAAAGAACGAGGATTCAAACCCGAAGACTCGAAAAAAATGAACTAATCATATTTCTTTCCGGTACTGACAGCATAGCCTATATGGACTGACAGGAAGAATGAAAGACTCGGACCCGGCCGAACACGAACTCGAGACTCGAAAGATGATCTAATCATTTCTCTTTCCGGTACTGACAGCATAGTCTGAATGGGACTGACAGGAAGAACGAAAGACTCGGACCCGTCCCGAACCCGAAGACTCGACAGAGATGAACTAATTTCTGTTTCCAGTACAGATTCAGGACCCATATGTTGCGCAATGCGCATGCGTGGTCAACACAAAATGAACGAATCACTCTCTGAGACAACTCGGTATTCCCGAGTCATATTAAAGATTCGTTCAAAATGAACAAATCGTTCATGAACGACTAGGGATGGGACGTTATGAAAATTTAATATCACGATTATAGTGACCAAATTTATCATGATTATTAATATTATTATTATTGATGTTATTCATTATCTACTGATGCTCACATTGAAAACATTTCAACAAGTTTTATATTTAAAAAAACAAAAACAAACAACAAATAAAACAAGCATCTCTATGCACTGTTTAAAGCAAGATTCTATTCTGTGGCATTTCCTTCCTTATAATGACCGTCGTCAATAGCAACGCATGTTAACACAGCGCACATGCATGTATACATGAATATCAGTCACATGACCTCTTACGTCATCCGCTCTATTTCCAGTTGACTGCCGCCATCTTGAGTACCTGCCGGGTACTGTCTACAAAACTGACGGCATTAGCTAGGAAGCAGATTTTCTCTGTTTGTTTCACTTTATACATAACCAACTTTGTTTATGTAAACCCTGTGTGTATTTGACAGTATTCACGCAATAAGACTAGAAAGATAACTTCGTTCAGTAACCTGTCGCTGTTATTAGACAGGCTTAGTGCGCGGGCGCTTCGGGTGTACGCGCTCAGAAAAGCGCTCGTTAGAACCGCGCATCAACACGTGAATGACTTGTTAGCACATGCAAATAATGAACTTATGTGAACTGCATTGCCCCGTTCCTTTGCGTTAACATTTGATGTGAATATACGTCGCGTTGTAGCCTATGCTGAGACGGAGGCGCCAGAACTGCAACTGATAGAATGCACGATACTACGACATTTCTTCAAAAGCAAATGGTGGATATATTTTAATCCACGATCATAAATCGTGATATCGCACACCCCTAAGATAGCGTAAGCTCATTATCATTTACATCCACTCACCACAGACAACATGAACACTGCACAGAGAGTTTGCACACACAAACCACTGTTATAACATAAAAGCAAGCAGCTGTGTGCATGGTTGGGCATGATATGATTGAAGGATTTTGACTGAATGCGCGCAAAGTGCGCTCCCTTAACAATTCCTAAAAAGCTGACATCAGTTAATCGCGATCTCACATCTGTTAATATCAATTAAGCTGACTGCACAATGAATCTTTCATAATATATACACTTTTTTTGTTAAAATTAGAGGATTTGTCGGCATACAGAGCTCTGAACAAAAAGTCAGTTTTGAGCATAGAGGTTTTGAGCGGTGAGGAGAGTCTATCTTAAATGCTTCTGATTGGCCTTTGCATTGAAGAAATCAACACGTATGTCTGTGATTGGCTGCATCGCTCAACGCTGCAAACGTGTTTTAAAAGGAAACTCTGGCCTGTAAATCGTTTCTATTTTGTTTTAGTTCTTGTTGCTTTTCTGCAAAAATTTATTAGTTTTTATGTGTTTTATTCATAGATATTTCTAGTTTGCGGGAGTCCCGCGAATCGTTTTATTCTCCCTGCAACGCGCACACACACAGAGAGTGCATTGCCGCTCGCACTCGCCATCAAATCTAGTCCCGCGCCGCACTCTTTTGCATTGGGAGTGCACATCTCTAGATCAAGGGCCCGGCCCGAGGATAGTGACGGGAAATATCGCCCCGCAAGTTCGGGCTCGGCCAGAGAATAAGCTCTACTTCCTTTGCGACTGACGTATCGATCTTGCCGAATCAGGTACTCAAGATGGCGTAAGACAAGTTTTAGAATTGAGTTACGTCAGTGAGGAGACGTTGGTGACATCATCTGATATTCATGTATATCACAACGGACGCGCTCTCTCATTTCATTCAAATACATCTTGCGTCTCCGTTTTTGATTGTATTGAAAATGAAATCAGAGTTGATTTATTGTTTACAGAGTTTGATAATATACAGAGTTTTGAGTAATAAATGTACAATAAATATACATTATTATCTCTTAAATGTCACTCTTAATAGTCTTGTTTGAACTTGTTCGTTCGTCTTTGGCTCAAAGACACTTGCTGCGAACTTTTCTTCGTTGAAGCTTCACGTTTATTTCAAGTGAGTGAGAAAATATTTCAACTCAAAACAACATTTTGTGCCCAATTATTTCCCAGATGTAGTTTTAGTAATGAGGTCAAAGTTAACTTGCCTTGCATTCGCTATACAACAGTATGTGATGGTCACACAAGACGACTTGGCAGATGTAAAGTGTTTCCCGCTATTGCAGCAACATGCAATAGACAGGGTGACCATCCTCGATTAAGTTTCCCTCAGGACTTTTGTAAAAGCCAAAATACGACCACACCTCAGATTTGGTCCTCTAAAAAGACGGGAAAATCTCCCGTGCGTGGTCACTGCCTTCCGCCACTCATTCTCGAATAAAACATGGTGCGCTGCATTAGACTGTTGCTCGCTTGACAGGGTTTATAGTGAGTTATTAAAATCGGGATAATCAAACACGGTTTTAATGATAATTACATTTTAATCGATAATACTAACCGTCAGTACATTTTATTGTGGTTTATAGTGAAACCGATAATCGTCCCATCCGAACGACACATCACTAGGCCTACCTCCTGCTCAAACACACTTACGGACACACACTCGCACAGATACGTGTTGTCAGCTGTGTTATCAGCTATCAGCTCAGCTGTGATTTTATCATTAAAATAGTTTAACAACTTAAAAGCTACATGAATAACTAGCTAGGGAATAACGGCGCTGTTCTTGAAGCAGATAAACTTACAGTTTCACTATTAGTAGAGACGCTGCTGCCGAACACTGTTGAGATGACAACTCTCGGTGAACCCTCTTGTCAGTTGCAAGGTCTTTTGTGTGCGCCGCTTGTCAGTCACATGACAGGGTCTCCCATATGTTCATTTATTCGTGGCAGCCTCGCCACAATATCAACGCTGACCGCCACACATTGATTTTCGAATGTTTTTTTTTTTATTATTATTGTTTTTTTTTACTAAGCCTATTTAAAATAGTATTTGATTGCAGAGCGCTGTAGCGCATTCGCGCATCACAACCTCTCTCTCGTCCCTCTCTCTCTCTCTCTCTCTCTCTCTCTCTCTCACTCACCCGTACCTCTCGCGCTCTCTCTCCCTCACTCGTTCGCTTGGTGGACATAGATAGACTGCAATTCACTTTTGCTTTATTTAAACAAAGCTTTATGCTGACGACATTATTTTGCAAAAGTTTTTTGGCATATGGCCTGTTGAGGCTTTTTTCTTTTCTTTTTTTTCTTTTTTTTTTTACAAAGATCCTAACTGGCAGTTTTGCCTCTTATGGAATGTATCACTATTTATGTCTAAGTCTATAGTTTAATGTTTTTTGAAGTGCAATTTTGTTTACATCCATTTTATTTATTGTTTTTGGTATTTAGTCAAGTGCATTTTTTGTTAATAGAGACTGAGAGTCCATTGCATTTGTTTTTGGTTGTTTTGTTCATTTATTGCGGATATTTAAAATGTTTTCCGTTTTCAGTGTTAAATAGTCTTTAGAAATAAAAGTTTATTGATCTTTGAAAAGGTGTACCTGCATTATTATGCCATTATCATTATCTTAGATGAAAATGCTCTCAGAACGACAATATTATCGTTTGTTACCAATATTATCGTTTATCGCAATCATTTCTTGGACAATTTATCGTCCAGCAAAATTCGTTATCGTGACAGGCCTATATATACAGTATATATGTGTTTATATATTAACCAAATATATGTTTCCTATATTTCCTGTATGCATAATCATCTTGTTCGGTTACAGCAGATGGTTAAAACAAGGCATTGAAAATAAGAGATGATGCATGCGTAATTAAACTATTTATAATTATCCCTGTGCATTTATTAATTAATTCAGTCGATCACACACAGTCATCAAAAAAATCAAATGACTTTTTAATGTCTGAAATAATCTCATTAGAACTGAAGGTGGCGCTATAACAGTGGAAAACATGAATGTGCATGCAACTTTATAAACTATTGGTTATTGTTTTAGAATGCAAATTATTTTGTGAACTCGTGCTTTATAGGTGTACTTTTATTTACAAAATATCTTGTCAAGTCACTTCCTGTTTGGCTTTGGGGCGTTGACACCTGACCTTTGACCTCTGAGGCGTTAGACCCAGCAAATGTCATACTAAAAATCAACACCAACTGATTTTCGTCGTATGAAGCATTTGTACAATGGAGCATGAAAGCTAAAGTCTCTGGTTTATCTTCCAGTAAAGACATCAGTGAGTGAAGCGCTTCAGGCTGAAGAGGATCTGCAGTGATCGATGAATCATGACGTTTGAAGACAGACCGAAACTGCCCTATAGCTCTGACTATTCAATTCACTCTGTCCATCTGTGTGTTTTTCTGTCATTCTCAATCATCACTTCTTTTTTATACATAGAATCCTATATGTTTCCACTTTGTTTCGATAGTCCACTTTAGACATTCTACTAACTCTAAGTAACTTTGCAACTACCGGTACATGTCAACTAACTATCATTAGAGTATTAGTAGGCTGTAGTAGACTGTTATGTTATGGTTAGGTGTTAGGGTTCGGGTTAGTAGAATAAGTTGACTTGTAGTTGCTAAGTTACTTATAGTCAGTAGAATGTCTGTTGGGGGACCAATAAAATAAAGTGTTAGCAGATATTAAGCATAGACAGTAAAAGAAATGGACACCGCGACCCCCTTGATTTCAACAGAGAAAAGTGAAGCCCGATTAGATGCACTCACTTCCTGATGGCTGAGCGACTGCGCTGGCTCAAACTGAGCTTGATGACGTACAGTAGATGTGACGTGAGCTACCTGTCTGACAGTTGTAAATCTTCTAGTAGCTGTGCCAAGACAAATCTGAATCACCTAATTCCTCAAAAATGTTGTTGAAATATTTTGTCCTGTTGCTTTTATGGACTCTCTATCGATGGGCTTCTCCCTTGACTTTATGTCTCTATGTCCCCCCGATTGCCTCATAGACAGTAAAAGATTGCCTGTGAGCTTCTCCTCCTGTCTATACGGTAATTTCTCTACTGTGCGACAAAGATTCGCGCGGTCATAACCCAATCGTTAGCCTATCTTTACAAAAACGGCTTCTACGGGGCCATAACGTAAGATACAAAGTAATGGAGCCTTTTATACATTGTCGTGTTTCTTTAGAAATAAATAATGGACAAATGAAGTCTTTGGACGCCTCAGATGTAAAGTTATTCGCTGTCAAAGTGACGCCAAAATGAATGGGAGTCAATGGAATGCTAACAGCAGGTGAAGTTCTGCTACAATGGCGGCTCCCGCGAGGCTTCAGTTTCCGGCTGATGGATTACCCTGATATTAAGCATGCAGTCTACTAATACTCTGATACTCTGACTAATAATGACAGTTAGTTAACAAAGTTGCAAAGTTACTTATAGTTATTAGAATGTATAAAGTCGACTATCGAAATAAAGTGTTACCTAATATATATATATACACACTGTAGCATTATAATATTCAAAAATACTGTAAAATATTTTCACCTACTTCAGCTTAAATACTTGAGTTCAGTTGCTCAAGAGTAATTAAACTGGCTGTACAAGTCATTTCAACTTTTCCCAGGTCATTTTAACGGTTAAACTGCAATTGAAATTTGAGCTAAAATCTTGTTGTAATTTTATGTTGTGGTTCCTTTAGTGCAGTGGCGCCAGGGGGGAGCTAGGTGGTGCTGTAGCTCCCCTATAATAGCCATAGCACCCGCCCAGCACCCCCAAGAAATGTCTGTAATTTTTATTATAATAATTAAAAAATATATATTTGGTCTAAAATAACATGAGGCCCAAACAGGTGATCTTCTTTGGCCAATGGCCCGGCGAACGTTTGCAGACATCCCAAGTCTCCCTTCTATTGATAGCTGCTCCCTGATGGCCGCAAATTAGTTAAAATCTCCCGGCATCTAGAGCTTGCGAGCTCCAAACCTTGTAGCGCGCGCAAGACAGAGAGAGCGAGAGACAACAAAGAGTATAGAAGAACAAGAGGCGAAACTCTGATGCTTTTTGGTAATAGCCACTAGGTGGCGCTTCGGTAGCGCGGCCGCCATTTTGGGGTGAAAATTCCAACTGGAGTTACTGGACAACAGCACAGATAACAGTTAATCCAATCATTAAATACACATTTGAGGTAGTTTTTTCTTGCTTTATTGAGTATTTCCATTTTATGCAACTTTACACATTTATTATTATTATTAGTTACATATTTGTTTCCCACATATTTAATAAATGTATGTAAACATACATGCATGTGATACTGATGCATTGAAATAAGTTCATGCATATATACATCTTAGGCTACATATATTTAACATTTATGTGTATATATGGGAAAATATTTGGCACTATTTGGAAAACGGCCATTTTTGCTATATTGTTTCATATATGTCTATGTGTTTTATATGAATTTTGCATATATTCTCATTTAGGCAGCAGACATACTAGGCTATATATGTAATTTACTTATATTGACATATTACATTTCTGTATGGGTAATCCCCTGGATCATGCTATTAACATGATGATCTTATAGAACATGATGGACAGTGGCTGTGTTTTTATTGTTTACATAGTCTTGCTTTAACGGTCATTAATATAAGATAGTAGCTACTGCAACAACAACAAAAAAACAGTTGACTGTAAAGCTATTCTATTACTGTTATATATAAATATTGTCCAACATTCCCAAATATCTGATATGTCCTATTCTTACTTTTATATGTTGGTATTAATTCAGTGTTTGTAATGCTAATACTTAAGGTTTTGGGAAAAAAGTAGAAAACAAGTCTGTGAAATAAACTGTTAAAAGGGATTTGATGATCACTAGTCTAGTTATTGTAGCCTACGTTATTCTGTGTTGTCATCATTCAGTTTGGATTCGATCTTTAATGTACTTTAAAAAATAATCACAAAGCAGCTGATATTGCCATATCGTCCGGCTCTTTTCAAAGAATCGGCTTTTAGAGCGGCTCGTTCGCGAACGACACATCAACACTAGTGGACTGCCGAGGCGCTTTCACCCCAAAATGGCGGAAGCGTAGCGCTGGCGTTGCAATGGAACGTCCTATTGAGTTTCGCCTCTTGTTCTTCTATACTCTTTGGAGACAAGCAACACCCCCGCCCCGCCCCGCAACGGCTTAAGTGTAATAAATATGCAGCCTTTAACAAACATCATTATCGATTTTGAACAAAGTACATCTTTTATAGGCCTATCTAAATAAAAAGCATAGAATGTAATGTTTAGATACGATTATGTGAACCAGCTTGTGTCCGGAAGCAAGGCAGATCATTAGCATGGCAACTGAAAAGAAAGAAAGAAAGAAATAGACATTTGAGTTCGATTTGTCAACTTGTTAACCCATTTTCATGGTTAAAACTATAAACCATTGTAAATAATAAAAATAAACACACATATACAACAGCATACATACATTAAAGTTAGTTTTTTTGATGCCCATGGGGGGTCTGGATCCTGTGAGAGGATTGAATCTCGCACAACAGCAGTATTACATGTATATAATATACTTTATGGTTTATTTTGCAGCACAGCTTGTCCCTGTAGCGTTTCTTCCTCTCCTGAGATGATTTCAGGTCCACCTGCCCTCTCTCACCTCCACACACACTCAAAACCCTTTGCTTTTTCTGCAGGGGATTTCTGATGCATGTTGTGCTGTTGGCCAAACATCTTTATTGAATTACATAATCCATATGAAGGTCGATGTAGTGTGTAAAAGTGCTTGTCACATGATTCATAACATGTCCAGCTGCCTTTAGACTCTTCTTAGACTCTCCTATTACAGGTGAAACTCGAAAAAAATTGAATATCGTGCAAAATTTCATGTATTTCAGTAATTCAAATTAAAAGGTGAAACTAATACATTTAGTATATATAACTATATACATATACATGATCATGCTTTTCAGAGGGCCGACATTTCTGTATTTAAAATTCTTTTTTTATTGATTTTTAATGTAATATTCTAATTTTAATTTGGGTTTTTCATAAGCTTTAAGCCATAATCATCAAAATTATAACTTTTACACGATATTCAAATTTTTCGAGTTTCACCTGTATAATTCAGAGAAAGTGGAGCGTTTTTTCATAATTAGGATGAAATATTTAATATTCACATTATATTTGCAATGATTTTGATGGTGAAATATAATTAAGTGACTTTCGGTATGTTTCCATCCACTTATTTTTATGCGCATTTTGGGATATGAAATTAAAAAAAAACTGCTGGATGGAAATGCAAGTGTGCAATGAAATGTGCATAAAAACTTCTGCGCTCAATTGAAGAGGATGCATGTGTTTTATCTGATAAGAAGACATGAGCATAAACTTCGATGGAAACACATTTACTGAATAAATCCCTCCATGCGCAACAAAAACTGTGATTGGATAACTGGACTAACCAGTGGACCAATCGCATTGCATCACATCATCTCAAATGTTGGTTTGGTGGAGTCATCAGAATAATTTGGTTAAATTTGCATGATTTTAATGATTTTTTTATTATTATTTTTGCTGTTAATCAGTGCTAAACTTGAGTTTGATTCAGTTTCTGTGAATCACTTCAGAAAATCATCTAAAAATTTTGATTCAATTATTCATTTGCATTGCATGCTCATCCAAGCCCTTTGTGTATGCATATAAATATTGCTACACATCAACATATATTATTATGTTGTGCATATTATCAGATAATCAGATCATTAATGCAGAGAACATGTATGCAATTTAGAAGACGGTATTATCCAAAGATTACTTGCAAAAGAGCAATTTGTCAAAGAGCCAACAATAATCGTGATATGCACTGCCAGGTTTATTTGACTGCTCGTGTTCGACAGAAACATGAATTTAATTTTAATCTACATGTTTACTCTATTTTGTAAATTGAACTACAGTACATCCTGACCATTTGTCATTGGCTGTTTCAAAGTAAGACTCGATTGGCTCAAAATCTGCACTACACTGTACAAACAAAAAATAAGTTTTAAATTTAATACATGTTGTATCCCAATTGAGAAAGTTGCTGCATGGAAAAAGAAGCTTGCTGCATTTAAGCAACTTCATAAATATGAAATATGAAATTGAAGGCCTGCCAAGCAAGTTAACTGTAAAATGATACAATCAAAAACAGACGAAACGCACAAAACCTGCAGTCACAGAGACACTTGTCTCACTCCCAGAAGAACATTTTAATGAAGTTAGAGAAGTAATTAGTCTTTACTTTAGGATAAGAAAAAACACATCAGTCTGTTTATACTGGCATTAAGAGAGCTTTCGAAAAAACGTGAATGTTTTACTGCATATAAAGAAGGTGTGTGTGTGTGTGTGTGTGTGTGTGTGTGTGTGTGTGTGTGTGTGTGTGTGTGTGTGTGTGTGTGTGTGTGTGTGTGTGTGTGTGTGCGTGCGTGCGTGCGTGCGTGCGTGCGTGTTTGCTTGCTTGCTTGTTAGATTGCTTGCTTTTAATGAGTCAAACTTCCAACCTCAAACTCCAAGACCATGACAAAAAAAATACACCAGTTCTGGCCCTAATCCATTCAATTCAATTCAGACACCATTTTTAGCCATTTACCTTTTATTTTTATTTATTTTTTTTATGAAGTGCAAGTGTGACAAATGTCACTGTAGAGCGACTGAAAAGGTTAGTATAGTGATTCCTAATCTTTCAGAAATATGTTCAGAGATGTTTTTAGTTACACGTTTCTAAAGCTGGCGATGATCAACAGGTTTCATGTAGTTCGAGTGTTTTAAAGGAATACAGTAGTTCACGCAGAAATGAAAATTATTTATTCACCCTCATGTTGTAATTTTTCAATGGAACACAAAACAGGAAAAGCATTTAAAAGAGGAACAGACAGAAAACTAAAACTGAAAACTGGCTTCAGTGGCTTTGAAACACTTTTAATGACAAACTTTATGGAGCATTTTTGTCAAGATTACACATGCATAGTTAAATACAGAACATAAATTGCAGTGAAATGTAAACCTGGCAGCTACTTAGACTGTGCATTCAATATCAATAAATAGTACGAAAAATGGTCAAATAAGATGAGCATAAGAAATAATAATAAAAAATAAAATTCTACAAAAATATTTAAATTATACACACATACATATATAGTCAATATGATCTTGAATGACAAAAGGGCAATAGTACTTAATGACATAATTTTCAATTTAGTTAATTTTTGTGCACAAAATAGATACACAAATGTTTTAAAGAAATATAATGCAACTAAAATAACACTTTACTTAGAACTTGTCACTATGAACTAAAATGGCAAATCTGCCAAAGATAAATAAATAAATGTTTAATTTAGTTTTCCAGTGAAGCGAAACTTGTCATTTTAGCTGTCAAACACACACACCGAAGCGTAACTGCCAGTCTTTAGCATCACAGCTGAGATGGAGGCTGTTAATTCCTGCGATTCCCAGACCAATTATCCAGAGTCCCTCCCTCCGGATTGGAGGTTCTAATCAGCATCGATTCCTTTCTGAATCCATGAGCGTGCGTGATCAACACTACTGGGAGTCAATGACCCTAAAATACCGTGTTTATTCTGCAAGGACCACTGAGTCCTCAGTCCTGCAGGAGATGTTTGTTTGTTTGTTTGTTTGTTTGTTTGTTTGTTTGTTTGTTTGTTTGTTTGTTTGTTTAAAGTCAGCATGAAATGGAAGTTGCAATAATCTTTTCTTCTCTATAGTGACGTATATCGAGTGAAACGAGCCGAGTGAAACGGATTCTGGAACAAGAACAAATGTGGGCGGGGCTTGATTTTGTCTGTGGGGATTTGATTGGGTCGTTGTGGTTTGCTATTGGTGGATCTCATGTGAGTGACAGGTATGAAGTTTGTTCCACTGTTCTAAAACTATTTAAAAACATTTTTGTTAATTTAAATAAAGCTATACTAAACGAAAATGAGAAATGTTTCCTTAGCAATTAACTGAAATAATTTTAAGTTGAAGCACTCAAATTACAAACTGGAAATAAACTACAACTGAAAGAAAAATAAATTAAACCTAAAAAGTAAAAAAAAAGTAAAAATAATAATAATAATATTAATAATAATTAAAAATAACAAAAGCACATTAATTAAAATTAAACTTAAATAATTAAAAAATATTGAAAAGTAAATAAATAATACAAGACCATTTGATTGACATGTAAAGTGACAAATCACAGTTTTGTTGTAGCAGCCAATCAGATTTGAACTGCTGATTTCAAGCAATATATTTTAAGTTTATTGCAAAATATGCATACACCAGAAAATGTCTAATATGGGGAGAGCGTTCACTCAGTAAACTTCCGGCTTCTGAACTGGTTGCAGTTCCACTCTGGCTCCACATGAGGGCGCACATGTCTAGTAATTTGAATGTTGTATTCGAAAGGAGATGCAAAGAAATTACTCATTGCTGGGTGTTAGATTTTTTAGAGCCACCCATTTGGTTTAAAAAGTATTTTAAAATGTCAATGACGTCATACACATCGTACGACCAGAGAACTGCTTTACGGCAATCCTTCAGTCCAGTGATTTCGCGCTCTGCACTTTCTTTTCTCTCGAAGCGTCGACAACACAGCTGACACAGGTAAATACACGTGCTAGACGAGTTTTTGTTTTGTTGTTTATAAACACCACGCCGAAAATACACACACACACATTCTGGTCCCGCTTCGGATCTCACGATGCAATCAAGCGGTATCTCTGGTCGTAATCAGTCCTTCACCAATCAGCGTTCATTAGCAGAATGCTAGCGTGTAATGGGCAACAACAACTCAACCTGTAAAACATCTACTCGAGTACTCGTTCATTCAACTTTCGACCAATAACCCATGTTGAACTGAAAAAATCTACAATCAAACCTGAGATTTCTCAATGGCATTCGGGTGAAAGAGACAAATTTAGCCGTCTAGCTCCATAGACTCCCATTCATTTTGCACTCAGGGCGATCGCCCCCCAGTGGAACTCTGGTGGAACTACAACCCAAATTCGGCACAATAGGGCTTAATAGGGAGTGGCCAGGCTTTCCGTAAACGGGCTTTGCATACACTCTAAAAAAAAAAGCAAGCTGGGTTGTTACAACCCATGTTTGGGTCAAATATAGACAAACCCAATCGTTGGTTTAAAAGTCTTTAATTAATTTTTAAACCCAACAGTTGGGTTTTTCCATATTTGACCCAAACACGGGTTGAAAAAACCAAATATATTTTTCAAAACATATTCAAATATTGAAGTTTTTTAGAGCGTAGGGTGAACGACTCGATTATGTGGTGCTTCTTTGGAGTGGGCAGAGCTAGCAAGACCTTTTGACATGTTTTGCTTGTTTCGCTTCTCTGATTGGTGTAATGTTCTGTACAGCATCATGGGTAATGTAGTTTTTCACCACGAATTCCACTATTAGACTATCGTTTTATAACTAAGTGGGATGATGGGCTTCAACAGAAGCAAATACTATCAATTAACAGCTTTGTAGCTCACATTGTAGTTGTCTTTAAAGGCCTATAAGTTATTGTTAAAAATCTAATCTATTTCTATATATATATATATATATATATGAGACTGTCAGCGTGAACTTATACTGTAACACACTGAAGAATTATACAACCTCTGTAAAAAATAATAGAGGTGATCGTAACATTTTAAGCGGCACACTCATTAATGAAATGGGGAATTAGAAATATCACAGGAGGAGGGCTGGCGTTTATGTACAACACGAGTTAAAAAATTATGAAAATCTGTATTGGGCTTTGATGCACTAGAAACAACCTGGTCTAATTGATTTGGATATTCTAATTACATTTCTCCAGTCTCATGTCTCATTAGCAAACGTAAAAATAGAGGGCGAGTAAAAGCTGACATTAATTCAAGCAATCTGCCCATGGGATTCACGAATAAAACACACACACACACACACACATACATAATGGAAGAGCTCATTACATGCGCACAATCACGCTTAAAGGCTGACTCAGCGTTCCTCTGTTTACATCAGTTCGAGACCTTGCGTGTCTCCTCGGTCAGCCCAGGGGATTGTGGGTCACAGTGATGTCCTGTCTGTAGAGACACACACACACAGAAGAGACACACACACAGTAGAGACACACACAGTGACGGCTGCCCGTGTCAGATGAGATGATTGGAAAGGGAATCGTTCAGCGGGAAGAGATGTCTGGGATATCCTGGATCATATAAGCGGTCAAGCTCTGAAATGACCGAAAAAAAGCAGAATTACAGCAATTCATGTCATATTCCATGTCTCTTTAATATGGGTTATGAGGAACAGACCAACATTAGGTCATTGTTCGCTTTATTGGCATCATAGTGGCATCAAAAATGTTTTATAATTCAAGAGAATTTTTTTTTTAAATAAATATATGTGTATAAATATATGAAAAAGTAAAAAATTATATATTTTTTACTTATTAAAATATTGATTGATTTTAAACAATTAATTATCATAATTAGTGTATACAGGTGAAACTCGAAAAATTTTGCGACGGCAGCCATAGTGCGCCAGAACACACACACACACACACACACACACACACACACACACACACACACACACACACACACACACACACACACACACACACACACACACCAGCTTTCTGGTAGAGAGGTGACAGTGATGAAGCCAATTAGTAATATATATATAAATATATATACCGGTATATATATATATATTACTAATTGGCTTCATCATCGCCATATACATATATAAAATATAAATAATATTTATATATATATATATATATATATATATATATATATATATATATATATATATATATATATATATATATATGGGGATGATAGGAGGCCATGATGATGTAAAGGGGCCATTGGGCAAATTTGTTGCACCCCTACTCGTTATATATATAATTGCACACATTTAATTACAAAAACCATATTATTTATTTAACAAATGTGTATATATCTGTACATATATAAATGTATTTGTTGTTTTTTGGGAGGAACAATATTAGATGGATTTATCGTTCAGCAAGTGAAAATGGTGCATCTGATCACTTGGTAAAGTAAAGCGCACCTCTCCTCAACACACACACACACACACACACATGATGAGCTGAAGGCATTAATATAGACCTGTACTGCAGGTCTGTTTGTGTCAGCTATTTTCCAGCAGCTTTGATTGTGGCTCATCCAATCAGACTGTAGAGAGCTTTAACTATCCTATCTGTTTTATAATAGACTTGAATCTATCATGTGGTCATTTAGTGCTTGTGTTAGCAGCTCCACTGAAATGAAAAGTGGCCTAAGATAAAAAGCACACAATGAACAAGAGCCGACCCTTCATATCAAGCACCATTTCCTCAATTGTTATTGATCACAGCAGCTTTTAATGTATTAATCATGACCTCTCCTGCAGTCGGGCCATGTTCACAGCATCTCATAATAAAATCCTGCTGCTGTCTGACCCTCATGCCCAATCTAAATTCAATTTGTGCAACTGTACAAATGTCTTTGTTGTTGGTATTGATGTTATCAGCACAGTTCCAGAAGCCCCAAATCCTCGTCACAATTGCCTAGGCTGATCGCTGTAGCTGTATTTGTTTGTGCAGTCCCGAGGGAAGGCTTAGACTTTAATTAATAATTTGGTCAGATTTCGAGAGAGAGTCATGCCTTCTTTTGTTCTCCATCATTTTCTGACACCAACTTATTAACAAGGATTTCTAGCTCCATCTAGTGCTTGAACATGCAAGGGCAGTATCCAGTTAATATATGCAATATTTGTGCAAGTGCTGTTTAGATATTCATAGAAATTCACAACAAGGCGGAGCAACAACTCAAAGCATAAGAAAACAAATTGCATTTACACTGCCTGTGATGTGTGTTTTCCACCGCTCACACACACACATGCGGCCCATGATGCAAAAAGATGTTGAAAATGTCTCGCCGCTTCACATTCAGAGTGCAATTAATTTCTTTGCTGTTTTAAACATGAATAGTTTATCAAACATATTCTGTGCGTAGTGTGTATATTTTCTCTATGAATACTCTGATGATCTTAAGCACTTGTCTGAATGTGCAGTAACTATACAACACTATTCTGTATACCACAATGCAATGCGCTTGATTTAACCCGTGATGTTTATTTACTCTTTTTACTTCAATTTAAATTTCCTATTTCAATTTAAGTTTCATATTCCTCTGATCAGATTCAAAAGGTAAATTTTTCAAAAGTATTTGACTTAAAATTAAGAAGCATATTTATTGATTTAGGTATATACTGTGTATGTAATATATATATATATATATATATATATATATATATATATATATATATATATATATATATATATATATGTACATACATATATATACATATATACACATACACACATATATATATATATATATATATATATATATATATATATATATGTATGTGTGTGTGTATGTGTACTGTATGTATATATGTATATATAAAATACCAGTTCTCAAAGATCATTTTGTGCAACTGCAGTTTTTAATGCAGTTGTTGTTCAAATGTAAACTAAAAAAACCTTTGGTAATTAAAATAAAATATTCAATATAAACATTAATTAAAACAAACGCAAAAAAGTATTACTAAAATTACTAAAACTGAAATAAAAATACATTTAAGCTGAAATATAATAAAAAAAATAAAATCCAAACAAAAAGCATATAACAAAATGACTAAAATGTAAACAAATGTGATACAAAAGTAACTTTTGGCCCTCTAGTGGTTGAAAAAAAACATGCTTTTTATGGAAGATCATTGTTTTGGTCGTGCTTCGGCTCTGCGTTAATATATCAACCTTCACAATAGATAATGCTTTACGATGAACCGTTAACTCTTTCCCCACCATTGTTGTAATTGTCTGGTTTTCAATTAACTCCTGATCAAAACACACATTATCAACATTAAACAGCATGTAAACCAAAACATCCTAATGTTACCGAATGAAATGTCGAGCTTTAGGACTGTGAAGCTTTGGGGTGTTGATGGACTTGATCTACTCATCTATGTTTTGATAATCATTCTGAATCTGATCTGGATGTGTACGGCTCAAGTGCAGATGATAATTTTCAATATGTTTGTCTTCTGGAGTGTGGCGCACTTCATTAATAAAATCAATTAGTGTGCTCTCATAACTGCGTTTTGATTTACATCACACCATTCATTACTCTAGTCTCTATGGAAACGTCACATAAAGCGTCCTGACATTCTTTCAGCTTATACAATGCATTCAGGATGAAACAGTCTTTTTAATTTTCGGGTCTGTTCTTTCTTTTGAATATTGATAATAATAATAATAATTGCATATTGATGTTGCAAGTTCAGATATTCCTACAACAAAATATTCTGTGGGGGCGATGAACGTCTTGTGAAAATGACCAAAAATGCTGAAAACACTGGCGGGGAAAGAGTTAAAGGACAATTCCGGAAAAAAATGAACCTAGGGGTAAATAACACATGGGTACCGAGTCGACCGTTCTCTGGGATGCGTTTTCATGATAATCCTTAACACGGTGGAGACCCTCATTATGCTAGCGTGTTAGTGTGAGGCTATTTTGAGCCTTGTTAGTGGTATTAACTAGCGATTTTTATTTTTACTTATTCGATGCCCCATACACTAGCGTTTTAAGCTAATCTGTGGTCAAACTAAAACTAACGTTAAAACTGGGTACACTCGATCATCATGAAAACGCATCCCAGAGAACGGTCGACTCGGTACCCGTGTGTTATTTAGCCCTATGTTCATTTTTGGCCGGAATTGTCCTTTAAAGAGCTACATTTGGCAGTGTATCTGTTCGATAACTTACTTATCTGTGGATTAATAAAAAACAACAACATCTCCATGATGCTTTTACAACATTTGAAATCCCTCGGTTCTCGCCATCTCCCAAAAGCCAAGCCAATGTTGATTCTTGTTTTATTAATAGCTCTGTCGTTTTCTCTTTTCTCCAGAAGACTCTGCTGTTCAGTGTTAGTTTAAAATTGTGATTCCCCGGAGGTTTTAGCGACTCCATGTCAACCTTTCTCGCTGGTTGAGACAACTAACCTAACATCGGACATGCACGTCAAAGCAACTGGAGCTTTTATCTATATATGAAATGACAACACTAAAATATAATCACTTATGATTGGCTTACCATAGTGAATAGGGCTGTCACTTTTTATTCGATATTCGAATATGCATTCGAACATGACGTGAAATATCCGTATTCGAACTATAAATAAACTATCCGGTTTTTAAAGTGGCATGTTTAGCGCATTTTTTACAGTCTATGATTAGACCGTTTTTTGTTTTTTATTATTGTTTGCCATCTCATCCAGGAGCGGGCGCTCTAAACGTATTGTAGCGTAAGCCCATGACCAAATCAAGCGAATAATAGCCTCCCTGTTTTGAAAATGGAAGATAACGCACAGAACGACAGCCTGAGCGGAGAATTACGACCTCAACTCATCTAAAAAGACGAATCTGGAAATATTTTGGGTTCTACAGCTACACCGTATACCACTTCTCTCAACATTGACGCGCAAATCTGTGTGTGTGCGCGCACTGAGCGCGTGTTCTCCACCGCGGGGAACATCGCCAATAAAAAGAGAGCCGCACTTGACCCAGATCAAGTTGATAAATTGGTGTTTCTAGCAAACAATATTAAGAAATGAATTGAAATAAGAAATGAGGCTAGGCTATAGGCCTTACTCCTGCTGTTTAAGCCGTCACGTTATTGTTTGTGCCGTGCTGTTCCGAATCCGATGCAATTTTTTTCCATGTAGCTTAGTGGCACTTTATATAGATTAAATTGATAACCTGCTGTTTAAAACATTAAGTCAAAAAATGTTTTCAGACAGGCCTGAGTCCTGTTTATGACTGTCAGACTGTTAATAAATTTGTGATTGAATCTCTGTTACGGTGTTTTTGTTTTTTGGGGGGGATCTCGTAGAAATTCGAATATATTTGAATACATTACTTGATATTCGATAACCGTTCGAATTTGATTTTTCTCAAAAGTGACAGCCCTAATAGTGAATCGGTGTAAGACCAAAACACATTTTGGAAGAAAGATTGATGATTTATTCATTGTGAACCAAAAAAAGTGTGCCTTTAATAAATACTAATACTAAAATAACACTGTTGGACTATACGCTTGAGGCCAGAGATGATACTTCAAGAAGACAACATCTTGCCAAGCCATCGTTGTAAGTAATAATCTAGATTTTTCCTTCTTAAATAAAGGTTAAAAGGAGTTTGCTGTACATCCAGATTGGACTTAAACACATTATTTGCATAATGACAGAGTCTTGATGTGACCGTAGACCTCATCGAATCTCAGATCAGATCATCTCGCTCTGTAGGGCTCAAGTGCAGATGATAATTTTCAATCTGTTTGTCTTCTGGAGTGTGGCGCACTTCATTAATAAAATCAATTAGTGTGCCCTCATAACTGCGTATTGATTTACATCACACCATTCATTACTCTAGTCTCTATGGAAACGTCACATAGCGTTCTGACATCCTGTCAGCTTATACAACCACAACTAGTCCACAGAAAGCTCATTAACTAGTTTTAGGCATCCACTCAAACACATTCCCAATCTCAATAAACTCTGGATCCTGCTACTTCACATAAGAGATCAATCTTTTTTCAGAGTCAAGCAGTAACACATTTGCCTCCAAATCAGAAGTTTGTGTGTTCAAATCCCCTATCTACAAAGTTATGTTATTAAACTCTAGATGGCGCAGACTATTGTGTCCTTTACTCAAACTGCTTACAATTACATCATTCTCTATAGGGCACAGCTGATTGGTTCCTACTGTACCAGTAGCCAATGAGCTCCCTGCTCAACCTTCAAATACTTGGTAGTTAGCAGTGCAGTAACAGCAGGGTTTCCGCGGGGTCTTAAAAAGTCTAAAAAAGTCTAAAATTTCAAAATCACAATTTAAGGCCTTAAAAAGTCTTAAATTTGCTGAAGTATTGTGTTCTAGGTCTTAAATAATTTTAAACATTTCTTAAATTTCTTAAGTCCATGGAAATCTCATTGTAATGCTCATTGAAAAACATGCAACAGCCAATCAGCTTTGAGCTTTCGGTTTATTGGCGCGAGTCTCTCGGATACCACAGACACACGTAAAACAGATTTTATTCAGTTATGGGGAAGTGCAATTTTAGCGATACTTGCAAGCCAGTTGCAAACAACGTATTTGAAGTCTACTGCTTCTTATGCAAGAAAGCAATTAAATTGGGAACATTTGGTGTGCTGGTGCTGGAGTCTCATGAAAAAAGTGATAAACATCTAACATTGCTTTTGGATCAGAGCCAACACTAAAAGCGGAGGTGCTCTGGGTTCTCCACACGGTGACTAGACACCAGTCCTACTGTGCGAATGAGGAAATCGGGGAATTGTTTCAAACGATGTTACCGGACTCTGACATCGCTAAATCCTTCAGGGATTAAACGGTCTACATTACACGCTTTGGAATAGCGTTTCCTTTGTAAGTTTTTTATGTCGTGATATAGGTCTTAAATTTCATTCATAATGGTCTTAAAAAGGTCTTAAAAAGTCTTAATTTTGATTTTGTGAAACCTGCAGAAACCCTGAACAGTGTTAGAGTTAGCAGTAACACTTTCAGAAACGCTCCACCTTCCCCAGCTCCACTTGTATAGATCTGCTACGGGTAATTCATATATGCTATATTGTACAGCAGAAACCTGTCTGTCTTACCAGAAATAACAGCAGCAGCAATCACAACAGCAGCAACAATATAAACAGCAATAGTAACCAGCAATAACAGCAGTTACAGCCGCAATAAGAGAAACAGCAACTAGGGATGCTAACCGATGACCGTTTGGCCGATGGTTGACCGTCTCAACGTTAACCGATCAAAGTTGTCGGTAAGGCAAGGCAAGGCAAGTTTATTTATATAGCACATTTCATACACAATGGTAATTCAAAGTGCTTTACATAGAAGAAATTAAAATAATCAAAAGAAATCAGAATAATTAAAACAGTTTAGAATAAAAGATAAAATACAGAAATAATCACATGAAATCAGAGTAATTTAAAACATAAAATAAAATACAGTGCAAACAGTCGGACGAACAGTGGCACAGTGCTCATTCAGTAAATGCACAGCTAAACAGAAGTGTTTTGAGTCTGGATTTGAATGTGACTACTGTAGGAGCACATCTGATCTCTTCTGGAAGCTGGTTCCAGCTGCGGCTGGCATAGTAGCTAAAAGCAGACTCGCCATGCTTAGAGTGAACCGTTGGTATTTCTAGCCGATGTGATCCTAATGATCTGAGTGATCTGTTGGGTTTATATTCAGTGAGCATATCTGCAATGTATTGAGGTCCTAGGCCATTGAATGATTTATATACCAGTAATAATACTTTAAAATAAATCCTAAATGTAACTAGCAGCCAGTGTAAAGACCTGAGGACTGGTGTGATGTGTTTATATTTTCTGGTTCTGCTCAGCGTCTGTATGAGCTGCAACTGTCTTATGGTCTTTTTGGGAAGGCCAGTGAGAAGTCCATTACAATAATCCACCCTGCTGGTGATGAAAGCATGCACAAGTTTCTCTAAGTCTTGACTGGAAACAAAGCATCTAATTCTTGCAATATTTTTCAGGTGATAGTATGCTGATTTAGTTATTGCTTTGACATGACTACTGAAACTAAGGTCTGACTCTAGAGACACACCCAGATTCCTGACTTGATTTTTAGTTGTTTGACCCCTAGACTGAAGGTATGCGTTCACCTTGAGAACTTCATCTTTGTTTCCAAACGCAATGACTTCAGTTTTGTCTTTGTTTATCTGAAGAAATTTTTGGCACATCCAATTGTTTACTTCATCAATGCACTGGCAAAGGGAGTCAATGGGGCTGTAATCGTTAGGCGATAGGGATAAGTAGAGCTGTGTGTCGTCTGCATAGCTATGGTAAGCGATTTGGTTCCTTCTCATTATTTGGCTCATTGGGAGCATGTACAGGTTAAATAGTAGTGGCGCAAGAATTGAGCCTTGAGGGACTCCGCATGTCATGGATGTCCACTCAGACCTATGGTCTCCTATACTCACATAATAACCTCTGCCTCCTAAGTATGACCTGAACCATTTTAGGACTATCCCAGAAAGCCCGACCCAGTTTTCCAGCCTGTCAAGAAGTATTTTGTGATCGACAGTGTCAAATGCAGCACTGAGGTCGAGTAGTACCAGCACTGATAATTTGCCTGTATCAGTATTTAAGCGAATATCATTTATTATCTTTATGAGCGCGGTCTCTGTACTGTGGTGCGGTCGGAAACCAGATTGAAAATGGTCAAAGTATCCATTCGAGCTTAAAAATTTGTTCAGCTGATTGAAGACAACTTTTTCAATGATCTTGCCTATGAAAGGAAGATTTGAGATCGGTCTATAGTTGTTTAATATGGTCTTATCCAGATTGCTCTTTTTAAGGAGGGGCTTGACAACAGCAGTTTTCAGGGAGGTCGGAAAACTCCCAGAGAGAAGTGAGTTATTTACCACTTCCAGGAGATCTGCTTCTAAGCTGTGTAACACATTTTTGAAAAAAGATGTGGGAAGTGTGTCAAGGGCGCAGGTTGATGTTTTTAGGTGCTGTACGGTTTCTTCCAAAATTTTGCCATCAATTTCTTCGAAATCAGACATAGTGGCTACTTTCTCAGGCTGTTGTCTGATCTGCCTGACCCCAGCGCAACTCAAGGATGAGCTGATCACCTTTCTGATATTATTGATTTTCTCAGAGAAGAAAGAAGCAAACTCACTGCACTTTCTCACTGAGAGCATTTCACTGGGAATCTGGCTTGGGGGATCTCCTAATCTCTCTCTACAGTAGCAAAAAGAGTGCGCGTGTTGTTTATATTGCTGTTTATAATATTCGAGAAGAAAGTCTGTCTAGCTTTGCCTAGTTCCTTATTGAAAGCATGGATGCTGTCTTTGTAGATGTTATAATGGACTACAAGTTTTGTCTTCCGCCACATGCGCTCTGCTTTTCTGCATTGTCTTTTCATATTTTGCACTGCTGTTGAGTTTCTCCAAGGTGCTTTTGTCTGCCACTCTTCTTCCTGCCTTTCACAGGAGCAATATCATCAATTACACTCTTAACTTTTGAGTTAAAAGAATCAAGGAGAAAATCAACAGAGTCAGCAGATAAGCTTGGTGTTAAAGATATAGCCTTCGTAAATAGTAAACTAGTGTTCTCATTTAAGCATCTCTTCTTGACAGACACAGAAGTCGGTAGTCAGTTAAAAAAAAAGTGATCTCTAAATGGTGTTAGCCATCTTATTCCAAGATATTTTTGTGTGTAGTGAACAAATCCCTCACACTCAGTTTTTCATAACTCGCCTGTTTGTACTTAATAAACCAATAAAAACATTTGGCGCGAGGTCACAGCGTTTGGGTTTGCGCGCTCACAAGGTTTGCGAAAAGTAAAGGCTACAGGCTAAAACACTCGAGGTTAGGGCCAGGGCAGGCGACAGGATGAAGCGTGCAAAGAAAAGTAGTGTGTGGGACCATTTCACCAAAAAGATTGACACAGTAAGTTGCAACTTGTGTGATACAGTGCTTAAATACAGAAGTAATACTGTAGAAATACATTACATCTACATTTCAGTGGTAACAGATAAGGTGATGATGATCATCATCTTTCTTTATTATTGTTAGCACTAACGTTACCTCAAACTAAGTCTCTTCGGAGCTGTCATTTTCTTAAATGAGCCGCTGCAATGTTTCAAATGAGCTTCTAACGCTAGACTAACACCTTTATTTTCAACGCGATCACCTTGTACCCAAACCATTTAGAAACTAAGGAGCCATTTGCCCTCCGATTACATACAAGCTCCTCGGCGCCGCATTTGCGGGACTCATTTTTCGCGCTGTAGGGGATAACCAGCAATAGCAGCAGCAACAACCAGTAATAACAGCAGTAATAACAGCAGCAACTGCAGCAATAACAGCAGCAGCAGCAATAACATCATCAGCAGCAGCAATAACAGCAGCAGCAGCAATAACATCAGCAATAACAGCAGCAGCAGCAGCAATAACAGCAGCAATAACAGCAGCAGCAGCAATAACAGCAGCAGCAGCAATAACAGCAGCAACAAACAGTAATAACAGCAGCAATAACAGCAGCAATAACAGCAGAAATAACAGCAGCAGCAGCAACAACCAGTAATAACAGCAGTAACAGCAGCGATAACAGCAGCAACCGCAGCAATAACGTCAGCAGCAATAACAGCAGCAGAAGCAACAACAGCAGCAGCAATAACAACAGCAGCAGCAGCAGCAATAACAGAAGTAACAGCAGCAATAACAGCAGCAGAAGCAATAACAGCAGCAGCAATAACAACAGCAGCAGCAATAACAACAGCAGCAGCAGCAATAACAGCAGTAACAGCAGCAACCACAGCAGCAACCGCAGCAATAACATCAGCAGCAATAACAGCAGCAGCAGCAGAAGCAATAACAGCAGAAGCAATAACAACAGCAGCAGCAGCAATAACAGCAGCAATAACAGTAGCAACCACAGCAATAACAGCAGCAATAACAGTAGCAACCACAGCAATAACAGCAACAATAACAGCAGCAACAGCAGCAATAACAGCAGCAGCAACAACCATTAATAACAGCAGCAACCGCAGCAATAACAGCAGCAGCAGTAGCATTAACAGCAGCAGCAGCAACAACCAGTAATAACAGCAGTAACACCAGCAATAACAGCAGCAACCGCATCAATAACAACAGCAGCAGCAGCAGCAATAACAGCAGCAGCAGCAATAACAGCAGTAACAGCAGCAATAACAGCAGCAACCGCAGCAATAACAGCAGCAGCAATAACAGCAGCAACAACCAGTAACAACAGCGCAATAACAGCAGCAGCAATAACAGCAGCAGAAGCAATAACAGCAGCAGCAGCAATAACAGCAGCAGCAACAACCAGTAATAACAGCAATAACAGCAGCAACAACAACCAGTAATAACAGCAGCAATAACAGCAGCAAAAAACAGTAATAACAGCAGCAATAACAGCAGGAACAGCAGCAATAACAGCAATAACAGCAGCAGCAACAACCAGAAATAACAGCAGCAATAACAGCAGCAACAGCAGCAATAACAATAACAGCAGCAGCAACAACCAGTAATAACAGCAGCAATAACAGCAGCAACCGCAGAAATAACAGCAGCAGCAACAACCAGTAATAACAGCAGCAATAACAGCAGTAACAGCAGCAGCAACAACCAGTAATAACAGCAGCAACCACAGCAATAACAGCAGCAGAAATAACAGCAGCAGCAGAAGCAGTAACAGCAGCAATAACAGCAGTTACAGCAGTGACGGCAGCAATAACAGCAGCAGCAGCAACAACCAGTAATAACAGCAGTAACAGCATCAATAACAGCAGCAATAACAACAGCAGCAGCAGCAACAACCAGTAATAACAGCAGCAATAACAGCAGCAACCGCAGAAATAACAGCAGCAGCAATAACAGCAGTAACAGCAGCAACAACCAGTAATAACAGCAGCAGAAGCAATAAATGCAGCAGCAATAAAAGCAGCAGCAATAACAGCAACAATAACAGCAGCAGCAACAACCAGTAATAACAGCAGCAATAGCAATAACAACAGCAGCAGCAGCAATAACAGCAGCAGAAATAACAGCAGCAATAACAACAGCAGCAGCAGAAATAACAGCAGAAGCAATAACAGCAGCAACAGAAATAACTGCAGCAATAACAGCATAAGCAATAACAGCAGCAGCAGCAGAAATAACAGCAGCAATAACAGCAGCAGCAATAACAGCAGCAGCAGCAGCAGAAATAACAGCAGCAATAACAACAGCAGCAGCAGAAATAACAGCAGAAGCAATAACAGCAGCAGCAATAACAGCAGCAGCTGCACAAATAACAGCAGCAATAACAACAGCAGCAGCAGAAATAACAGCAGAAGCAATAACAGCAGCAGCAATAACAGCAGCAGCTGCACAAATAACAGCAGCAATAACAGCAGAAGCAATAACAGCAGCAGCTGCAGAAATAACAGCAAGTAGCAGATCGATTCAGGCCAAGACCAAATATATCAACATTGTTATACACATTACCATGCCAAACACTTTGAGAGTTGTCATGACAGAAATGTTTTTCCTCTATATGCACGAACAATAAAGCAGGCAAGCAAAGCTCTTGGTCCCTTGTGATCTGAATTCTAGCAGAAAAATACTAATTGCTATTATAGACAAAACCGCCCTGTAAATGAGTCCTAATTTCCTATCGTTTTAAGCCAAGCAGGAAAACTAGATTCAGAAAGAGCTCTCACTGAATCAATTATTCTGTCTTTCCTCAGAGAATTGACTGAAATAATGTGCAATCCAACATGCATTAAACATCTTTAGGGCTTGATTGAAGCTTTTTGCGAGTTCGGGGGTGGAGAAGACGAGAACAACGCTTTTGCTCTTTTAGTAAACAGAATCAAACAAACCCGTGACTTTACAGAGACTCAAATGTTGCATTTTTTTATTTTTATTTTTGCATTCATTGCAATGCAACATGGAAATACATTATCATAAATATGAACCGCATAAACGTGCAATCCAGTGTTAAAAGGCATCCTGCAGGATGGCAATGGTCTTATTAGAGAAGAGGTGGTGAATAAATGAGCGATTATGTGACGCTCGATGTACCTGATGGCACGGCCGTGTCCTTGTTGGTTTGACTCTCAAACATCTGGCTGTGTTTGTAATAATGAGTTTAACATCACCATCTCACCTCTGATAACCTCTGAATGGCGTATCAGCAGATGGTACAATATGATCTGGTTTTATTGTTATTAGAATTTTACTCAGTTTTGTTTTTCTCCTCACAGTGTGCATGTGAGTTAATGTTGGAGATCATGAGCTCCTATAATCATCAAGCATGTAGGATCAAAACAAAAGTAATTGGGTTTTATTTTCTTCATGCTTCATCATTGGAGATGGAGCAATTTCAGTTTGCAATGTTACACAAATTCTACTTATTTAAAACTAATAGAAAATAAACTGCTATAATATGTAGTCTGATGCTGTGTTATTTTAGTTTCATTTCGGTATAAGTAATTAATTCCGGATTTCGCTTGAAAAAGTAAAGGGATTACTCTTCATTTTCCTGTAATTTACTTAGTTACTTCTGTTGTAATTGCATTAAATACTGTATAGACTATAGAACAAAACATTTATTTTAACATTAAAAGTAAAGTTAATGCATTGAATCTCTCTTTCAGTTTGAGAATAATTTATGCAATTTTATATTATACATTTGAAAGAATTAAAAGAGCATTTTATTGTCTATTCTTGTATTGCTCAGTGTAATTTACCCAACACTGTTAGTATATTTATTAATATTTATTAGTTTTATTTTTAGATTTTAATTTTAGTATTTTGTTGGTTATATGAGTTTTGCTTTCCGGTTATTTGACAATTTATTTATTTAATTTTAAGGGGTTTTTTTTAACTTAAAGGTGTTGGCACTTGCCGTGTAAACACACACACACAAAAATCATAAACATGATTCAAGAAGGTCCTGAAAATCGGTCATACTTGTGTTGTTCGCAGTCAAAAATGAGCACACCTGCCACGTGTCTTTAAAAAGATTTATTACAGTTTAAGTAGGAAAATTCATTTTCAGGTCTGTGTTTAAAAGGTGAATAAATAGATTTTAACTAGCCTATTGCATACAATTTATTTAGTACCATAAAATAAAATCCACTATAAAGTAGTGATGGCAATTTCAAAACACTGCTTCATGAAGCTTCGAAGCCTTTACGAATCTTTTGTTCCGAATCAATGGTTCGAAGCGTGTATCAAACCTTTTTTGACAGATTTTACTTTCAGTAAAAAAATTGCAATAGATTTGTAAAAGGTGTTTTTTTTTTGCATGTTTGGCCTGGGTTTTTGTAGCATTTACACAGTTCTGACCACTAGGGGTCACTGTGGAGCCTCAGCACAATATGGCACATATGATTCAACTGTTTCAGTGATTCACAAAGCCTCGATCTGCCCACCACTAAATATTAAATAAAAAAAACATTATCAAACTAGAATATATACGTTCATTTCACTGAAATAAAAAACAGTTTTGACCGCAACGCACCCGTCTCGGTTAGTTCAGATGAAGATGTTTCTACAAACAAAAGGTTCTTTTTTGTAATGTATGGTACAAACTCGTCTCCGTACCGGCGTGATGACTCCGACCCCCAACCAGATAAATGGATAAATATTGTGAAAGTTCTGATCCCATCTGACTTCTGACCTATAATGATGCATAAACCATAATCATACACTGACTGAGCCTGGGTTCTCCCAAGGTTTTTTTCTCCATTCTGTCACTGATGGAGTTTTGGTTCCTCGCCACTGTCGACTCTTCACCTTTGTCGCCATTGGCTTTTGTCTTGCTTAGTTGGGGACATTTAATTTTATATTTAACAAAACTAATACAACATTATTTTTCTATTATCTCTGTAAAGCTGCTTTGAAACAATCTGTATTGTAAAAAGCGCTATACAAATAAAGGGGGCTTGACTAATTCAAAGGCGCGAAGGCAATGTAACAGTTTCTACACAAACATATATATATATATATATATATGTTTTTGTTTTTCATTATGCCAGTATTATTAAGAAAAATAAATAGAGAGTCAAGTCTCTCCCTTTTCATACCCTGTTCTTCAAGTATATCATGTATTGAGTTCTCTCCTTCCACTTCCTGCCAAATTCTTCGACAATCATTTTATCGGAAAACAATTGAATGAAAAGAAGGAACTTAAAAACAAGGTGGTGATGAGACAATGACAAACAGCTGTGATGATTAATGAGTTTCCATGACAACGGGAGATAGGAACAATGGAGGAATCATGAGACTTATGAATGCAAAATAAAAGTCCATGAAAACTAAACTAAACACACAGATCGTGACAGCACCACTTAAATATGTCCATTTAGTTTTATTACAGTTGTAGTTTTAGTACATTTTTTATTTCAAATTAAACTAAATGAAAATTAGAAATTATGCATTCTAACTGTAAAGAGTAAGACTTTTATCATTTATTTTGTTTCGGTTAAGGTTTATTTTATTTAAATTAACGTAAATGTTTTTGTAATATGTTTAATTTTAGTTAATGAACATAACACTGTGATTCCTGGAGTTTATCCCTCTTTTTCACATGTAAGTGTTGATTTCAGGCCGTGTGAAGTAAACAGTCGTGGTTGATTATATTGTGTGTCTGATGTCAGGACACAGAATGTGATCGAGGGACATGTTTCTCAGCATTACTGGACAATAATGCAGTAATGCGTCTGTCTGTTCTGATTATCACATGAAGCTCCACGTCTGCTCCTATTCCTTCTCCAACTCGCCCCACCTTCCTCATCTTCATCCATCTTCCTCTTCCTCATCCTCTTCCTCATCCTCATCTTCATCCATCTTCCTCATCCTCTTCCTCATCCTCATCTTCATCCATCTTCCTCATCCTCATCCTCATCTTCTTCCTCTACCTCATATTCATCCTCATCCTCATCCTCATCATCTTCCTCTTCCTCACCCTCTTCCTCATCCTCATCTTCTTCCTCATCCTCATCTTCTTCCTCTACCTCATATTCATCCTCATCCTCATCCTCATCATCTTCCTCTTCCTCACCCTCTTCCTCATCCTCATCTTCTTCCTCATCCTCATCTTCTTCCTCTACCTCATCTTCTTCCTCTACCTCATCCTCATATTCATCCTCTTCCTCATCTTCATCATCTTCCTCTCCCTCATCCTCATCTTCATCATCTTCCTCTTCCTCATCCTCATCCTCATCTTCTTCCTCTACCTCATCCTCCTCCTCATCCTCTTCCTCATCCTCATCTTCTTCCTCTACCTCATCTTCATCCTCATCCTCATCATCCTCGTCCTCATCCTCCTCTTCATCATCATCATCCTCATTTACTTCCTCATCCTCATCTTCATCCTCATCCTCATCTTCATCCTCATCCTCTTCCTCATCCTCATCTTCTTCCTCTACCTCATCCTCCTCCTCATCCTCTTCCTCATCCTCATCTTCTTCCTCTACCTCATCTTCATCCTCATCCTCATCATCCTCGTCCTCATCTTCTTCCTCTACCTCATCTTCATCCTCATCTTCATCATCTTCCTCATCCTCATCTTCTTCCTCTACCTCATCTTCATCCTCATCTTCATCATCTTCCTCATCCTCATCTTCTTCCTCTACCTCATCTTCATCATCATCATCCTCTTCATCATCCTCATCTTCATCCTCATCTTCATCATCATCCTCATCTTCATCATCATCATCTTCATCCTCATCTTCATCCTCATCTTCATCCTCATCCTTTAGAACTGTTACATTCACACAACGCATTGTCACTGGTCGTGTCCAACAAACCGCAAACTCAAACCAAGGACAAAGGAATTTTTGCACTGAAAAAATATTTCAAAATTTCGTTTTTCATGACTATTATGAAATGTAAATGTCTGGGTGTGAGGTGCGTAACATGTCGTCTCTCACTCAGTGATGTCAGATATCTGAATCTGCGGTTTCATGTTTCTAAAGCCTGACTGCAGATCCTCCAGAAACACTAGATCACAAACAAACACATCAGTAGACTGTAGGCCTGTACACAAGCGTCACTTTTGTAGGCTGTTTATTTGATCATAAATACAGTAAAAATAGTGAAATATTATTACAAATTAAAATAACTGTTTTCTATGTGAATACATGTTAAAATATAATGTATTCCTGTGATCAAAACTGTATTTTCAGCATCATTACTCCAGTCTTCAGTGTCACATGATCCTTCAGAAATCAGTATAATATGATGATTTGCTGCTCAGAAAAGCATTTATGATTATTATCAATGTTGAAAACAGTTGTGCTGCTGCTTCATATTTTTGTGGAAACTATGATATATTTTATTTTCAGGATTATTTGATGAATAGAAAGTTTAAAAGAACAGCATTTATTTAAAATAGAAATCTTCTGTGACACAGTACGTCTTAAATGTCTTAAATGTATGTGCATGTCCTAAATGTGAACTAGAAATAGTGAAGAATCTGAAATATTTCTCTTTTTAATGTTTTAAATTATTTTTAAATAGGTCAAAAGGTTATTTCCTTGTCTTTCGGACCTCAAACAGTGTGTTTATGAGGGGACAGTATATTCCTCATCATATGCAGCGTATACTGTATATACAAGAATAAATCCGTGGCTATACAGTAAACGGCTCATTGAACTCCTGTGATGTTTTGCACTGTCAGCCGTTTCGTCATGTAATGCGCTCTGTCCATCTTTTTCAAGCTCTATATGAGCAAATCTCCAATGCGCCGTAAATGTCCCGCGGCGTCTACAACATTAATGAGAGTCGAATCATTTAACAGAAATATTCATCTGGGTTTCTGATGGGCTTGTTTGACCTCTTATAAATACAAATATATTACTCTTCACATTTCATGGATCATTTTAACTTAAAGTACAAAAAAAAACATGTTCATTCATATTCACGCGTGTCAAAAATTATTATCAATCTGACAGTTATCAACCTCTTAGCTTCTGATTACATAAAAAGTTTATTTGGGGTCTGGAGCTTATAGATCATTTTGAAGGAGAATTGTTTTTTATAGAATTAAATTAATTATACAATAATGTTAATGATTTTTTGTGTGTGTTGTGTGTGTGTGTTGTGTGTGTGTGTGTGTGTGTGTGTGTGTGTGTGTGTGTGTGTGTGTGTGTGTGTGTGTGTGTGTGTGTGTGTGTGTGTGTGTGTGTGTGTGTGTGTGTGTGTGTGTGTGTGTGTGTGTGTGTGTGTGTGTGTGTGTGTGTGTGCATATACAATATAATATTAAAAAGAGAATTTGAAAACATATACAATATAATACAATAAAAGATGTATTTATTGTGTGTATATATATATATATATATATATATATATATATATATATATATATATATATATACATAAAATATATTTATTTATGTATGTCTTGACTCGAAACGTTAGTCATTCTGTACTAATAAATATTTATAATTCTTTCTGTGCTCCGGTCCTGCTCCTTGGTCCTAGTTAGACCTTGGGTCCTTTCCCTCTTATTTATTTATGTATATCTGTTTATTATTAACTTAAGGCTTGTATATAACTAATTTCTTTCAGTATTCCAGAGTTCCAGCAGTGTGGTGATACACAGACCAACCATACGATGGCGCTATTTCACTACTATACTAGTTAACAAAACAATGTTATTGAAATAAAATGAATAATAATATTTGTAATAATATGACATTTTAAACACGAACGGTGCTAAAGATTCATTGGTATTTACTACTGTGTGTAGTTTGACAAATCTGAAAACTATAAACTACTATGTCTTGTTGTTGTTGTCTGTCTGTATAGTAAACCTTTGCAAATAAAGTTGTAAATGTGAAACATTTTAATAATTTTAACTAGTAGTATTAGTAAATACATTGTCTCACAAAACACAATATTTCTATTAAATAATAGCATTATTAATAGTAATTCAGTGTTAAGTGAAGTTTATTCAAATATATTTAAATATTAGTAAGTTGTTATATTTTTGGTTTTAATATTGTTTAGTACTACGTTTTGATATTTCGAAAATATGAATATTGTAGGAACATATTAATATTAGTAGTAGGCCTATTACTAATAAATAATGTTGCTCAGTTTCTTTGACCTAATGTTGATCTGATTTGTCATAGACATAAGAATATGGCGGACTCGTTGACATATCGCAGCAATGAGGCGTCTATGTGTTTATATCTTTACTGTCTATGGTTTATATATCTATATAATTTCTTCTGTTTGAAATATACAAATAGAAAGTATCTTTAAAACAAACCCCTCCCATCGCCATGTGACACGTCATTTCCTCACTTTCTTTATTTGTAAGGCGGAAGTAGCGAAAACACTGTAGGCTATCAACAGGCAGTTCAGAACATCTGTTTCTCCAAAGTTTAATCAAAGTCACAGTTTGATCTGTATAAATGAAAGGATTCGTATTATTGTCGGTAAGAAAGACATTTTTGTTCTCGTTTAGATGCTTATTGGATGGAGAAGAAGGTGAAGTGTTTACATGAGAAACATTATGAAAAATCGAGCAATGAATGCGTCATCATATCGTAACGATTGTTGTTCAGTTTTCCTCTAAACTGCGGTAATGTCTGATCATCTTCAGTTTTAAATGGACAAATGACAACATGGTTTCCCTACTATAGGACAAAACTCCCTTTCCATTCAAGTTTTTGTGACTGTCTGTTGGAATACACATATATTATATGGAAAAGAGTTAGAATTATCTAAATATATTTGCATTTTTGCATGATATTATAATCAACTGTTTATAACAATTATATTTATCCAGTTTTTAATGTATTACAAATTTCGTATTTAATAAAAAAAAAACATTTTATATCCAACTGTTGCTCTCAGGCAACATTGTACCTTAGTGGAACATTGGAAAATGTTGAAGTATTTAAGTATGGAAAAGTGGAAGTGTGTTGCACACACAAGGAGCTGTTCTTGGTACTGAAGCTTCCAGTGCACATATACAAATTATACAACAAGAAACATAGTAATAAAAGTATAGAAAATAGTATAAAAGTATATGGTCACAGTTGGGTTTTGTCAGAATAAACATTTACAGATTATGAACATATTTACAGTATTCTGAATAGTATGAATATAAGTTTGGAAGGTATTGCACTAAACAGTGGGAGTATTGCACTTAAAGGCATATGCTTTGGGAGGTGTGTTAACTGTTCAGAAGGGAAAAGCCAGTGGGAAGAGACTGTTCCAGTGCCGAGATGTTCTTGTGGCCAGTGATCTGAGTCGCTGTCTTGACGGTAACAGTTCAGACAGGTGTTGTGTGTGTCCAGGGCAGGGTTCCCACGGGTCCTTGAAATCCTTGAAAGTTTGTGAATCTTAAAAAAAAAAAAAAAAGTCAAGGCCCTGGAAAGTTTTTGAAAATAAACATAAATAGATACAGGTCCTTGAAAGTGCTTGAATTTATTTTGTGCAAAATTCCATATTATTTGTATTTTATACAAATAATATAAATAGTTATATTATATAATTATTATAATATACATATTTATATTCATATTTTGCCAACACTTCATGGCCTATCATCATGCATACTAGCTTGCTTGATTTAATTTAGTAACGCGCATTTACGCGTTATGTTAAGTGTTTCCCGCGTAAGATACTTTGTGTTGTACGTTGCCATGACGTTCACCTTCACACAAAACTACTACGATGTTACCTCAACTTCTGTTGTTGGACACAACAAATGTGTACCCAAATTAAGTCCTTGAATTTGAAGGTATTAGACCTGGAAAATCCTTGAAAAGTCCTTGAATTTAAAGTTAACCAAGGTGTGAGAACCCTGCCAAAGAGTATAGAAGAACAAGATTTTTTGGTAACAGCCACTAGGTGGCGCTTCGGTAGCGCGGCCGCCATTTTGGGGTGAAATGCCAACTGGAGTTACTGGACAACAGCACAGATAACAGTTAATCCGTTCATTAAATACACATTTGAGTTCGTTTTTTTCTTGCTTTATTGAGTATTTCCATTGTATGCAACTTTATAAATTTACTACTATTATTAGTTACCAACTCCACTAGGCCTGAAATATATTTTGTATACGTTTTAATCCCCTGGATCATGCTACAAACATGATGATCTTATAGAACATGATGGACAGTGGCTGTGTTGTTTTTTTTTTTTTTTTTTTACATAGTCTTGCTTAAACGGTCATTAATATAAAATAGTACTGCAAAAAAAAAAACAGTTAACTGTAAAGCTATTCTATTGCTGTTATATATTGTCCAACATTCCCAATTATCTGATATAGCATGTCCTTTACTTAATTTTATATGTTGGTATTAATTCTGTGTTTGTAATGCTAATACTAAAGGTTTTGTGGGGGAAAAGTAGAACACTTTTTCTAAGTCTGTGATATAAACTGTTAAAAGGGGATTTGATGATCACTAGTCTAGTGATTGTACGTTATTCTGTGTTGTCATCATTCAATTTGGATTTGATCTTTAATGTACTTTATTTTATTTTTTTTAAATGTACAAAGCAGCTGATATTGCCATAACGACAGCAAGAAGCTAGTTAGTTATGGGAAGTCCGGCTCTTTTCAAAGAATTAGAGCCGGCTCGTTTGTGAACGACACATCAGCACTAGTGGACTGCCGAGTCGCTTTCACCCCAAAATGGCGGAAGCATAGCGCTGCTGCTGGGCGCTGGTGTTGCAATGGAACGTTGTATTGACTTTCACTTCTTGTCAATATACGTTCTTTGACCCTGCCAGGGTGAGTGGATCTGTGATGACTTTACCTGCTCTTCCTCACTCTGGAAGAGTACAGGTCCTGGAGGGTTGGCAGGGGGGCACCAATAATCCTCTCCACAGTCCGGACTGTCCGTTGTAGTCTCCTGATGTCAGACAGTGATGGAAGTCCATAAAACAGACTCAATGACGGCTGAGTAGAACTGAATCAGCGGCTCCTGTGGCAGGTTGGACTTCTTGACCTATAGTCTCTGCTGGGCCTTTTTCACAATGGAGTCAATGTCCCACTTCAAGTCCTGTGAGATGGTAGTGCCCAGTGAATGACTCCACTGCTTCCACAGTGCTGTTCCTCCTGAAGTCCACGATCATCTCCACTGTTTTGAGCGTGTTCAGCTCTAGGTTGTTATAACTGCACCAGACAGCCTTCAGTTTGTAAGCAGACTCGTCACCGCTTTGCATGAGACGACAGTGGTTTCGTCTGCAAATTTCAGGAGCTTGACAGAGGGGTCTTAAGAAGTGCAATCATTAGTGTACAGGGAGAAGAGCAGTGGGGAGAGAACGGGGTGCAGTGCTGATTGTGAAGGTCCTGGATGCGAGTTTCCCCAGTTAAACTCGCTGGAGATCCACTGACAGATTGAGGATGGCATGGAGAGCTGGGTCAGTTTGGCTGTGAGAAGATCAGGCATGATGGTATTGAAGGCCGAACTGAAGTCCAATCGCATCATCAAATTATCATATCAAGTTATCATATTCACCCTGCATGATTCACTGTGTCACTATGACCTCATCACAGTATGATTCCTCTTCCTCATCAACTGGCAGTTGTGTTTTATAATTTTTTAGGTGCTATAGAAAATGTGCAGATCATAATATGTGCAGATATAGTATGTGAGTTACTATTCTTATAAGTGCGTTACAAAATCATGCAAACTCTTTTCCTTAGAAATATAATATATTTGTATCCAACCTATATGCCTGGTATGGCCTTATGCGATTCTATTGTGGTTCAATTTTGCCTTGAGGCAACACAGTTTTTTTTTTGTCCTCTAAAAAATTTGATGATATATAATGTAAAGTTCTTGAAAATACTTCTTTACTTACCAGTGAAGGTGACTCATATTTTTTGTGAGTGATTAACTGGATGCAAATTAGTGATAAATGCACTTTTCATTGGGGAAAACATGTGCACATGTGCTGAAACAAGACACAAAATGGACCCCCTGGGGGTCATGTGACCACTCTTTTGCACTTTCATTGATTAGTATTTGAGTTATTCTCCATTGAGATAGGTTTGACCAATAAATGGTGTCTCATTTTATTAAAAATAAACTAAAATAGACTATGTAGAGGGTTAAAACGCATGCAGGTAATAAACTTTCATGATGATGAAGAACTTCAATGTCACGTGAGCCCGATAGAAATCAAAAACAAAAAGATGTTTTGTTGTTTTTTTGGTGTGGAGGCACCAGCTGTAAAGACTCCGCCCTCTTTAGGAAAGGGGGTGGAGCAGAAGCTCATTTGCATTTAAAGAGACACACATGAAAAGAGCTTGTTTTTGCTTCCACTCAAATGGGGGCATTTACAGCGTGGTATAATGAATATGTGAGATCATTTGTGATGAAACTTCTCAGACATATGCTAGGGACACCTGAGACTTATATTACATCTCGTAAAAGAGACTTAATAGGTCCCCTTTAATTAGAAATACCATAACATATGTCATTCAAGTTCAATTTATTTGTCTTCTCCACAGATCATTGGGTAACCAGTCCAAAAAAACAGCCAAAATTATTTATAATACATTTATAGATGGCCTCATTAGATTTTGAACCATGATGAAGTGTCATCTCTTTCACTCACAGGTCATTATTAGCGTCTTTCCCGCGGCGCACATGACTAAAGTGTTTGTGTACGGGACGCTAAAGAAAGACCAGCCAAACTACTTCAGGATGATGGATCATGCCAACGGTCAGGCCGAGTTCGTGGCTCACGCTCGCACCGTTGACCGATACCCGCTCGTGATCGCATCCAAATACAACACCCCCTTCCTCCTGAACGTCCCCGGGACGGGTCAGCGAGTTCACGGAGAGATCTACAGCGTAGACCAGAAGATGCTGGAGTTCCTGGACGATTTTGAAGAGTGTCCATCGTTGTACCAGCGCAGACTCATCTGGCTGGAGGTGCATGACGGGCCCGGTGGAGGACAACACACACCGAAGGCTGGAAGTAGCGTTGAGGCCTTTGTGTACAGCACAGACACTTATGAACCTGAGTGGCTCCAAAAACCAACATATGAGCGATATGAGGCTTACGGTGATCACGGGCTGCACTATGTGTGTCTTGAAGACATTTGCCCTGAGTAACATTTACCACACACACAAAAAAAACATGTTCATTCATATTCACACGTGTCAAAAATGTTATATTATCGGTCTAATATGACATTTTAAATAAGAAGAGTGTTAAAAATTCATTGTCATTTATTACTGTGTGTAGTTTGACAAATCTGACTACTATAAAGTAGGCCTATATCTTGTTGTCTGTCTGTATAGTAAACCTTTACAAATAAAATTGTAAAGTGAAACATTTTATAATTAGCAGTATTAGTAAATATATTTTCTTACAAAACACAATATTTGTATTGAATAATTACATATATTTTAATACAGTTTAATTAACACTGAATTACTATTAATATATTAAAAAATTTTGTTGTAATATTGTTTAGTGTAGTAAGTTTTAATATTTCCAAAATATTAATGTTGTTACATTTTAATATTAGAAGTAGTAGTACTAATAAATAATGATGCTCAGTTTCTTTGATCTAATGTTGATTTGATTTGTTACAGACATGAATATGGCGGTTGACATATCGCAGCAATGAGGCGTCTATGTGTTTATATGTGTTTGTAATTTCTACTGTTTGAAAAACAAATAGAAAGTATCTTTAAAACAAACCCCGCCCATCGCCATGTAAAACGCCATTCCATCATTTGTAAGGCGGAAGTAGTGAAAACACTGTAGAACTACATGATGTAACTCTAATCTACTGTATTTTCAGTTGCCATTTAAGAAGTTATATAGACTTCATCTTATTAAAAAAAATGGGGGAAAAAACAGCAATGAATAAATGTACCGAAAGAATGAATGAGGTGTTTAAACACCGCTTCCTCTTTAAAAAAGGGGAGGAGACTCTGGGTTTACGGAAGTAAACCTGCTCCCGACCAGGTTAGGTTCACAGAGTGAGTTACCATGGTAACTGACTCTGAGTATAAGTTACCTCTCTTTCAGAAACGGGCTTGACTTACCCAGCTTTCTCAGGTTTGACTTACCTCCCATTCTGAAACAGAAAACCCAGAGTTTCCCTCATTTCAGGGTTAACATACTCAGAGTTTTCACTTAACCTTCTTTCTGAAACAGGCCCCAGGTCTCGAGACGTTTTACAGGCATTTTCCGCAATTAGGCCAATATTAGCCTATTTCCCCTGACATATTAGTTATTTTATAGCCTACCTATGTGTTTGATATTTTTCATTTTAGAGCAAAACGTGGTTTCATTGTCGTTGTATGTGGTTTATTTTTGCATTTGTGTTAATATAGCCTACTACGTTTAACATTGTGTAGGCTATTTGAGTGAGTGCCGCGTAACAGTTCCGTGTAGTTTTTGATCATTTAATTTCCTATTTGGAATGGAATAGGGAGAAATTAAAACCTGCTCGTTTATTCTTTTATCTATGTTTTATTATAATTTTTTTGTTTGTTTAAAAAACGGAAGAAAAAAAATTTGCTTTTTTTTTTTTTTTTGCATTTAATGTTTGTCCATCTGGACCTTTTATTTGTCATGAGCTCTATATTTTAAGATGTGCTAGCTGTTAATAAATCACATTCAATAACAAGCAAATGTTGAACATGATCCTCCAGGGTCAGGACTTTTGTCAAATCTATAAATGAATGTGCAATCTTGGGTGTCTGTAGTGCATGCAGATTTGTATGTCAGTCAGTAGGCTACAATGGACAATTAAATCTGCTAAAAAAAAAAATTTAATAATCGCTTTGGCTCCTTCATTGTACTGCATTGTGCTCCGGATAAAGTGCATTCCCACTTTTTGCGCCACTGCCTGACTGACACAACCAGATCCTCCAGAAACACTATATCACACCAAACAAACAATATCACAAACTATATCACACCAAACTGTGTTTATTTGATCAAAAATACAGTAAAAATAGTGAAATATTATGGACCTCAAACAGCGTGTTTATGAGGGGACAGAATATTCCTCATCATATGCAGCGTATACTGTATATACATGAATAAATCAGTGGATATACAGTAAACGGCTCATTGAACTCCTGTGATGTTTTGCACTGTCAGCCGTTTCGTCATGTAATGCGCTTTGTCCATCTTTTTCAAGCTCTATATGAGCAAATCTTTCAAGCTCTATATGAGCAAATCTCCAATGCGCCGTAAATGTCCCGCGGCGTCTACAACATTAATGAGAGTCGAATCATTTAACAGAAATATTCATCTGGGTTTCTGATCGGCTTGTTTGACCTCTTATAAATACAAATATTTTACTCTTCACATTTCATGGATCATTTTATCTTAAAGCACACACAAAAAAATGTTAATTCATATTCACACGTGTCAAAAATGTTATATTATCGGTCTAATATGACATATTAAACACGATCAGTGTTAAAAATTAATTGTCATTTATTACTGTGTGTAGTTTGACAAATCTGACTACTATAAAGTAGGCCTATATCTTGTTGTCTGTCTGTATAGTAAACCTTTACAAATAAAAGTGTAAAGTGAAACATTTATAATTTAAATGTATAATTAGCAGTATTAGTAAATATATTTTCTTACAAAACACAATATCTGTATTGAATAATTACATATTAATAATAGCCTATTCAGAGTTAATTGAAGTGTATTAAAATATATTTTAATATTAGTAAGTTTTAATATTTTTGGTTTTAATATTGTTTAGTGTAGTAAGTTTTAATGTTTCAAAAATATTAATATTGTAACATTTTAATAATAGAAGTAGGCTAGTAGTAGCCTACTAATATGCTCAGTTTCTTTGATCTAATGTGTCACAGACATTCATAGAATCTGATTTGTCATAGACACATGAATATGGCGAACTCGTTGCCATATCGCAGCAATGAGGCGTCTATATGTTTTATATGTCTATGTAATTTCTACTATTAGAAATACAAATAGAAAGTTTCTTTAAAACAAACCCCGCCCATCGCCATGTGACACGTCATTTCCTCATCTTCATCATTTGGAATGCGGAAGTAGCGAAAACCGCTGAAGTGGATATCAGTTTGTTCAGTTCAGTCAGTTCAGCTGATAAACCGGTTCCTCCAAAGGTTGATCAAAATCAAAGTTTTTTTGATCTGTGTAAATGAAAGGATTCGGTTTATTGTCGGTAAGAAAGACATTATTTTCTCGTTTAGATGTTTATTGGATGCAGAAGGTGGTGAAGTGTTTTATATGAGATTTTGTATGAAGGCGTCATCATATCATAAGGATTGTTGTTCAGTTTTCATCTAAACTGCGGTAATGTCTGATCATCTTCAGTTTTAAATGGACATATGACAACATGGTTTCCCTACTATAGGACAAAACTCCCTTTTCTTTCATTTTTTTGTGACTGTCTGTTGGAATACAAATATTATATTTGTAAGGAAACAAGTTAGATTAATTATTTTTTAATTAATTACATTTTGAAAAGTGTGTTGCATCAAGGCAACATTGTCAAATGTTTCAATTTGTCCGTTGTGGTACATTTTCACGTAAAAAAAAAATATATTTATTGAAAACATCAATTTCTTTAACCAGTTTCCCTACAATAGGATAAAATTCCCTTTCCTTTCAAGTTTTTGTGACTTTCTGTGCGTCATCTTATTAAACATCCATATGCTTTTTGCATGCTTTTATTATGTGATCAACCTTGTTTGAACTGAAAATTGTGCAAAATTCACTTTTACATGGTGTTTTAACATAACGGTGTGTCTGCATTGTGTGTTCACATTACAGCCACCGTGCCAGTGTTTCCCAACCTTTTTTATTTATGTGAAACTTGCGCTTTTACGATGACGCATTGCTGCCACATAGCCTACATATTATTTTCCACTCAATTATGTCGTATAACGAGATCTTATGTCGTTTTAACGACATCGTTTTTCGTAATAACGAGATGCTATGTCATTAAAACGACATTTTCTTGGCCTTGTAAGGACATGTGTAGTCATGTACAAAATATGCCTTTATCCACATAAAATGTATAGCCTATAGCCTATCACGCCTTTATCATACTTATAGTTCAAAAGCAAACAGGGGGCCCAGGCAAAATGAATCAGTGATACCCTTTTTAAAATATATTTTATATAGGCCTATAAGGTTTTTTTTCCATATAATATATAAGATTTATTTACCTAGAGATATAATTAAACAAAAAGTAGTCAAAACACATCTAACAGAACATAGCCTAAGTTGTTTATTTTTTACAACGTCGTCATAGTTCTTTTTAAATTAACGAAATGTTAATCTTCGTCTTTATAACAGAAGTTACAATAGCCTACAATACAAACATCTTCATAACGGACTGCCACTTTACAAACAGTCCTTGTGGTGGAATAACCAATGCTATATAGAAATAAATGGTTAGCATCTTAATTTAAACTTTATTTTATTAGTTCATCAATTATGCTAACTCGACTAATTTAATGTAAAGAGCTGGATTACTAATTAAATAACTATTAAATGTAGGCTATTGATTAGAGTTGCCATAGACTAAAGATTTTTCTAGACTAGTAGTCATTCATTTAAGCAGGACTAATAGCATGCATGTATCTTGCAGCAAAAGTAGGCTAGGCTAATGATACTAAATGTGTCTGAAAAAATAACAAAGCATTTTAATTGTTTATTAATAAACTAGTGTTTTCTAAATCAGTGTAGGCTGCAAACATATCTCCATACATCTCCACTGTATCGTAGATGCGCCTTAAGAGAAAAATGCACCTTTCATACGGACAGGATTACATAATCAGATGGTACCGTATTTGCTTTTGATTCGATTTTTTTCTTTGGTATTCATTTCAAGCTTTATATAGATATATTGCTCATGTCTGTGAGGCTAGTCTATACGCTGTTTTTCAGTTCATTTTTGAGACCCACTCCAATTCACGGAGACCATGAAAGTCTCAGAACGTCCTGTTCGTTTTCTTCTCTTTTACTAAGAGTACTACAGAATTAAATAAAAAGTACTTTGGTTTTCTAGTTCAATTTCAGCCTTTATGGACATAGTGTTGTGTTGACCTGTTATCAGAGGTAACTATCGAAGTTATGTATTTCAGAAATGTACATGTACCAATCACAGTTAGCTAAAAATGTATTACTTTAAACAATGTGATAATTAAAGGCAGAAACAATGAGCTCATTGAAGTAATGAATACTTGTTTGTTAACAAATGATTGACATTTACAAAATGTAGCATTGCTGCATGCTTATTCAAAGTTTGCGTAATCTGAAGTCTTCACAGGAGTTGGCACCGTCTCTTCATAGAAGAAAATGACCAATAGCATTCATTTAATAAAACCATGACGAAATATAGACATACAAGGTTTCAGCCCGACAGCGCGATGATATAATCTTATATTTGTAGCATTGATTTTTTACTTATTTTTTTGAAATTTTATAATTTTCCACTGCACAGTGGTTGGGAAACACTGGTCTATGCAGTGTGACGTCAGATTACACAGGCCCCGCCCATGACTGCTGACGGACTCCGCCCTATTACCTTAGCTCCTCCCCTTAGTGAGCAGTGCACACTGCACCGTCTGCCATGTTATCTCTTCGCCAGAGCATTTAACAGCAGCGTTCAAGTAGGTACTCTTTTTAAAGCTATTCAGTCTCGAGCAGTGAGGGATTTTATGTTTTTCTTTTGTTGTTTGATTCATATTAGCAGCAAATAGCAGTAGGACCTGTATATTACGCTGCTGTCACTTTAATACACAATCTAATATGCACATGTGATTTCTTTCATAGCTGCTACATTCACAGACAGCCGTCTGACATGGCTAAAACACATCAGAAGTTTAGACTGATTTGACTTTAAAACGCATGCAAATAATAAACTTTCATGATGATGAAGAACTGCAATGCCACGTCAGTGTGACCACAATAGAGATGATAATCAAAACCAAACAGATGTTTTAGTTTTTGGCAGAGTACCCGATGTGAGCCGTAAAGGCTCCGCCCTCTTTTGGAAAGGAGGCGGGGAGTAGAAGCTCATTTGCATTTAAAGAGACACATGAAAACAGCATGTTTTTGCTTCCACTCAAAAGGGGTTATTTACAGCGTGGTATAATGAATGATCTGTGGGGTAATTTGAGCTGAAACTTCACAGACACATTCTGGAGATACATGAGTTATATATCTTGTAAAAAGCATCATAATAGGTCACCTTTAATTCCTAAGAAGATAAAATAGTATGTCATTCAAGTTCAGTTTATTTGTCTTCTCCACAGATCTATGGGTAACCAACCCGAACAACAAACCAAAATCATTTATAATACATTTATATATGGATTTTGAAACATGAAGTGTCATCTCTTTCACCCACAGCCACAGGTCATTAGCGTCTTTCGGTGCACATGGCTAAAGTGTTCGTGTACGGGACGCTAAAGAAAGGCCAGCCGAACTACTTCAGGATGATGGATCATGCCAACGGTCAGGCCGAGTTCGTGGCTCACGCTCGCACCGTTGACCGATACCCGCTCGTGATCGCATCCAAATACAACACCCCCTTCCTCCTGAACGTCCCCGGGACGGGTCAGCGAGTTCACGGAGAGATCTACAGCGTAGAACAGAAGATGCTGGAGTTCCTGGATCGGTTAGAAAATTGTCCACGGAAGTACCAGCGCAGACTCATCCGGCTGGAGGTGCACGAAAGGCCCGGTGGAGGAGAACACACACCGAAGGCTGGAAGTAGCGTCGAGGCCTTTGTGTACAGCACAGACACTTATGAACCTGAGTGGCTCCAAAAACCAACATATGAGCGATATGAAGCTTACGGTGATCACGGGCTGCACTATGTGTGTCTTGAAGACAGATGAGTAACTGCGGGATGTAAAATTTACCAGGGTTTTACCACAGGGTTTTTGGCACTGGGCAAGTGTTTATTTTGCACCCTGTGTGTTAATGTGGTATCAAATGGCATTATTAGTTCAATGCTTTGGTATATAAATGTGATAGTTGAACAGCAATGTGGTTTATACTTCAACACTTACAGGGCAAATATAAATATTCAAAGGATGATTCAATTGTAAAAAGAAATGGGAACAATCAGAAACGTATATAAAATTATGTAATTTTGTATAAATAGATAGTGCACTACATATAATATACAAACACTCCTTGTATATCTAGATATCAGGTGTATCTGTACATATGCTGTAGATGAGTTTTCTAAATTGCACTTTAAAAATAAAATCAATAAATTCAAAATGTTTTCATTTTTGTTGTTTTAGAAAATCAATGTAAATGACAACAAATGCAGCACATGCCATATATATATATGGATTTGTTTATTCTGAACATATTCACTCACTGTCAAACATACATATCTGCCAACATAATCCATATTGGGTTTTTTAATATATATATATTTATATGCATTAAGAAATCATTAAAATGCTTAAAAAAGGATTAAAGAATAATTTTGGCACTCAAGCATTTAGACAAAAGGCAGCTGCTTCCTTCAGAGAAAGACTTTTCTTTTCTTGCACCATGACAGAATAATGGCTAACGATGAGGGATTGTGTGGCGTTCCCTCATAAACGAGTGTGGAGTGGTTCACAGTTAGTATCAAAACTTGTATAAAAACGTCATCCTACAAAAGACAGTTTGGAAGTCTCAGGCCAGCAGAGATGATGCACCTAAAACATTACAAATCCAGCTTGTGCATAGACCGGGTCACTTCACCCAAAAACTCAACTCACATTTGATTTTGCATTAAATCAAGCATATTTTTAGGAGCATTAAGATTTTTCATGACACGTTTTTTCCCAAAATTCCTAATGTAATGAAAATCTTTGAGTTTTATTTGAATAAAAATCAGTATAAATTCAACAACAAATTTACCCAATTAAACTAGCTATTTTATATATATATATATATATATATATATATATATATATATATATATATATATAACAATGCAAATCTCAGGGCAAGTTGTCATGAAAATGTAATAACAATTAAACTTAATGGTCCTAAAATTGGCTTTATTTTCTTTTTGCAAACAAAAAGCTTGATTTTTTTCCTTTGGATTTCAGGGTGAAATATGAACTGAACATCTTTCGCCAGTTTTTTGGGGGGGTTTTTTGTCTTTTTTTACTGAAATGTAGACAGGCGGTGTCAATCATTCATAAACATCATTATTAAAAACTGTGGTGTTACTCCAGTTAAAAACTGTCCCAAGATTAAAAATTTCATTGACAATTTTTTCAGTTAACTTTCAGTTTACAGGCATTTAGTCCACGAAACACGAGGAGAAGAATTTCATGTGTAAATTGTTCGTAAAACAGTTCTCACCATCGCATTCAATTCAATAAAACCGGTCTCACGTACACAATAGCACCCAATAAACCATTTATAAAAGCATTCGCACATAAACGGTCACGCACAAAACATTCGCAAAAACACCCTTCAGAATAAATCATCACATACCTGATGCATTCAATAAAAAAATTAAAAAAACATTCCTAAAAGCATTCTTGTGAATTTTACCAACAATTTACACAAATGAGTTGCATTTCATGATCAAGGAAGGGCTGTTGTTTCCTAAGATATCGTGTTTTTCTGCACATAAAACTGGAAGTGTTTGACTTTTACCTGCGGATCTGTCCATCGTGAGATGTAGTATTGTCTGGACTTCTCCACTGACCTCGATATTCTCATGTACTCACAAAACTTCACATCTGAACCCATTCAAAGGCTGATTTTTTCTATAAAGTGAAACGACGATATAGCACACGAAACAATTTCCACTCAAACCCGCTGCCATAAGAAATATGTTAGTGTGTGTTGGGAGAACCTGATTGAGAACCGGACGTCCTCTGTGTCTGTGTGTGTGTGTGTGTCTTTGGTCAGTAGGGATGTGGATCTTTGCGGCTGAAGGAGCGGATGTGATTGGACGAGCACGTTGCACTGCGGATCACCTCCATCCACCTACAGAACACACAACAGGAACATGCTTTAGGACTGGAGTTCAAGAATGTATCGAAAAATGCAATGAAGTTGACTTGACATTCAATTCCCAGTGTTCAGAATGGACCATCTATCTGTCTGTATAATATATATATATGCCCTGAGTAACATTTACCAGGGTTTTACCACACCTGCCAGTGTCACGTGAATTTAATTTACCATTCAGAAAAAAATTATTAGGAAATATAAGTAATTGTGTAGACGTGTACTCCTGTTTCTCAGGGAATCTGACAGTCATAACAGACTTTTCACATGGCGACGTTGCAATCTTGAAAGATTACCACACGTGCAATCATGGCCTAATAGTAACAGAGTTGGACTGGTGACCCAAAGGTTGCTGGTTCGATTCCAGTACCGGCAGGAATATGACTGAGGTGTCCATGAGCAAGGCACCTAACCCCCAATCGCTCCCCGGGCGCCACTCAAGGCTGCCCGCTGCTCCGGGTGTGTGTTTCCACGTTTGCAGTGTGTGTGTGTTCACTACTCACTACTCTTCTCCTAATGTGTGTGCACTTACTTGCATGGGTTAAATGCAGAGTTCAAATTCCAAGTATGGGTTACCATACTTGGCCATCACGTGTCACTTTCAGGGAGGGAGAAAAAAAAATCCTGAAATCTATATCAACTTCTGACGGTACTGTATAATATCTGCTATGTAAAATGTTATTAGAAGATGTGATCATTTCTTTACATTTTATTTAGTACTGAAAGCCCATTTTTAATTTACTTATTAATATATATTAATATATATATATATATATATATATATATTAATATATATATATATATATATATATATATATATATATATATATATATATATATATACACATATACCGATATTGCGGCCCCTGCATATATCATATCATGCATATTACAAAATTATATTATTTGGGGATGCATGATATATGTCTTTTCTATAAAGTATTCTTATTACAGGAAAAACTAGCCTATAGTGTTTTGGTTGATCGGAGATCCCGTACGCACCTCTCAAACGTGTACTCGCTCTCGGATCTGAAATAGTAGACGTGTGATTTGAAATGGAGCTTGAAGACGTAGTCTTTATGGATGTTCTCGGACTCTGAGGGAATGGTGATGGAGTATCCCAGCAGAGGAAGACTGGCCAGAGGAAACTCATCCTGCAAACAGACTTGCACATCAAACACGGCCCAAATACTGTGCTAATCATGCTAATGTGCTAATCTGTGGGCACGTCTCACCTGGTGTGTTTTGTAGAAGAACAGGCTGAAGTTGGTGAAGACCACCCATAACTTCTGCCAACCATTGCTGTTCTTAAACTTCCTCAGAAGATTCCCAGACAACTGATTCTGAACAATAAAGACCGATGAGAAAACAGAGAGAAGACGTTTCACATTCAACCAGGGTCCAAAATCTACAAGTCAAGTCAGCTTTATTTCTATAGCGCTTTATACAATACAGATTGTTTCAAAGCAGCCATACAGAGATAACAGGAAAATAATGATTTAGTGATGAAAACAGGGTTCAATTCTGCTCATGAATCAACACTGAACTGACTTCATCTGAACAGTTTCGTTCAATAACTGTGTAAAGATCATCAAATATGAAATGAGTTCAATTCATCTATTGAAGCAGCTCTGCAGAAAAGCCTAGTTCAGTTCTCTAACTTATTAATAGGACTTATATTATTAAATGTATTTATTTAATAATATATCAAATAAATATACGTTTTTCAAAGTACATATTATAACATTTAGTTTAGTATTCAAATATATTTGATTTACTTGAATCTCTTATAACGTAATGCATAATTTAAATTACACTATACAGTACGAGCGACACAATTTTGATGTAATAGGCTTAATAGGATAGTTAATATGATCTGTCAAACACTTGCCATTCTTCAAAATATCTTTTTTTGTGTTCAGCAGAAGAAAGAAACTCATACATGTTTGGAACAACATGAGTGTGTAAAAAAAAGAAAAGAAAAATAGGTGAACTGTCCCTTTAAATCACGCATACTGTTAAAATTATGAATTTTAACGTAATGCATGATTTAAATATCTTGTATCGTGATTTCAATCATGCATAATGTTAAAATTATGCATGGTTTAAATCATAATATATTCACAATTTCAAACATCAGGCCAGTCGTTTGCCAAAGGCTATTTTGAGTCACTTGAATTGAATATAATATTTTGTATATTTGGAGACAGACAGCCATGTTCATTTCAAGAAAACGTCTTCCTTTGAATAGAACTGAATATTGAATATTCAAGATCTTAATAGAGAAAATGTCCATTCATACAGGATTCAATTCAGTTTTATTTTTAATGTTTGCACTATGCACACTCATGTGTCAGACAGACAACTTTGTACAGTATGTCTTGAAGTTTATTCAGCATATCTTTACACGAATGCTGCATTTTTAAGATGCCATGTCAAATTACTTTTATTTTAACTTTATTTTACCATTCTCCATTCTATCTTATTTTGAATATCATGATTGCAAGAAGGAGTCCTGTATGAATGTCTGTATGAAACTGATATGTCATTACGTTTGTGCTGTTAGTGAAAGACCTGAAGAAGAATCAAACACATTCAACACGAGAGAAACAGTGAAGTGAAGCGAACACCATCACAACCACAAGTACAGTCAGTGTTCAGAGGGACGACTAGAGTTTATATCAGTTATTATACTGTATGTACAGAGTAGAAGTCCAGCTCAGTGTTCACTTAGTGGAGGTGAAGATATTAAAGTCAAACAAAGAAATCATTGATTGTGTGACTGCGGGAACTTCAAATCCACTATTAGACAAATCAGATTCATATAAGTTTTTTTTTAAATCCTATTATAGTATTATTACTTTAAAATTTTTGTTTTTTTATTCAGTTTTCATTTATTTTTGGTTTAGTTTTAGTAATTTAGGTACTTCAACTTATTTATTTAAGTATTTCAGTTAGTTGCCAATGTATTATTATTATATATTCATTTTTCTGTGAAAATAAGGGTGCATAATCTATGTATTATTTGACTTACATTTTTACAGAAACAAATAAAAAAATATATACACACTATATATAATTTTATATATATATATATGTATATATATAATCATTATACAGTAAAATATATTAAGTTTTGTAGAATGTTTTAAAGATACTTCTATACAAAATGTTTTATATTATAAATGTTGTAAAATGCATTTCCCATTTTTTTTTAAATATTTGTATTTGCTTATAATTTATATAATTATATATTTTTTTTCTTATAACTCATAATTGTAATTATTTTCTTATATAACTTAAGTTTTAGTAATTTAAGCACTTAAGTACATTCTAATTTTCAGTTTTTGATTGAATATTTGTATTTTATTTTATTTCAGATTTATTTCGATTACCGAAAATGATCTTTAATAGTCTAGTTAACAATAACAACACTGGTTTGAAGACGGACCCAGCTCTTGTCCTTTGTTAAGAAACTTAAACGTGACTTTACTGGTTAGGTTAAAAATGCCATTAAACAGGCACTTTATCTTCACAAATAACCATCCAAACAACCGAACCGTCGTTCTGTCACATCTTTAAACGCGCAAGTGAAATGGTCCATTATACGGGTCCATGTTTTACCTCTCTATTCCTGCAGGTTTCGCTAAAGGAGAGGCTTTGGACACGATACCAACACACCAGAGCGAGAGACACGGGCCCCTGGGCCCTGAGCGGGGCCACAACGGGAGCCTCTGAGAGACTGACTGGACTAGTGTCGTCTAACACAGCGGAGGACAGAGACAGAAGAGAAGAAGAGAAACACACACAGTCAGAGACATGACACACACACACACACTGAACAGGGACACGGAGAGAGAGAGAGTCTGAACCAGGAGGAAGACCAGCACTCATCTGATGAAGAACACGTCACACAACAACACTGAAAAAAGAGTTTAGAAGGATTCTTTCTTTTAAAAATATGTGAAAATCCTTTAAACAAGATCCACTGACTTGAGAGGCAACACTCCATGAGATCAGCTTTCATTGATTATGAATATACCACGAGTGTATTGTGTGTTTTACTGCACTGGCAATTTATTTCCACTTACACCAACAAAGCTTTATATATATATATATATGCATCCACAAGTCAACATCGAAGTTTGTACTCAAACCTAGCCTGAAAAGTTTGAAGTCTGAATTTTTTTATATAGGAAACAAATACATAAGTCTTAATATCTTATGCAGCGCTGCTTCTCAAGCAAACTGATCTTCTACTGATAATTCGACAAAAATACTTGTTAGGAACAGGATTTCCTGCAGTGAATGAAAAGTCATTATCTTGAGAGAGAGAGAGAGAGAGAGAGAGAGAGAGAGAGAGAGAGAGAGAGAGAGAGAGAGAGAGAGAGAGAGAGAGAGAGAGAGAGAGAGAGAGAGAGAGAGAGAGAGAGAGAAGAGAGAGAGAGAGAGAGAGAGATAGAGATTGAGAGAGACATAAAGAGAGAGAGAGATAGAGAGAGATTGAGAGAGAGAGAGAGAGAGAGAGAGAGAGAGAGAGAGAGAGAGAGAGAGAAAGAGAGAGAGAGAGAGAGAGAGATAGAGATTGAGAGAGACATAAAGAGAGAGAGAGATAGAGAGAGATTGAGAGAGAGAGTAAGAGAGAGAGATAGATAGATAGAGACAGAGAGAGAAAGAGAGAGAGAGAGAGAGAGAGAGAGAGAGAGAGAGAGAGAGAGAGAGAGTGAGAGGTAGAGAGAGAGAGAGAGAGAGAAAGAGAGAGAGTGAGAGAGAGAGAGAGAGAGTGAGAGAGAGAGTGAGAGGTAGAGAGAGAGAGTGAGAGAGAGAGTGAGAGAGAGAGAGAGAGAGAGAGTGAGAGGTAGAGAGAGAGAGTGAGAGAGAGAGTGAGAGGTAGAGAGAGAGAGTGAGAGTGTGAGGTAGAGAGAGAGAGAGAGAGAGTGAGAGAGTAAGAGAGAGAGAGAGAGAGAGAGAGAGAGTGAGAGTGAGAGAGAGAGAGAGAGCGAGAGAGTGAGAGAGAGAGAGAGTGAGAGAGAGAGAGAGTGAGAGTGAGAGAGAGAGCGAGAGAGTGAGAAAGAGAGAGAGTGAGAAAGAGAGAGAGAGAGAGTGAGAGAGAGAGTGAGAGAGTGAGAGAGAGTGAGAGGTAGAGAGAGAGAGTGAGAGAGAGAGTGAGAGGTAGAGAGAGAGAGTGAGAGTGTGAGGTAGAGAGAGAGAGAGAGAGAGAGTGAGAGAGTAAGAGAGAGAGAGAGAGAGAGAGAGAGAGAGTGAGAGTGAGAGAGAGAGAGAGAGCGAGAGAGTGAGAGAGAGTGAGAGGTAGAGAGAGAGAGTGAGAGAGAGAGTGAGAGGTAGAGAGAGAGAGTGAGAGTGTGAGGTAGAGAGAGAGAGAGAGAGAGTGAGAGAGTAAGAGAGAGAGAGAGAGAGAGAGAGAGAGAGAGAGAGAGTGAGAGTGAGAGAGAGAGAGAGAGAGAGAGCGAGAGAGTGAGAGAGAGAGAGAGAGAGAGAGAGAGAGAGAGAGAGAGAGAGAGAGAGAGAGAGAGAGAGAGAGAGAGAGAGAGCGAGCGAGAGAGAGAGAGAGAGTGAGAAAGAGAGAGAGCGAGAGAGAGAGAGAGAGAGAGAGAGAGAGAGAGAGAGAGAGAGAGAGAAAGAGAGAGAAGACAAGGTTAAACACAAACACAGAGACACGACGTTGGAAAAGCACAGGACACAGAGACGGGAAGCGCAGGAACACGACGGCTTCGCTCCGGTACCTCTAACGCTATGCTAAAATCCACCATGGACACGCTGGTGCTGCGGTGCCAGCACACATGAACCGTGGTATTACCGCGGTGAGGCGTCTGCCGCTCGAGAGACGTACGAGAGGCGCTCAAGTCATCTTCTGATTCCTGGTCAGCGCTAGACTCCTCAGGGGATTCTGGGAAATGTGGGAAGAACAGCCATTTAAACAGCCATTGCTCAAGAAACAAAACAATAAAAGGTGGTTTGTGTACCATATGTACTATGGTAAAATAATAATATGGTGTGTAATACATCAAACAATTATTTTTAAAAAAAATCTCACAAATAAACTACATACATTTTTTTATAACAATTAAATTCATAATAAATAAACAAAATTTCATAAATATATAAAAAATAAGGAAATGAATAAAACCATGCAATTTTTGTTACTTTGTGTGTACCGTGTTTCTTTTAGAAGTACCATATTACTATCAAAGTAGCACTTACAATTTTTCTTTTTACTTTTATAAGACCATTATACATTTTTGTAAGCTTGTTCATAGTTTTTATTTATAATAATAACAATTATTATAAATAAAAACTATATAATAAATAAACAATAATATATGATATACTGTATACATAAATAATTAAAATACATTAAACAAATATATAACAAATTAAAATAATTTAATTAATTAATTAATTAAAACCATGCTTTTTTTTTTACTTTGTATGTACCACGTTTCTTTTGGAAGTAGTCAAAGTAGTCCATGCAAATTACCATTATACACTTTTGCAAGCTTATTTACAGTTTTTATTTGTAATTTAAAATAATTATTATTATAACTAAAGAATGAATGAATAAATGAATTTTACAGACAATCACAACACTCAATATAAAGCAGGTGGACACGGTCCTTTGAAGTCAGAAAGGTTTTTATGAGGTTTTCACAATGACAGTAAACAAAAACTCATATTTCAATCATATATGAGTTCATGCAGCCGCTCGGGCTCACAGGAGAGGACCGTGAACAAACATCACAATGACATCAAACTCAACGTCCAGATGACAGGAACAATGCCAACAAAGAGAAGCAGAAGAGATTTAGTTGAATAAAGCAGAAGAAAAAGAGTGTGTGTGAGGCGTGAAGGACTGGAAACCTGTGAAACATGATCCCGTACAAAAACTGCTCTGTTAATTCAGTGTACAATGAGCACAAACTGTGCTTGAACACTCATAAACATATGCATCATTCCCTTAGACAGAAAAACATGTGTCAGTAAAGCACACTATTCAACTGAAACATCATGAACTCTACAAGCATTAGTATCTAAGAGGCCGCCGTCAGACTAGCAGTAGTTAACATGCAGAAAAGTGTGTGTGACTTACTGCCATCAGTGAAACTACTGGACAGGATCTCAGCCGAGGCTCCGTTGCATTTGTCCGACAGTTCAATGGCCATCCTGATGTCCTCCACCCACTTGTCCATCTCAGACTCTGAACTGAGGAAGAAATGCAGAAACTGTCCATCACAGAGAGCAGACACTAGCGGATCACTGATGCTGACACACACCAGTTACAGCAGACTCATACAAACTAATGAGGCTTTTTATTAGCGCTGTGAAACCATTCATCGCATCCCAAATAAAAGTTTGTGTTTACATAATATATGTGTGTGTATTGTGTTTTATTATTTTCTATGTATAAATACACACACATGCATGTATATATTTAAGAACTATTTGCTTATATAAACTGTATATATATATATAATTTGTATTATATATAAATAGTTTATATATAAATTACATATTTTTCTTAAATATATACATGCATGTGTGTGTATTATACATACAAAATAATAAAACACAATACACACACATATATTATGTAAAAAAACTTTTATTTGGGATGCGATTAATCACGATTAATCGTTTCACAGCCCTACTTTTTATAAAATGTTAAAAACAGCATTTTGATACAAAAAATATTAACACTACATCATTACATAATTATAATTAACAGCTTGTATGTGATGTTGTGATACGACTGCACTAGCTCACAGAACAACACTGTATAACTCTTTATAATATACTGATATCAAACTTGATTTATTTGGAACTGCATTTGACAGTTTATATAATCGGTAACCCTCATCATGATGATGTTCCCATCAATTTCTCAAGCTCGACACACAATAAAAACAAAAGGACGTCGGGATTTATTCATTCCTTTCATTTGCACATTGAACATGAATTTGACATTTGAGGACATGGATACTGACATGCATAAAGTCCGCTGTGTAATAATGAACCAGTTAAACTAATGTAATGTAATGTAAATAAAAATGTCACAATCTTGATGTTTTACCTGGCGGCCACGACGACAGACTGCCGCTGTCCGAACAGAGTGAATGAATGCGGGACGCCCCACTCGTCCTCGCTTTCCCGGATCTACACAAACACATCCAGATGGAAGAGTAACGTTATAAATCAGAAGAACATGAAGGGATCTTGTCATTGAGGTTATTCTGGGCCCTGATTGTGTTCATTATTCTTCCATTAAAGGTGCAGTGTGTGATTTTTAGCGGCATCTAGTGGTGAGGTTACGAACTGCAACCAACAAAAGTTACGGTGGCCGACAGGAAAATATGTCATCGTCTGAGACAGCAGAGAGTAGCAGTTCAGCAATGAGGTTTCTTTACAAGGAGAAAATAAGAAATGATGTTTACTTAATTATTCAGTAAAACTATATGTAATTGCGAATATTATTGTTACTTGTTCATCATTGTCTCAGTGTTTTATTCACTGAACTAAGCTTGCTTCCTTGCATGAAGAGCAACATAGTAACGAAACACGTGTGTCCGTTTAGGGCCACCGTAGAAACATGTCGACACAATATGTCGACCTCCATAGAAGGCGGCGCCCGCGGTTATGGAGATATAAATGTCTCATTCTAAGGTAATAAAAACATAACGGTTTATTATGCAAGGTCTTTATACACCACTGAAAATATAGTTATGGATCTTATATTGCATTTCTGTAAATAGGTTTTCAGAAATATTACACAATGCACCTTTAAAACTTCATCAAGACATGCTTCGTGTTTCTGGATAATTACATTTACATAAAATAGGCAATTTACTGAAACGCGCTGGAGCTGCAGAACAATAGATCTCCTGTTTGTGTAACTAGAGATGGAGACAGTGGGAACACGTCCAAAACTACAGAGGGAATATTGTGCTGTTCACTCATTACTGCTTTCTTTCAGTTGTGTACTGAACCTTAAAGTCAATCAAAAAACACCCACCGTCATGCCGTACAGAGGAAGTTGGCCGTGAACTTTGAACTGATTAGATGCCGTCATCCCTCGACTCGTGTACATCAGAACATCATTGAACTGCAAATAATTTCAAGATGTGAAAGGAAAACATTAGGCTATCGCTATTTTATCTCTCGTAAAACCATCAAGAAAGAAGATTCACTTCAGCTAGGAGTCTAAGGTACTTGAATATCATTAAATATTGAAGAATATCATGGTATTACTATAGTAGAGGTCCAAAAAACATGGTAATATCATGGATAAATAAAATCAACACTTATAAAATAAAAACAACAAATAATTATAGCATGATCATTTCATATAATAAATTATATTATAACTATAATACATAATATATGACAATATATATTTAAATAATTAAAACAACAATAACAACAAATTATTAATATTAAATACATGCCAATATATAATTAAATAATTAAACAACAATATCATTATTATTAATGTTATTATTATCATTATATAATATACAAATAAATAATAATATTCTTGTTATAATATAAATATATAAATTGTTTTTGTTATTATTATTATAATATAATTTTATAATAATATTAATAACAGTGTAATTATTATTATTAATAAAATAAAAATATATAAAACAAAATTGTATTTAATTAAAAATACAAAAATAAATAATTAAAAATAAAACATTAAAAAAATAACAGTTAAAAAATAAATAAATGATCAAATAAAGAATTCATAAAATAATATAAATCTAAATTAATTCAAATTAAAATATCAAAACAAAGAATAAGATAAAACAGTAACATTCAAGTACCTTTGTACTATTAACTATACAAATATAGTCAATATATATTCAGAATATAATACCAGCACAGTACTTTTATAAAGAGACGCCACAAAGTCTGAATAGGTAATAATTCTAACTAACCATCTAATAGACGTGTAGGACTATAGGACTAGTGTGTGAGAGTGAGCCTCTCTTACCAGGAAGAACATTCTCTGCTGAAGACCTTTTCCAGAGAGTTTGCTGAGACAACCGAGCCTGATAAACTCCTGTCAGAACAGACACAAGCAGCTCAACTAAAACACGCTTACTTTCAGCAACATATATCAGATCGGCACAGTCCTTAAAGGGATAGTTCACACCAAAATGAAAATTCTGTCAGTAATTACTCTCCCTCATGTTGTTCAACCCCGTAAGACCTTCGTTCATCTTCGGAACACGAATTAAGATATTTTTGATTAAATCTGAGAGCTGGATCACTCCTCCATAGGCTTCTAAGGGATTGACACTTGTTCCTCGAAAAGTTATTAAAGACATCGTTAAAATAGTCCAAGTGACTACAGTGGCTCAATCTTAAGTTTATCAAACGACGAGAATACTTTTTGTGCGCAAAAACAAACAAAAATAACGACTTTATTTCGACTATTCATGTCCTTCTCTGTGGGCCTCGAGTGAGTTCACTAGTGTAACAGCGCAGCGCTTCTGTTGTTGTACGTCACACGCATCACACACATGACCAGCGTCGGCCAATAGTGAGCCTACGTGTGACGTAGCTCTATGCTCTCATACTAAGTTATCTGACTAGAGGCCCACAGAAAAGGAAATTAATAGTTGAAATAAAGTCGTTATTTTTGTTTGTTTTTGCGCACAAAAAGTATTCTCGTCGCTTGATAAACTTAAGATTGAGCCACTGTAGTCACTTGGACTATTTTAACGATGTCTTTAATAACTTTTCGGGGCTGGCAAGTTTAAATCCCTTAGAATCCTATGGAGGAGTGATCCAGCTCTCAGATTTCATCAAAAATATCTTAATTCATGTTCTGAAGATGAACGAAGGTCTTACGGGGTTGAACTACATGAGGGAGAGTAAATACTGACATAAGTTTCATTTTTGGGTGAACTATCCTTTTAACTACTTCTAAATCATCTCTTAAAACATATTTCTTTTCCTTGGCTTTCAATTCACTGTGAGCTTCTGCCATAAATGTGTGTTTTGCCCTGTGTTTCTTCATTTTTTATGTTGTTCAGCACTTTGGTCATCTGTGCTTGCTGTTTTTAAATGTGCTATATAAATAAAAGTTTGAAACTTGATTTGAAGAACTGACCCGTCCAGGAACGGCAAGACTGTCGACGCCGACGAGGTCCTTCTTGAGCTCCAGAAGTTTCTGGAAGTTCTCCATCTTAATGAGCGTGCCGTGAAGCTGCACAACCATCTCAGAAATATCAGCAAGCGCAGCTGGAACAGACACAAGTCACATTCACACGATCAGAAGGAAGTCTCGGACACCTGACGACAGGGCTCGACATTAAAGGATTAGTTCACCTCAAAATGAAAATTTCCTAATAATTTACTCACCCCAATGCCATCCAAGATATCAATGTCTTTCTTTCCTCAGTGGAAGAGAAATTAAGTTTTTGAGGAAAACATTTCTGAATTTTTCTTCGAATAATGGACTTCAATGACAACCAGCGTTTTGAAGTCCAAATCAATGCAGTTTCAAAGATCTTTGAAGTGCTTGAAGATGCTGTGCACGATCACAGCTGAGGAGGAGGGGCTTATCTAGCGAAACAATCGGTCATTTAAAAAAAAATATATATATATATATATATATATATATCAGGGCTGCCAACTCTCACGCATTGAGCGTGAGACACACGCAATTGACCCAAATCTCACGCTCTAACGCCACACCCCCGATTTCTCACGCTTAAGTGTCAACGCGGTCGGTCAAATGCCTGAAAGATGAGTTTATCTTTATATCTATCTGTTGAGCCACTCGCAATCGACTAGTTATACCGCAAATTAGTTAAAATATCCCGTAATCTAGAGTAAAGATATTGTGCTCCAAACCGCGCGCACGGCAGAGAGGTAAGCGAGCGAGAGACCTTTCGTGTGCAGACAGCATAACCCCCCCCGCCCCCAAAAATGCCTGTTTCGTGAGCTGCTTGGGACTGTACAAATCGCCACACAATTGAAAACAGGTCTCGGGGAATTACCTTTCACAAACAAGACTGAAACTTTTTTTCTGGTAGTATTTGGTCTTTATATAATTAGTAATAGTAGCGTACACGCTGGAGCACTGCTCCAAGATTCAGCACCCAAGGACGACTTTCTGGAAAACAGCCAGGGAAATCAGGACAGCATATTACAGCCTCCAATAACACCAGAGCAACAGCCGCCCTCACCGGACACGTTCTCCATCTCTCCAGCATCTCCACTTCTGTGCTTCTCAGAGAAAATGGAACAACTGGTGTATGCTGGAACTAGACTATCCCACTCTTTTGCAGCAAGCCCCCAGATACCGACCAAAAAACGTCAGGCCCCGCAACCACCAAAGCCTGCGGGCCCAGCTCGCCCTCCCCCTCCCCCTGTGAGAGCTCTTCGGCCTCTGCCACAGCGCCAGGGCCCACACCCTCCTCCAGCGGCTCGAGGTGAACCACAAACAACTGATACCAGCTCTCAGTGATATGTGTCAGGTCCCCGCTATGATAACAATAACTTTCTCAAATGTTTACAGAACAAGCGGGAACCCAGTGTGCCTGTATCTTTCTCTCTTGCTGTACGATTACATGATAGAAAGTCTAAGGCCTTCAAAAGCCGTACAGCAAACCCATCTAATCTGGTACCTATTACACGCCAAACTAAGATTGCTGTGGTGACAAAAACTAAGACTGTCAAGTTAGCACTTTTAAACATCCGCTCACTTAAAAATAAATCACTTCTACTCAATGACTTAATAACCACATACAACCTGGATTTTATGTTACTAAATGAAACTTGGCTAGAAGAAAGTTGCAGTGCAACAGTCCTCAATGAAACAGCCCCTCCTAACTTTACTTTTATGAGTGTCTGCAGAGCTGTTAGAAGAGATGGGGGTTTAGCTGCTCTTTATAAAGATGTCTATCAATGTAAGCAAATATCATTTGGGAATTACCCATCTTTCGAATATCTGGGTATTGTGTTAAAAGGTGCTCCAAGCATTTTACTTATCATTGTTTAAGGGCCTCCAAAATACTCTCCAACCTTTGCTGAGGACTTTACAGAACTGTTATCAACAATTTCCTCAGTGTTTGACTGCTTTGCCATTGCTCGAGATTTTAACATTCACATAGATAATGCAGAAACCAATATGGCAAAAGAAATCAAAACTGTTTTAAAAACTTTCGATCTGACTCAGCATGTACATGGACCCACACATAATCATGGACACACTCTAGATTTACTTATCAGTAAGGGTCTAAACATTTCATCGATTGTTATTAAGGATGTAGCACTGTCTGATCATTTTTGTATTTTCTTTGATATATTGCTCTCTCCTGCCATTGAAGCTAGATCTGTGTCTGTCAAGAAGAGATGCTTAAATGAGAACACTAGTGTACTATTTATGAAGGCTATATCTTTAACACCAAGCATATCTGCTGACTCTGTTGATTTTCTCCTTGATTCTTTTAACTCAAAAGTTAAGAGTGTAATTGATGATATTGCTCCTGTGAAAGTCAGGAAGAAGAGTGGCAGACAAAAAGCACCTTGGAGAAACTCAACAGCAGTGCAAAATATGAAAAGACAATGCAGAAAAGCAGAGCGCATGTGGTGGAAGACAAAACTTGTAGTCCATTATAACATCTACAAAGACAGCATACATGCTTTCAATAAGGAACTAGGCAAAGCTAGACAGACTTTCTTCTCAAATATTATAAACAGCAATATAAACAACACACACACTCTTTTTGCTACTGTAGAGAGAGATTAGGAGATCCCCCAAGCCAGATTCCTAGTGAAATGCTCTCAGAGAGCAAGTGCAGTGAGTTTGCTTCTTTCTTCTCTGAGAAAATCAATAATATCAGAAAAGTGATCAGCTCATCCTTGAGTTGCGCTGGGGTCAGGGAGATCAGACAACAGCACGAGAAAGTAGTCACCATGTCTGATTTCGAAGAAATTGATGGCATAATTTTGAAAGAAACCGTACAGCACCTTAAAACATCAACCTGCGCCCTTGACGCACTTCCCACATCTTTTCTCAAAAATGTGTTACACAGCTTAGAAGCAGATCTCCTAGAAGTGGTAAATGCCTCACTTCTCTCTGGGAGTTTTCCGACCTCCCTGAAAACTGCTGTTGTCAAGCCCCTCCTGAAAAAGAGCAATCTGGATAAGACCATATTAAACAACTATAGACCGATCTCAAATCTTCATTTCATAGGCAAGATCATTGAAAAAGTTGTCTTCAATCAGCTGAACAAATTTTTAAGCTCAAATGGATACTTGGACAATTTTCAATCTGGTTTCCGACCACATCACAGCAAAGAGACCGCACTCATAAAGATAATAAACGATATTCGCTTAAATACTGATACAAGCAAACTATCAGTGCTGGTACTACTCGACCTCAGTGCTGCATTTGACACTGTCGATCACAACGTACTTCTTGACAGGCTGGAAAACTGGGTCGGGCTTTCTGGGATAGTCCTAAAATGGTTCAGGTCATACTTAGGAGGCGGAGGTTATTATGTGAGTATTGGAGATCATAAGTCTGAGTGGACATCCATGACATGCGGAGTCACTCAAGGCTCAATTCTTGCGCCACTCCTATTCAACCTGTACATGCTCCCAATGAGCCAAATAATGAGACAGAACCAAATCGCTTACCATAGCTATGCAGACGACACACAGCTCTACTTATCCCTATCGCCTAACGATTACAGCCCCATTAACTCCCTTTGCCAGTGCATTGATGAAATAAACAATTGGATGTGCCAAAACTTTCTTCAGTTAAACAAAGACAAAACTGAAGTCATTGCGTTTGGAAACAAAGATGAAGTTCTCAAGGTGAACGCATACCTTCAGTCTAGGGGTCAAACAACTAAAAATCAAGTCAGGAATCTGGGTGTGTCTCTAGAGTCAGACCTTAGTTTCAGTAGTCATGTCAAAGCAATAACTAAATCAGCATACTATCACCTGAAAAATATTGCAAGAATTAGATGCTTTGTTTCCAGTCAAGACTTAGAGAAACTTGTGCACGCTTTCATCACCAGCAGGGTGGATTATTGTAATGGACTTCTCACTGGCCTTCCCAAAAAGACCATAAGACAGTTGCAGAACGCTGCTGCTAGGATTCTGAGCAGAACCAGAAAATATGAACACATCACACCAGTCCTCAGGTCTTTACACTGGCTGCCAGTTACATATAGAATTGATTTTAAAGTATTATTACTGGTATATAAATCACTCAATGGCCTAGGACCTCAATACATTGCAGATATGCTCACTGAATATAAACCCAACAGATCACTCAGATCATTAGGATCAAATCGGCTAGAAATACCAACGGTTCACTCTAAGCATGGCGAGTCTGCTTTTAGCTACTATGCCAGCCGCAGCTGGAACCAGCTTCCAGAAGAGATCAGATGTGCTCCTACAGTAGTCACATTAAAATCCAGACTCAAAACACTTCTGTTTAGCTGTGCATTTACTGAATGAGCACTGTGCCACTGTTCGTCCGACTGTTTGTACTGTATTTTATTTTATGTTTTAATTATTCTGATTTCATTTGATTATTTCTGTATTTTATCTTTTATTCTAAACTGTTTTAATTATTTTGATTTCTTTTGATTATTTTAATTTCTTCTATGTAAAGCACTTTGAATTACCATTGTGTATGAAATGTGCTATATAAATAAACTTGCCTTGCCTTGCCTTACACCACGTACAAACCACTGACATCGGTTGATAAATGTAAACGTTATTATTGTTTTTATCCAGGAAAACCGCAGCTCACCAGTTTACTTGCATTTGTTTACAGCGCAGTCTTGCCCTCAGCAAAATGGCGGACGCGTTGACGTATCGCAGCAACGGACCAAAGCGGACAGTAGGGCTTCTATGTATTTATTATGTCTATAGTGCGGGGGAGGATAGTTCAAATTGTATTGGTCGCTTTGTAAACACTTCTGCTTTGACGCCGGCGACATCGAGCCTGACCTTTCAACGTGATGACGTAGTTCCCGGCGCGTTGCAGATCAGCTCAATCCGAACAATTGTAGTTAAAATGTATATATATATATATATATATATATAGTTTTTTTTGTTTTTGAAAATGACCTATCGTTATTTGGATTTAAAAACGGTGGTTCTCATTGAAGACCATTATTCGAAGAAAAATCCAGAAATGTTTTCCTCAAAAAACTTAATTTCTCTTCCCCTGAGGAAAGAAAGACATTGATATCTTGGATGGCATTGGGGTGAGTAAATTATTAGGAAATTTTCATTTTGAGGTGAACTAATCCTAACGCTTGTCCGGGACAAATGGATTTTTTGAAGGGACAAGTCAAAGATCCAATGACCCATTCATATACAAATGCCTCATTCTTGAATGAATCGGTCGTTTGATCGAATCGTTTGAATGACGAATGACGAGTTGAATGACTCATTGACTCGCTCATTAAGACGGTCACCTGCCGTCACCTACTGGCGGTTTAGCGTTATGTTTAAAAGTATCATTCTTTACAACATTGCTTATTTGCTTATTCAAAAATATTTAAAACAATCTCTTAACATTATTTAATACCGTTGTAATTTTTCAGTGAGTCTTTTATTCTAATTCAATTTATTGATCAAATTTATGAATGCATATATTTAATAAGATTAGGGAGGGAGATGCCCTTTAAAGGTGCAAATATGACTATATGCAGATTTAAATATATATATATATATATATATATATATATATATATATATATATATATATATATATATATATATATATATATATGTGTAAGCTAATTGAACACTAATGAGAATATTGAGTATAATACATGGGCGTCGGAAGAAAAAAAAAAATGTGGGTGGGTCATCCTCCAGAATTGTTTTACTGGAGTAGATTAGGGGTGTTCCCGAAGCCAAATACCTTTTCTAAAATCTCTATGCAATAATGAGTGAAGTGAATGAGTGAGAGTAAAAATGAAACGAGCACAAATCCATCTATGTGTGCATAGAACATATGCACATACTAGGCTAATTGAACACTGATGAGAATTTTGAGTATAAATATTAAGACAATTGGGGGTTTTTTTTGCAGAAAAGCAACTTTTTTACAAGCACATGAAAAGGCTTAATGTCGCGCACCTCGCGAGTCTCTGAAGTCGTCGTGTGTCGGTGGATAGTGTTTGCAGAGGCGCTCCAGGATCTGCTTGTAGTGCATGAGACGGTGAAGCGGGCGAAGGAAGAAGATGTTGAGCGGCAGGTAACAGACTTTCTGAAGCTCAAAGTCTCGACACAAACCCTCCAGCTTCCGGGACGAGCGGCTTGTGTTCTCCAGCTCCAGCAACGCCTCTGAATGCTTCTGAAGATGAGCCGTCAGCAGCTGAGGACACAGACACAACCAGCTCAAACATCTGTGATGATGCTCAGAACTACACTGCGATATTAACTAAAACTATTCAAAACATTTCTGTTGAAGTCCCCCTGTAGTCAATCATTTTATCCCTTAAAACTCACCAAATTGACATTTTTTCCTTGAAAAAAGGGAAAGTCTTATGCCTTGAAATAGCTTGAATGTAACTCGACACCCTTGCCTCATTTAGTAAACGTGAATCTATGAATATGCAAATGAGCCCCGCCTCCACTCACTCACAGCAGCTCAGAGATCCACTCGTTGACGATCACATGTTGATCTGATTGGTTACATGGAATTAACAAACTATTCAAAAGATTTCTGTTAACTAAAATTAACCTGAAATTTAATCAAATCTAAATATTAGTTGAACATTTGAAATGCTGACTTGGCAATAAACTGTTGAAGTTAAGGCACTCAAATTATTAACTGTAAATAAATAAAAAATATAACTGAAATAAAAAAATTAATTAAACCTAAATAGCAATATTTAAAAAAAAAATAATAACAATAAAATGACACAAGCGAACTAAATGACGAAATTACTAAAAAATTTATTAAATTAACCTGAAAACGAATTCAAAATATTAATAAAACTAAAATAGCACGGTTTCAAATTACCATCATACCATAGCCAAAAATACACTACTGAATGATAATACTCCAAGAATACAAATATTATAGTATTCTTTGTAAATACCATGGTATCTGAACAGTAATCATACAGTCCTATGGTACAGTATATCGCAACGTATCTGATATATATATATATATATATATATATATATATATATATATACACATGTAGTGCTTACGTGGTTATATATACTGAATGCATATATTATTTCTATGTAAATATACACAAACATATATATATATATATATATATATAAATGATGTGTATCATATTATATTGTGTTTATGCAGTTTGTGACGTTTTCAAACATTTGTATGTCACAAAATGAAAGCACTGAGGCACATGAACACATTTCATAGAGAAATTCAAGAGGGAAAAGCAAGATGCCCATAACGAATATCTCACTGATATGAAAGATAAGATGTATATGTTCTGACCTTCAGACCCTGGATGTTCTTCAGCATGACGTCTCCGACGCGCTGGTAATCTCCTTTAATGTGAGCGTTCGATCTGCCTTCCCTGAGAACAATCAACACAAGCGTTTTATGACTAAAGCAAATGTTGTGCAGTAACAAACGTGCTAAAATGCTACAGATATCCTAATACCCAAAATATTTTACTACAACACTGGTAATAATAACAAAACTTGGAATCAGCAGTTACCACTGTCATTAAATCAGACAGAAATGAAATGACAAAATGAAGTTCAATGCAGGTCTGAATGAGATTTAAAAGCATTGTTGGAGTGAATAATGACTAGTGATAAGGTTTGGGTCTGTTCCTCACACTTCAGAGAACTTGGAATATAGTCTTATTGACATATTGATTATAATATTAAGGATTGTTTGTGCTTGACAATCCCAGTCTCTACTTACTTTTCCTGAATAAGCATCTTGCACATTTTGCTAAACATCGACATTTGTGTTTGACAGAAGAAAGTTGCACAGGCTTGAACAACATAAGGCTGAGTTTTAATTTTGGGTGAAGTAGTCCTTTAAAGTCCCCCTGTAGTCAATAATTTAATAACTTAAAACTCATCTTTGATCACCAAAATGACATATTTAAACGTTTTTTTCATTGAAAAGCCTTAAAATAGCTTGAATGTAGCTCGACACCCTAGTATACACGGTTCTATGAATATGCAAATGAGCCCCGCCTCCACTCACTCACTCAGCTCAGAGATCCACTCGTTGACGATCACAAGTTGATCTGATTGGTTACGAGGTAGTTTGTGACGTCAGAAACACCAGCGATTTCAAACCGTGTTTTTGCGACTGTCTTTGGTTCAGTTTTAAGGAGAAAATACTCAGCAATGTTGTTCAGTTATGAATATACGCATGCTTTGTCTTAAAGAATATTAAAAACACCACATAGACATATAAACAATATTGAAAGTAGGGCTGGGTAAAAAATATAGATTTCTCGATTTTAATCGATTCTCATTTTTACGAACCGATATCGATTCTTAAATCCCAAGAATCGATTAGTCATCCTGTTTTCAGTTGATGAATGAATGGAACATTGTAGCGCGCATCCCATCCAATAAACGCAATAATCTTTGTGCTTTGTTACTATTGATATGAAACAAAGTCTCAGATTTCAAATTACGTCCATTTTCTTACGAAATTCAAAAACATAAATACCGTTTTGGCGCTGTGGCGTGAGATCGCTCTGGCACGCGCAGCTCAGCTCAAAGCAGCAGCGCCGAGCACACATAATCTTCTCTTCCGCCTTAATATTACCAGTTACAGCGTGAAATAAACATGAATGAGCATCTGAAAGTGTGTTAAAAGATAGTGTATAACTTACCGAAATCCTTGTTGTCACATGGAATCGCTCAATCATTGTTTCAACCGAGGAAAGACGTCAGTGAAACAGCTTGTAAACAATGTCATGTAACGTCACATTTACCTCAGAAAAACCATATCCAGTGACCGGGCATGAACTCGTTAGTCAGCTAGACAAATTAACTCTAGAGAGGAGAATTTTGCTAAATATATGCACCATATTACATATGCATTTTATGTTATTTTATAATTATTTTATGTTTTTCAATATTTAATGCATGTTTGAATAAATCTGGCAAGTTTTTATGACAGCCACCATTTAAATATTTATATTTCATATAACTTTATTATTAGAAAAATAAATAAAAGTGTAATTGTTTGTATACAAATCAGTAAATCTTTACCTTTAATATTAGGCTATAGTAGGCTAATGAAACAATTTTAATGATACAACTGACTCCCATAGTTTACAGCATTGGTTAAGAGATTTGTTTTCCTTGAGAAAATTTGCCATGTATTGTACCTGATATCCAAAATAATCAATATTGAATCGAATCGAATCGTAATCGAAATCGAATCGAATTGCAAGCCTGTGAACCGAAATCGAATCGAATTGTGAAATTTGTGACAATACCCAGCCCTAATTGAAAGCTTGATTTTCACTACAGAGGGACTTTAAGTCTTGAAGCGAAGTGCTCATGTCCTCCTCTAGATGTCTCTGTTGCACATCGTTCCTCACTCAACTCTTAATGAACATCAGTGGACTCGCGTCATCGATCACACTGTTGAGCCGTTCCCCTTAACCCTCACTGAGAGCCACCCAACACAAAAACCATGATTCATCATTCTGTCTTTAAATACCGGTCCAAACCTGCTCCCCACGGACCATGTTAAACATTACAGCCGAGAAGAGTTGACTCGGCAGAGCTCCATCAGTTTCTGTCAGGACACATTATGCTGTCGGGTCAGAGGTCACATGCACTACAGGTTTGATCTGAACGGCCTGATGATCTTAGAGCATTTCTATAAAGAGATGAGATAATAAGTGTGTCTTATGACACGACATTGATTTGGCTAACATAGAAACGGATACTAATATAATATAGAAATATAACATATAGAAATACACATAATATAAAGCATATACTAATATATATATATATATATATATATATATATATATATATATATATATATTATATCAGTATATGTTTTATATTATGTGTATTCCTGTTATATTTTTCTTTTTTTTTGTAAAGAAATTAATACTTGTATTCTGTAAAAATGTGTTAAATTTATCAAATCTATAGTAAAGGTTTATTATTTAAATAGATTTCTATTTTGAATAAATGCTGAAAAAAGTATCACAGGTTCCAAAAAAAACTGTGTTCAACATTGATAATAATCAGAAATGGTCATTAAGCAGCAAATCAGCATATTAAAATGATTTCTGAAGGATCATGTGACTGAAGAGTGGAGTAATGATGGGTAAAATTCAGCTTTGCATCACAGAAATAAATTATACTTTAAAGTATATTAAAATAGAAAACCATTACTTTACATTGTAATAATATTTCACAAAATTACTGTTTTTACTGTATTTTTGATCAACTAAATGCAGCCTTGGTGAGCAGAACAGACTTCTTTCAAAAACATAACAAAATAATAATGTTTCCAAATGTCTGACCGGTACTGTTTTTAGTTTATAGTTTTTAATTCAATATTAATTAGAATATATATATATATATATATATATATATATATATATATATATATATATATATATATATATGGGAATGATTTATATATTTTTAAATAAAATAAAAAAATTGCAAAATAGTAATTTGACAAATATAAACAATAAAAAAAACATAAATATTGATTATTTATTTTCCAAATAATATTGATTTCTCTTTTCTAAGCTGGTCCAGGCTGATAAAAGCTTGTGACTAGTTAAACTAGTTATGAAGCCTGGAGAGGGTCACCAGAACACCAGCATCAAACTATGCAATGTAATATGTTATGAAATTCTATACAGCCTGAGTGTGTTCTTGACAGGTGCATTGTAAAGTAAAGACAGGTATTTCTGCCAACTAGATATAACAGAGCGTTTGACTAGCAGGTGAACGGGCATGTAATATGGTATTAAACTAATGTGACAGATTGAGGTGTGTGTGTCTGTTATTGTTGGCACAGATTGTACACATTCCTGACACCAATACAACACACACACACACACACACACACACACATGTATCTGTAATACGCACCACTGAGCCAGCCGCTGCTCCACTTCTTTCAGGAAGGTCTCGTGGAATTTGTACACAGGTTCGAAATTTGCAAATATGAGATTTCTCAAGGAATCCGGCATGGCTTCATCCTTCCCAATGGACTTCTGAAAGGACTGAAATCACATAAAAAGAGAGAAAAACATAAGAACAGCAAATATCTTTGAACCATTCACTCAAACTGAATGATTCAATGACTCTATCATAAAGACTTCACTTGTTTCATTACAGGATGAATCAGCATTTTTTTTTTTTACAAATCTTTCGAATAAATGATTCATTGCAATTTTTAATAGTCACTTGTCGCCACCTACTGGTGTAATGATGTAATTGATACAATCTTTATTTGAAGCGTCAAGTTAGGAATCAGATTGCGTGGGTGTTTAAATCTTTAAACAATTAATCATTAAAATTACTACTAAATAGGTGTTGACATGTAAATGTGGGCGGTCATATGTTAATTAGCCTCATTTTCCACAAAATAATTTCACAAACACAATGTTCTGGATGAGCTGTGGAGGAACGTCTAGCTCATCAAACTCTTATTCAAAATACATTTTCGTTCAAATGACCCTTCACAGTAATAGGAGGTACACATCAATCCTTTGAAGCCTTTGTAGACATTTGTAGACATTGAAATCACACACTGTAAAACCATTTGACTACTTCACAGATCCAAACATGAACAGACGAGCAGCCGAGGGCATTTCCCCAGACAAAGTGTGATGACTATCTCAAACAGACTCTGACGTGACGACTGAAGAATCCCTGAATAAAGAGTCTTTGTCTCCTCGTTCTACTGTTCTGGATACAGCAAGACATCCATCAGGACTCCAGCACCGAATCTATTGTGATTCTATAGCATTTTGAATAACAGGCAACCACCAATCAACATGCCGAGCCCCCTCCCATCCGAGAAGGTGTTTAAACTGTTGAACAGATGCAGCTGTAATAACGTGAGCTTGTGGAAGCCTGGGACCCAAAGCCTCAGATCCACCAGCCAAAAGGAAATATTTATGAGACTTGTAAACGCGTCGCCCTGCTGCTTCTTTCCGCTTCCTTGTAAGACATCAAAGAGACGCGATACACCCCCGACACACAGACAGAGGTGGAAAACAGCAGAAGAACAATGACTAACTCCTTATCTTCAATTCTCCAGTCAACCTTTCATTTGTAAATGGATAAAGACACAAAGTACGCTTAAACGTCCTGATTTAATTTATTTTGCTTTGTGTAAACATTTTTACGGAGCCTCTAAAGGGACCTTTACAAAAATAAAAAATACACAGACTTTCGCATGCTCAAGAGAAACTTGTGCGTATGCATAATAATCTTTTAAAACTTTTTAAACATGCAATTGGTTAACAGAAAGCTTCCTTACTATATACGGTAAATAACTGTGATGTATATAATGGTACATTTAATGTAATTTTACTGTTAAATACTGTTACTTTTTTCATACAACAAATCATTGTATAATTTACAGTGAAAAAAAACGTAAATTGACATTCCCACAATTCCATGCGTGACAATTCACATTTTATGTTTTTTTTTAAATAACTGTTTCCTCATAATTTTCCTAGTTTTTTCCTAATCAGTTATGTACATTAGGGTTTTATGTTACATTTAATGTTGTTAAATTAATGTGTATTGCATTTTTAAAATTTCAACATGTCACCATGATGGTGTTTAGTGTTTGTGTGAATGACACAGTGCAGCTTCTTAATATTAGTATTACCTTTCTTGTGGAAGAGCTGCTTGTGAAGGGCTTTAATTGATCATGTGACTTTCATTGCTGCTGTGATTGATGGGTTTCAGTGTATTACAATGGCACAAAACAGATATTAATACTTCAATAGGTCAGTAAATTAGCATTAAATCAGATAATGAAATACGATTTATTGCTGTAAATTTTAAGCTAAGTCTGTAAAACCTAAAATGTTGCCGTATTTTTTAGGGTAAATTTCTGGTAACCACAGCTGCCAGGTTTTTCCCGTAAATGTAACAGATTTTGTTTACAGTGTAGTTTTTGCGCATTAGATACTTTTTTAATGGTTTCTCACTCTCAAGAAAAACCCTGTAAACCACTGAAATCACCGTAGCAAAGCCCTACCCAACACCTCAAACATCTTTGCAACTACCTAACAATCTAACAACTATCAGAAAACAAAGTTTAACAACTACTGGGAATGTTAGCAGTGTATATATATATATTTTTTTTTCTTCAGAAAATGTACAAATTTTACTCTGCACATGAAACTGGAGTAAGAGAAAGTGATTTAAAACTAATGCAAAACGTAAATAACAGCATAAGTCACAGCAGCAATGTCCCAGACAAATCCATTAGACTTTGAGGTATTTAATGACCACAAACGTCCTGAAAACATCCAGAGCACATTTAAAGTCTTACCACAGTGATGACCTCCAGATCCTTCAGATACGTTCTCTCTGTGGTCAGGAGCTCTTTGGCGATGAAGTACGCTTTATCGGTCGGGAACCTCTGTGAGCAGGAGAGAGGGACAGAAAAATTAACAAAAATATTATAGGAGATATTTCCATTAGTGCTGTTAATATTACTAATTAAAGGGGCTATGTGTAGTTTTTAGCGGCCTCTAGCGGTGATGTTTCAGATTGCAACCAATTTTTACAAGAGCGCTCGTGCGCATGCTCAAACTCAAGAGCGAGCACTCATGGTACCGGCCACACTGAGACTTTCAACACACCGGAGAAAGCATCACAATAGGGATGAAAGCCAACTCCGGGTCTGTTTTTATACCTAAATATATACCTATACCTGAAACAAAGCGGAGGTCTCCCCATAACTCAAACGCTCTGCCGATGTTGATCAGTGTTTTCGTCCGAAGTTGATCTGATTCACGTTTGGCCTGACGAGCTTCAGCAGATAAAACTTTTTTTTGTTATTTATATTTATGTGGAGTTTGTGTTGGGGTGTGTGTTGTGCTGGAGGCAGGTCGTTTTGGTGTTATCATTTACATTTACATTTATTCATTTAGCTGACGCTTTTATCCAAAGCGACTTACAATTGCTATGTATGTCAGAGGTCGCACGCCTCTGGAGCAATTAGGGGTTAAGTGTCTTGCTCAGGGACACATTGGTGTCTCACAGTGGATTCGAACCCGGGTCTCTCACACCAAAGGCATGTGTCTTATCCACTGCGCCATCACTTATCAGACTCCATGTTGTTACTGCAGTGTCGTCGCATAGACTATAAAAAGGAGAGAGGCTCGGGAGCGCGCATGCACGTCACATCCGATGGATTTCGCGGTAAATCCGCCCGTGCCTTTACATAGAAATAGGAATACTGGCCTTCAGAGGTAATAGCAAAACCCGACAAGTGGATCATTGTAATGTGTGATTACAACCCCTTCACACACAGGCAATACAAAAAGGATTCATTTTAGAAGAAAAGCTACATATAGCACCTTTAATCACACCTTTTTCTGTGATTAATCAGAATTATTGCACCTAGTAATACATTTCAATATATTTTTATCTTGGAATACTTTCACACTGAATCTCCAAAATAATGTATATACTGTATATGTATATACAATATACTGTAGCGCAGTCAGAAAGAAAAAACAGGATGCTGCGTAAATTGCGTTAAATATTTTTAACGCGATAAAAAAATGCATCGCAAAATTAACATTATTTTTGACAGTCATAATTTCTATATAAAGATGCCATGAAATCAAAATGATAGTTTGCCGGCTTTTATGATAATGTCCATTAGCTTCAAGGCCATGTCCTAGTGTACTAAAATAAAAATGTAACTTTCAGCAAATATAAGCATTTAAAAAAAATAGATTAAATATGTTTAAATATAAGCATCTTTCTCTTCTGATAAAACAGAGCAGAAATTGAGACGGTGCAATAAAATGTTCTACAGAATGAGAAACCATGTGCCATCAATGTGCGAATCACTAGACGAGATCTACGACAAAACCAAATTTTATCCTCACTCAATTGCGTGAACACACACACACACACACACACACACACACACACACACACACACACACACACACACACACACACACACACACACACACACACACACACACACACACACACACACACACACACACACACGTCAAGTAAAACTCTCACTGTTCACTGAGCCGCTCACTCCACCACTACATAATCTGCCCTAAATAGACAGGAATTTAGGTTGAGTTTATCTAGGTCTCCTATTCTGAGACGTCCACAGAGACACTGGACCAAAACGCAGTGGCACTTCTGATGAGAAAACACTTTTAAAGCAAGTCTTTCCACTTCTCATCGTAACCTTAATTTGTCTAGAGCACCTTCAATTCAAGCACAGTGAAATATAAAGTGGAAATTAGCCGAGGGTCCTAGAAATCGATTGCAGGAGATGATTGATTGCCGTGTTTGTTCATTTTAAAAAGGCTATAAAAAAACAATTACTGGGTCCAAAGGTAACGTTTTGCCATATAAGAGAGAAACTAACTGGGCTTAATATATATTAGCAATAAAACATGTGAAAACTAGTGCCAATGTATCTGCCAATATTTGATTATTATGAGTGCATTTTGAAATAAGTACTGAGTAAAATAAAGCTCTCCTTTTAATTTCAGCAAATTTCTGCATGTGATAATTTTTTTACACAGCCACATACTCTATTATAAAAGGGTATGCACACTTATGCAGTTAGTTATTCCAATGTTTTCTTTCTTTTTCTCTGAAATGTGTTTTCAGAGCCATTGCATAGGCTGTAATTCTTATATTAGATGTGCAAAAGTTCTTGACATGATTTATCTTTGTTTCATTTTTTACATCACAAAAAACAGCTGTTTTAACAGGGGTTTAGTACTATATATAGCAGGGGTTTCTAAACTCTGTCCTGCAGAGTTTAGCTTGAACTTGCCTGGAAGTTTCTAGTATGCTTAGTAACCTGATTAGCAGGTTCAGGTGTGTTTAACGGGGGTTTAAGCTAAACTCTGCAGGACAGTGGCCCTCCAGGATCAGGAATGGACACCCCAGGTATTTAATTTATCACTATATTACTGAAAACCCATCGATATACTATAGGGGTGTAACAATATATGGTGTCACAATATACCGCAATACAAAAATGCAACAATATGTACCATGGATGTGTACATGTTGCGTATAGTTATAAAATAAAAATAAAAATTACTTTGTGAGAAAAAATTCAAGTTATATTAAACTACTATATATAAGGTTGAATATAATGTATAAAAATGCAATGAGGGAATATTTGTTGGTCCTGAATCTGATAATGCCAAATGTCTTGTTGCCAGTAAAAAGTGGCCTACATTATTTCCAATATATCTAGTCAGTGACAGAGTGCAAGCAAATTCTAAATTAATTCTCTATTCTCAGCTTCAGAATAATGAATATTTTTATTCTGGTGTCTCTATTATCTTGTGCATTGGGTTTCCAGCACCAAGTCCAAGCCTATTCATTTACACCCACAATTTAATACCAAATTTACCATTTTAATCATGAACATTTTAAACATTTTACCATATGTCTTGTAGTATCGCAATAATATTGTATCTTGAGTTCAGAATCGGGATATGTATCGAATCGTGACATGAGGGTATCGTTACACCCCTAATATACTATCATCAGCAAGGACCAGAATATCCTTCTTACAACTGTCAACAATTTGACTTAAACCACATAATGTATTATTATACAGTAATCGTCCAAAGTCAGTTTTGACTAGCACATGGTGCTAATCTTAAACACTATTCCCTCCCCAAAAGACAAACCTTCCTCCGAACCTCGTCCTCGTCGTCTGTGCGAACGAAGCCGGCGTCGGTCAGTAAAGGGCTGGTGAGAGGAGAAGGCTGACGTCCATCGGGACTCTGTTTCTGGCCGTTTACCATCACGCTGCCTGCAGACGGGGACTCGTTGTGCTGAGGGCTCCTGGAAACAGGACCTACAGGAGAACAGGCAGGTCATGCTAAAGTCTCGAAGCAATACACACTTGGTAATCAAATAGCAATGGATTAGTAAGACTTACTGCACTTAGTAAATGCAATCGGTACAACATGTAAATGCAGTAAAACTACCCTGCTGAAAAAGAAGCCAAGCAAGCATTTAGACCACTAGAATTCTTCACTAGCAAGACTTCTTGGTCACCGAATTGTGATCTTAATTTTATCAGTAAACTGCATGGCTATGAAGGTCCAACCAGCTTGGACTAGCGTGCAAATTCATGCAATCTTTTCTGCAGGGTAGTTTTGACATTTTTATCCTTAACACTACTAGTAAAGATTCTGGATGTATCAAGATCATTGCCAAGGGGTGAAGCTGCACAACACATTGTATTTAGAAATGGACAACGGCTGACAGCGCCACATCGGGAACCAGACATGAGTGAGTCACACTATCCCAGTCTGGGATTTCCGCCCGAGGACACTGTCGAGATACATAACACAGTCCCTGGGTGATGGGGAGGGGAACATGTTTAATCTTCAGACCACTACATTCACTACACAAGTACATTCACATACTTGCCCAACAACGTTTCGTGTCCCATGCCTTGGCACGAATGGGATGCGACATGCGAACCAGGACATTTCAAATGCACCGAGTGTCCACAGCGCAGCCATTATTGAGGAAATCTGCAAATCTGGTGACAAAGGCCTCATGGTGGCACGCACACATGCGTCGTCAAACATGCAAAACACACAACTAGAACGACTACGGCTACTCTACCACAAGACAAGACACACGAAGGGGGCGCTAACATCTAAGGGGGACCGTCAGGCATCGAAATGTAAACATCTGGAGTCCCGCTTCACAAGTACCAAGTTTTATTGCTACCAATACACATTCATTTACAATGTTAAAGTGTTCCAGAAATGAATAAGACAAGGGAAGAGTAATGAAAGGGGTTTGGAGTAGTAAAAAAACCAACAGACATCAATCATACAGGACCTGTGAAGAGGCATCGAGAAAATGAACAACCTTGCAACTTTAGAAAGTCAATTTATAAGTGCTACAGGATTGCAACAAAGCGGAATAGTTAAAAGGCTAACAGGTGTGAAATTTCCATTGCTTACCTGGTTATTAATTATTGTACAGTCTACGTCAGACGGTTTGTAAACACATACACTTATGATTAATTATTTTGCATACTGCCACAGAGATAGCACTGTTAAGTATGAGTATTTAAAAAAAAGTACAGTTACAATATATAAAAACAAATATGTCTTGAAATTTTTGTATACCTCAGCAACGTACATTGCATACTGAAAAAATCAGGAGGAATAACAGGTTGAAAAAGAGTGAATCATTCAATACTACTACGGTACTCTGATAAAACCTAAAAGAAAGTTAAATCACATTTTAGTGTAACTTGCAAAAAGCCAGAAATGCTACTTTGGTCACTGACAATGATAAATTACAGATCATTGGAAACGCTGTGAGAGTGAAGACTATATACATTCATACCGTATGTTCAACAGTGGCCTAAACTAACGCTTTCCAATAAATATCGTCAATGCTTTCTTTTAATTTAACGGGCCCAAAAAAATGCAGTGGTCCTGCAAATGGCTTCACAAACACTTTCGAAAACTTTTCACTGACATCAGATTGCCATGCAAAAGTAAAGAATACTTCTCAAACAAAAAACAGAAAAAGTTTGCATTTGGAAAATAAGAAAAGATTATATTTTTAAAGCAATATATGATTCATAGACAAGATTGTGAAACTATGCAAGCATGTGAGTCCAAATGCTTTACCAAATGCATTAAAAGGCAATACGCAAAAACCAAGAGAAAGAAAGTGCAAAAATGTCTGGAAAAAAGGTCCTATTGGAAATAAGCTGAAGGACATTTTGGATAGCTCTTGGAAACCTTCCTAATCTTTTCAGACTTCACATGCTGAGCCTCAAAACAATTTTCTCTGTCCAAATCTCCCTTACATCCATCTCCACTTCAAAAGACCACTGCATTTTAAGGGTCCCGTGTCAATGCCAAGTCTCTTACAACAGGACAGGGTGGTAAAATGCTGGAGACAAGGACAGGTTGACATGCTTCCAGGAGAGAGGGAAAAAAGACAAGGTGAGGCATTCCAGAGATACATGCTGGTAGAACAGTGCTGACATTGGTCAGGAGAAGTCTTAAAAGCAATGCAACCTGAGCACAGGTTAATATACTCAGAAACCGAGTGAACATCAAGCATTGCAAACGCACCGCAGACAGATGACATTGATGAGGCGTGCCAGAGATACAGCAGTTTGTTTAGGCAAAAAAAAAATTAAGCAGCAAAGCAAAACAAAATAATATGAAATCTTTACAATGTCGGGTTTTTTTTAAGGAGTGATGCATGCTGGGAAATAGGCAAGCAAACATGACAATGCCACCAGATCGGCACCCCAAGTACAAAGGTAAAGAACTTGGAGCTTCTACTAGATCTAAAAAAAACAACAAAGAAACAATAACAAAGCTAGCATGAAGTCGTAACTGTTTACATCTCGTCTACACAATCTTAGTTTATCTAATATACCATACACCACCCAAGCAGTATGATCTATTTATATGACTATACAAGCTTAGTTCAAGTTTTTACACAAGTTATCCATCGGAATATTGAAGTTTCAGCTGTAAACCAGCTAGCCTAGTTGTGACAGTCAAAGCCACACAATAGTGATATTACATAGTGATATTGCATAACATTAGCTTCTGTAAGCTATAGCTATGGCCAACAGAGAAGTATTTACAGATTAAGTAGAGGTATGGCATCTTTCATTCTACAAGACTGACAAAGTAGAAATATTTCACAATATTAAACTTTTGGCAATACTCAATGACTAATCATCTGGTAAGCAGTAATATGGGTAACTTTTTTTAGCTGTTCTAATCAGCTTTCATTCTCTACATTTACAGACATGGCACTTTGCAGTAGGACCTTCAATTCCTCATCAATCTGAAGTTAATCTTCAGAGAGTAATAGTTATGAATTTTGCATATTTTAAATATTACAAACACAGACTTCTTCCTAAACCCTCCAAAATTTGAAAAAATACCATCATCGCTAATCTTGTTGATCTTGAAATTTGTATTACTAAATGCCACTTAATGTAATTACCAAACACTGCCTGTATCTGCCAAACAGATAGCCGTGCCCCAATTGGTTAATGCTATTTCGGGCCATACTATGCCCACTAGCGGCACAGAAACTACACAATGCATCTGTAGTGGCAATGCATCTGTAATGGGTGTATAGTCAACCCTCAACCAGGCACACTTCATTTTCTCTAGCAGTTAAAGCATTGCGCCCCATCCTCATCAGTGATAGGATAACCGTAGCCTTCTTCTCCCTCTTGGCCCTCGTCCTCAAGTTGGAGACTGCCCAAGGAGAACTTGCTTCGGGGCATCGGGGAGGAATGGGCTGCCCCAGGGTTTCCGTAGACTAGGGGCTGACTGTATGAGTTGCTGCCTGCATCTGACTCTGAATCACTAGACTCCGTTCCACTACTAGTGGAACCATCGATCATATGAACCGGGCCACTGTGGTCATTAGCACTCAGCCGGCTTCCATAGAGTCGCTGGACATTGCTGGACCGAGCTTGGCTAGGTGCTCCAAACCCGTTAGCAGCAACACGCCGCTCTAGGGCGGTCATACGTTCAGCCCTCGAGACCACTGATTGCGGTTCATTGGCCGGGGTTGAACTTAACTGGCTCAGAATCATGGGGTCAGTGTCGGAACGGTTGCGCATGCCGTTGTGGAGTTTCTGCAAGTGTGGGGATCGATTGACAATTGGGGAGTAGCTCCCGTAATGTTGAGCCCCGCTCCCAGGTCGGCCATTGGTAAGGTAATGGCTACCGTCATCCCAACGGCGATGACCACTATAGCTGATCTGCTCTGGATGGTTCAGGGAGTTGGCTATGTGAAAACTGTTCATCACCGGGCTACAGTTTGCACTTCGGGAACCAGCTATGCGACCGGAAGGTGATAGCAGACCACGTCTATCCATTCCCTGAAACAACTCATCCACCAAGGTACTGCTCAGGGGTAGAGCGCGTGGTGATCCGTTACCACAAAACGACCCATTAGACAATTGACTACCACTGAAGGTGTCTGAACTCTTCCCCAACTGATGGGTGGTCAAAGGAGACTCCCTAAATCTAGACTTGCTTGACCCTAGTCCATTGTGCTGACCGTTTCCATAACCATTACTCTTGCCCGTTCTACAGCCAGTTGGCTCAACCTCATCATTGTCATGTGTGTGGGAGTGAGACCTGGTGACTAGGCCTTTGACCACATCATATTCGCTATCTATGTCACTGCAGTCAATGTAAGGTATCGAGGAGCTGCTACCCTTGGCAGCATGCGATGCTAGACCTGTGCTCAGATGCTCAGCCTGCTGCTTGGATGGGGATGGCTTTAATTGAGCATCTGCCTCATCGTGGGTCCCGTTTCGGCATCCGTTGGTCTGTGAGATTAGGCTTCCAGTGCGGCGCTGGAGAGACGGGTTTTCAACAGTCACTTGGGTGCGCCCAAGAGGTGAGTCAGCCTTGAGTCCTGAAGCACTGGCATTCCTCTGAAACATGTACAATGCAAAGATTTGAGAAGGAACAGGATCAGAGGCATAAACGAACAACAATTCAACAAGAAAATGCAAGCAATTTAATTTAGACATTCTATACCAGAATGGAAGCGGACCAAGTTACAACAAGCAGACAATTTGGTTGAAAATTTACTAAGACATTTACTTGGAAAAACATGCAATGATGAATAAGACCATTAACGTGCATCAACTCTTTCCCCACCGATTGCGGAATATTTCATCATTTATGAGACAACGCTTCCCCGCCATTGATGTAATTGTCCGGCATTCCGTGTTTTTACTGTTATGCGATAGGGGGCGCTATTAGGCAAATTCTGAAAGAGTACTGAATCTCCAGATCAAACATGTGAAGAAGAAGTAGAAACAAGCGACAGCATATGTAAGCAGATGCATATGTAAAATAACGTGATCATCAACATTAAACAGCATGTAAATCAAAACTTCCTGTTACCGAATGAAATCTCGACCCAGGACGAGCTTTAGGACTGTGAAGCTTTTGGGGCGTTGATGGACTCGATCTACTCCACCTGTTTTAATCTTTGTTCTGAATCTGATCCAGACGTAGGCTTTGACAAAAACGTGATTTTCTCAGCTTTTTTTTCAAAATGTTGCTTTTTTATGAAACTCACCCAAATTCAAGTTGAGTAAAAAAAAGAATGCATGAAGCTAGAATAAAACAGCATTTTTTGTTTAAAAGCAGAGGGTCTGTTCTTTCTTTTGATATATTGCATGTTCAGCTTTTCATACAGCCAAATATTCTGGGGGCCATAAAACTTTTTTTGTGTGTGAAAATTATAATCAAAAACGCTGGCGGGGAAAGAGTTTAGAAAGAAATTGGGGTTGATTTTGATGCTGACTTTAAGCTTGCCTAATATAGGTTATTTTAATGCATTCATACTGTGTTTGTATACTAAGCTAAATTACACTCACCTCTACTTGACCCTCAGCACACAGCCTGGGTGGGAATGGAGAAAGATCACTGTTGGACTGGATTTTACTATGTTTTCTGAGGATGGGAGATTGGAAACAATCAGTTTTTCCAAGGGGATCTCCTCACTAGGTTAAAAACTGTGGCCTTATATCCTCTCAGCTACTTCATGGATGTTGGCTGATTGGATTACTGTACAATAATGAAAAGGCTTTGACTACTGCGCATTGACTACAATGATACCACTAGACAACAACTACTAGATCTTTAATCTAGTGCTAAAACACCTTGATGCTGCATGATGTGGGTGGTTGCTAAGGCATTGCTAAGTGGGTTCTAGGGTGTTGCCAGGTGGTTTCTAGGATTCTGTGGATGATTTTTAGGGCATGTGTAGATGGTTACTAGAACATTGCTAGGTAGTTTTTAGGCTATTTTGCTAGGGTTGCTTAATGGTTACTAGTCAAAAGAGCATTCCTGAACTCTCTATGAAATATTTTGTGAAAAAATGATTTAGCCTGTCTGATAGTCCACCTGGTGAAAATGCTAAATGGAGACATATTTATGAGGCTTGAATGGATTTTGGATAAATCATATTGAAAAAATGATGTGTAAATGAGGGATGTTGTTTATTAATGCGTAATTCGATTCATCTCAATAAAGGTTATTGGGAAATAGACAACTGCACTCATACTTTGTCTTTCTCATTGTGTGTGTTGACTTTTGGAGAAAAATGAAATGCAGCAGAAAGGTAGTGACATTTAGACAAAGGTCAACAGAGAAATCTCACCTTTCAAATGGAACCTTTTTGAATTCTGAGTCCTTCACATAATCAATCACCTGCCTTTGTGTGCGGCCACTGATGAGACAAAACATGACAAATGACAGAAAGGTTCAAAAACAACAGTAATGTCAAAACATTAACCATCTGGTAAGAACTGAGACCTTCTTGGACTAGCAAATAAATCTAAGCAGAATATATACTGAACCACGGAAAGAAGTTACTGAGGAGAAATATGTCCCTGAAATGTACCTTAAAGGGACAATGTGTAGTTTTTTAGGTATTTTATTATCTAAAATCAATATTTTTATTTTAAACATGTCCTCAATGGTATACAAATACCTCTGCCAATTATCTGACTTATCCTCGTAAACGAAGAATTTATTATCTTTATATACATGTGACGGGTAGGTCCACGGAGGCTTCCATGTCGTTCCGCCATCTTGAAAAACTATAATAGCAGAGAGGGTCAAAAAGTACTAGGCCAACGCGTTTCCACAACACGTTTTCGTTCAGAGCCAGCGTCACGTGACTGAAAGTAGCAGAACCGGAGGAGCAGAGCAGTGAGATGCGCTTCACGCCCCCGGCAACTCAGTCAGTTATTCATACTGTAACATTCGTTTGTTCGTTGTGTTTGAAATAACAAACCTGTTCACCCGAAGGAAAACTCGACGAAGTGCTATTAGAAGACATCCTGTCATAGCTTTTTGGTACATAACAGCTACCGTAGATGCAACATGCATTTCAAAAAGCGAGGCGCTGGAGAGCACAATTCGTTTGAATGCAAAATACAATTTCACTGCTAGATGGGAGAAATTCCTACACAATGTCCCTTTAAAGTTAATTTCTGATGATGTGCTGAACTGCATGAGACACCATTTGAGTAAATGCACGATTTGTTACCTGAACCTGAAGGAGGAACCCCTGGTGAACAAAACCGGTTTGGGCTTGGGTTTGGGTTCTTCGTACAGGCGGAAAAAGGCATGGTACTCCACACAAATCTTCCAAAACACCTTGCAGCAATCCCTACTTCCCATCATGAACTCCAGAGTATCCTGACAGTTACTCTGCTATAGAGAACAGAGACGGAACATTGCGTCTTATTTATCCTAGTAAAACTATATATTAGAGGACAAATGGACAGAAAAATGATTTATGCAAGTTCCAAAAGTTATTTATGAATCCATGACTTGGGTAAAGACATAGCTTTGAGTTGATACATTCGGATACTGCTATAAAATAATCCAACTAAAAAAAGAGCACTTACATTTAAGTCAGGTCGTAGTTTTATGAGAAAGCGCTTCCTCTTGAAGCTCAGCTTGCGGACTTTAGACCAGTTGAAAGCATTTATTTTGGTGTGTCCCTTTAAAAGTGCATTCAGTGAGAATTTAAGACAACAAGAAAGCTTCAATAAAAGCAGAAATGAGTAAGCTTGAGATCTTTGCTCCAGAATAATCCTCAGTACTCATCTCGTATAGCTACAATGGGTGAAACTTTAAATAGTATGCTTATTTATTTAGACAAAACTCTGTTAACTTACTTGGAAAACCAGCACACCAGAGTGAGCCACAGCGAGGCTGAGCTTCGTTCCCTCTCGATCTTTAGCGGGGTGAAGACGCACTCCGTACATCTCAAGTCTTCGTGCAATCTCCAAAAGCTGGTAGTCGGATTCAGCTGGAGTCTGGCCGCTGTGAAATGGTTAAATTGTACAAAATTAAGCCTCTTTTTTAAGCAAAAACAAGTTAGTTTGAAAGATAAATAAGCTTAACTACAACCTCGACGCTGTACATCATTTCAGAATCAGCGTCCAGGAACAGAAAGTTTATAATCTCTTATAATTGCTGATGAAAACTGCTCACTGATTAATATCACACTATACTGCAACTCCGAAATTAAACATGGGTTGAACTTTAAATGTCAAAGCAATCCACAAATTGTACACAATTACCAACTCCCTGAATGTCTGTTTAATCAGCAAAGACCTAAAATAGAAGGGATTTTGCTCCTTCATAAGGGGCAATAAACAGCACACTGATCATTTAATGCTAATGTTAACTTTGCTTTCAGATGTACCATATCGCATTAAACATCCTTTAAACCAAATAACTGGTTTGACTTCACTTTGAGGCATGACTTCACACTCACACGTGTTTCCGATGGTATTCAACGATCTTGTCCATCAATATGTCCTGCTCTGGAATGTACTTGTTGTTGAGTAGATGTTGTTTACATTGTACCTCGTCAAAGTCTCCAATCTCAGCTGTAACCATAGTAACAGAGATGATTTTAATATGTTTTTTTTTATATATGACACAAATGCATACATACATACACATAAATATGTGTGTGTGTGTAATAAATACGTACACATATGCGCATGCATGCATGTACTGTATGTATTTATGCATGTATGTCTGGATGTATGCATGCATGCAGCATACATACATGCATACCGGTACATACACATATATGCATATATATATATATATAATGTTATATACAATATTAATGCCAGTCTATATGTAACAGTGTTTTAATATAGTTTAAAAAAAGTTAAAAAAGGTTCATTTAAAATTATTTTAATATTTAATTGTAATAAATTCAATGCACTTATATGAGCTTTACATTCTTTTATGAAATTTTTAATAATTGGTTTAAATGAGTGGGGGGGTTTTGTACCACTGGTCAGCCTCTTGATTCTGATGCTAGTCCTTATTTATGCTCAACAGTGGTTTCCATAGCATCAAACCAATCTGTGATTATGTGATGTGGGAACGAAGCTTGTCTGACATGATCGAAACATGGTTTTGCAAGAGCGATTACAAAAAAAATCTGATCCGTCCACCCGATGACAGCGCTGTCATTTACATAAACCATCAGAAATTCTGCCGGAGGATCAGCTTGACAATGCAAAGTCTGAGACAAGATTAATGCATTTAAAGAACATATTGCTCCGCGGTAGAGATTTAATAATACTATAAGATAATTATTATAATTATTATAATACCTAATGTATTGTGTTCAATGCATCTATTGTCCCACACACAATTCTTGACCTATTTTCATCTCCCTGGATCAGACATCTGTGAATGTCTTTGATCGCGTTTGACTGAATGGATTGTGCCAAAATCATCAAACCGAATCCAAAGAAAGTGCAAGACGACCATAATGACCAAATGATGAAACTCTAATGCATCCATTACAGAATTTATTCATTGATTATAATTACTATAATAGTATGCAATCATTTATTTATTTTTCAAAATACAATAACTGACCTACTTTTAGTCAACTATCGACCAAATCTAGCTTTCTAATTCACTTTAGAGGCAGATGCACAAATTAAACCACGCATCGTATTTCGTAAAGTATCATAATCAAATTGAATGTTTGTCAGAGTAAATCTGTACACCTTCAGTGCTGTCAAAAGATCTGGTATGTCTTACACTGCACTATATGAGCCACCAGCAGGGCGGCGCTGCTTTCATTACAGGTCAAACGTCCACAAGCCAGGTCATGCTTGATCTGCAAGGCGAAAAGATACCTGTCGACAGAGAGAAGGACATCATTAGCAAACACACTCAATCAGAATGACAGTAAATAAATGTAAAGATTTCAGGACAGCTACAGACACTTATTGACTGAATTACAGGCAATTTAATGCATGCAACAATTACATAATTGAGTTGGAAGCTATCAAGGTAACAAGGTATTTTAGGTAAGAGAATGCATTTTTTATTTAATCTAACTTTTTAAATCAATATTCTCTGTTTTTTCATGAAACAGATCAGAGAAGTCCTTGTGTTTGAAGGATAGCCTCGCTTCAGTCATGCTTTAATAGCATCTTCTCAGGACGCTAAGTGCAGCCGTGAACTATAAAGAGATGTTCTAATTGAGTTTGGCAGCGTTTCTCTCTCAGTATGTCCATCTGTTATTGTGCCGCTGCCAAACACATTTACTGAACCACAACACAATCATTATTCAGAACAGGACTCACGGCTCAACAGTAAGGATGTTTTCTGCGGGTCCAGTTGGACTATAGTCCACATTTTTGTACTTGCCTTGACAATATTTTACTTAAAATAACTATCAACTATTTTTATGTGTCAGAAAGAAATTATATGTTTTTTATTTTAATTATGTTATATTTAGTGCTGTCAAATCAATTAATCGTGAATAAACGCATCTAACAAAAAAGTTTGCAAATGTGTGTGTGTCTATGTGCATGTATTCATACTGTATATATACATACACACATATATTAAATATTTACAAACAATATTATATTTACAAACAATGTTATATTTAGTGCTGTCAAATCGATTAATCGTGAGTAATCGCATCTAACATAAAAGTTTGTAAATATGTGTGTGTGTATGTGTGCATGTATTCACACCATATACATACACACACATATATTATATATTTACAAACAATATTAGATTAGATTAATAGTGATTAATCGATTTGACATCATGTATAATCAGTATCTGCTATAAAAATAATATAAAGGTGCTATAATAATTTCTTTAGCTATAATAGAAATTAAGCTGAAATAATATATTTATTAGATAAAAAAATAGAAATGTTGCTTTGGCAACTACTTGAAATAAGTTGAATAAAAAAATAAAAATAAAAAAATAAAAATTAAATAATTAAAAATGACTGAGGCATAAATTATATTATACATAAATAGTATAATATTATACAAATAACACTTCTTCAAAAACACCTTACTCGATCTATCAAAAACTTCAAAATAAAAACACATAATCTTCAGTTTTCAAATCAACCACGAGTTCTTGGAACCAGTTCTTCAAACTAATTTCCAAAATATTCTAATATGATATCAGCTATGTTTACATAATCCATCAAATCGATTTTTACAGCTTGAAGTGTTTTGCAAAGGCATAAATGTCCTTGGACGAAGGTTTCAGGTTTGGCGAAAACATAACACGCAACCATCTCAGGAAAATAAAAAACTCTTTCTGTGTTGCCAACGGCTACTGAGGGTCCGGCCAGAACAGCGTGCGGATCCACAGAGACTCCAGGAATCCTGGGAGACTCAAACACAGCACTTATTCTGCCTTAGACTTCCTCTCAAGGCATGAATTGTTCTCTCGACTGATGCCTGACTTTCTATAGCCGACAGGGAAATGTGCCACAAGTCATTCTGTGTGTGAAGGCTGCATGAAAGTGTTGTAAAATTCATTACGCTTGTCAGGCAAGAGCGTGTCGACACAATCAGCCGCAGAATATTAACATGCAGTTTGGCCATAAATAAGTCATCAGTTAGGGGCATTACAGGCAGTGCATGATTTAACAGACATTCACTTTTGTACATCAGATGCTTTATTTTTATATATTGAGCGATTGAGGCCAAACTGAGGCCATTACAACCAAACTGAATAAATGTCTCCACCATTCATGTACTGAACATATATTATTGAAATGCAAACTGAGAATGGCCTGCAATATTTATCATTTTTTATAAGACGATTTGGGCAACACACTAAGTGTCTCAAGGTATGAGAAATTTTTTCTTAAAAACCAATGATTAATGACTTGAATTCATGCATAATTTATGAAATTTATAAAAATAAGTCTCACATTGTATCATACTCATTACCCAAAACGGTAAAACTAACAAAGGTCTTGAGATAAAATTCTGATAGGATAAGTCATGTCTGAATTGTATTCTTTAAAAGTACACACACACACACACACACACACACACACACACACACACACACACACACACACACACACACACACACACACACACACACACACACACACACACTTATATATATATATATATATATAAAGAAAAAGAAAAGTAGAAGATAAACATTATATTTATTAAAATATTGTATATATAGTTTTTCAAAGAATATAATTTTATAGATATGTACTTATATATAATATTTTTTACATTTATATTTATATATATATATATATATATATATATATATATATATATATATATATATATACATATATATATATAAAAAGATAAAAATAAAAGAAGATAAACATTATATTTATTAAAATATTGTATATATAGTTTTTCAAAGAATATAATTTTATAGATATGTACTTATATATAATATTTTGTACATGTATATATATATATATAAAGATAAAAATAAAAGTAGATAAAAATTATATTTCTTAAAATATTGTATATATAGTTTTTCTAAGAATATAATTTTATAGATATGTACTTATATATAATATTTTTTACATTTATATATATATATAAAGATAAAAATAAAAGTAGAAGATAAACATTATATTTATTAAAATATTTTATATATAGTTTTTCAAAGAATATAATTTTATAGATATGTACTTATTTATAATATTTTTTACATTTATATACATATACATATATATATATACATATATATATATATATATATATATATATATATATATATATATATATATATAACTATAAATCATATCTATAAAATTATATTCTTTGAAAAACTATATATACATTATATTATTATTATTTTAAAGAATATTATGTTGAATATTCAATTATCCAAGTATGATAACTGGTTACAATTAAAAATATAACTCATTATAGGAAGTGTTGGTTATCTAAAGTGCTTTACATGAATAACACAACTCATACCTGGTCAGCTCTTCTAATAACTGCGTGTGATCAGGAGGGAAGAACTTCACCACGAATCTCAGGATGATGTTCTTGGGTCCTGTAGACAGAGAAACATAATGCATGTTGACGTGCTGTCAGATCGTATCGTCTGGTAGTCATGTTCAATATTCACATCAGAGATACATACGTCTGATTTGCTTGAGAATCGGCTTCAGCAGATCCAACCACACCTGATGCATGAATCAAACAAAAAAAACATTTCAAATGAGACTGTTTATCATCACATATAGGTGTTAGGCATTCAGTTTTATGCATTTACATTTAAAATTCTCTTTAAAATGTTAAAATGCTAATCGTTCACACATCAGAATTAAAAATGAGTTTTTCTCACGGTCATTTTACGCTGGTCCAGGAACTCCAGACCAAAGTAATCGCCCTCGACGAGATTCATATGAGCACAAACCAGGTCGAACAGCACCTTCCCTGGAGCACGTTGCTGTTCAAACAGAGAAGAAAATCAATTATGAAGCTTGTTAGACATGAACCACAAACAGGCAGCTGTGTAAAGGGACAACAAAAGCATTTATTTTAATGTGGAAATGTGTTTAAAGTCCAAATTTATAAGTAGTTTCACTGGTAGAATAACTAGCAAATGCAATTTCATTCCGACTTCAACATCAACCTTCTCAGTTTCTATTTACGCTGCGGCAGGAATGAAAGACTTCACTGAAACGTGTAATTATTACAGTAAACGGTGTCGGCAAACACGAACGACAACAGCAACAAGAGTTTGACATTCAAGCAAGCATTGGCAAACAAACACTGCTAATTATCCACTGGCGATTTCACAACAGTTTTTAACAAGACGCTTGCAGCCGGTGACCCCTGACCTCACTGTTAAAACACACACACATGTGTGGCACAGCTGACATTACAGTCCTGTCGGGCATGAAAACACACACTCCACACACACACTGACCGCCATCGCCATTACCAGTCAAAAACTATAAAGAACCGACCACAGCATGAAATCTCTACTTTCATTTGCAACCTAAAGGATCCTAATGGGAATTAACATACGGGATTCACAAGGGGAAAACTAGGGATGTGTTTAGATTCATTATAAAAAAATTAAATAAAATAATTTCATTGAATCACTATGAAAACTGCACCTTTGCGTATTTAAAACTCAACAGCTCAGACGTTTCCTTCATTTCCAGGGATGCGTGAAGCACAGATGTGCAGAACTGCTGTAGATCTGATTCTTCTACACTGAACGCCATGCAGGAAAAGAGGTTAACCTCACCGAACCTGAGCAAACACGCTCATACCGTCACACAGCGCTTTAAAGCTTCTCTGGACTTCATCACCTGACGTCCAGCCAAGCAAAACGTCCAGAAACACACATTTGAAATACGGCACACGGAGGGCGAGCTGAGGTAAGCATTGAGAAGCAGGCGTTCATTTAATATATGGAGGATTTCCATTACGGAGGATAAATGAGCCGATATATCCGCGTTCCTCGCTGTGTGTGTGTTTACAGTAACGCCAGGCAAACCACTCCCCGTGAATAATAGTCTCTCAGGACGACATGAAAGCATGTTTGGATGGGATATTTAGTGCAGTTTATGTGTGATAACAGATGATCATAGAGGTCAAAAACAGAGTAAATCATGTCAGAATGATCATATTAACAAGATTATAGTGTATAATGTGTACACGTTAAAACATTTCCCATCATTCCCAGTGCCAGCACTTGAATTCAAGTCATGATAAAATACATTCACACTTTGCAATTGCTTTTCCAGCACAAATGCTAAAAAGAAAATCTCCAACGGTTCCATTTAACTTTGTTCAAGAATGTCACGAATTCATTTCGTAATCACGAAACATCCAAACATTTGATGTCTAGGAACTTTTTGACAGCTGAACTGAATCGGATTCATGGCAATAACCACATTTAAGGCAAAATATCAGTTTAAAAAGGAACATAAAATAAAAACGGATTTAAATGTGAAGATTGTAAAAAGTTGCAATACAACCAAATATAATTTCATGCGAAACATCTGAGCGGTTCGCTGAGGATATTTTCCCAAAATAAAACAGTAAAGACTGTTTGTATCTATTTTTATTTAAAATCAATTGCTATAAGTGAATTTTGGCATCGCAACATGAAACTCTATAATGTAAGAGTGTAGAGTTACATTCAAGCTATTTTAAGGAATAAAGAATTTTTTTATGAAAAAATGCTCAAGTATGTAATTTTGGTGATCAAAGATGAGCTTTAAGGGATACAATTATTGACTACAGGGGGACTTTAATACATTAATACTTGTATTAAGCAAAGATGCATTAAATTGAGCAAAAGATTTACATTGTTACAAAAATTCTATTTAATTTCTATTCATAAAAAAGGCAGGAAAATTCAAACAGATTTAAGTGAGGAAGGTTACAAATTTGCAAGCAAATATGAGGCTGAGGATATTTGACTAGAGCATCTTGTTTTCCTCTTCCTCAGTCTCCATCCCACTGGCTCCAGCTGTTTCCAGCCCTCGAGCCGCGGGAGAACCGGGAGAGAGCCCAAACCAACACCGAGTCACCGCCGGCACGGACCAGGTCACGCAGGGGTCGCTGGGAATCTGACCCCCAGCGTAAACAGCTGATGTCATGCGAGCCGAGTGTTTGCTCTGAAACACAAGCTGAGATAAGGACTTGGGCGGATAAAGAGCTGAAACATCCATTGACTTTCAACACAAACGCCTTTGTGCCAAACACACAGGAAACATTCAGTGCTTTCAGTCAATATGAAACAAAAGGTCTTCTAATTAATGCTAACGGGTCAATGTAAGTGATAAATCCTAATATAGACCCCCAGACAGCTGTTCCAGTCCGGATGCGTCCTAATTCCTCTCTATTGTAAAATGTGGGAAATAGCAGCCAGCCATAAATAAATCCAGACATGCCTGCAACGTGAGACATTTGTCTGTGGTTGCAAAAGTATGCGGCAAGACGGTAAAGTTACAACAATATCACGAAAGCAGGATGAAAACGTTTGTGCAGTTCACTAACACTAGGAATGAGCAATACTTAAAGTGATACAAACACTCGCTGTATGTTTGGGAAACGACAAAAAAAACGCCTCATCTTTTCGGAGCGAGACTCGACGGGCCCCAGTGGATGCGGTACAGTAGCTCTCTCTTTCTGGGCTTCCACGTGTTGCTTTCATTGGATCCAGATGTTTCTATCCCACAGTTCAGAGCCTCGCTGTTCTTCTGCTGCTATATTAAAACTGAAGACGTTATCAGACTAACCGACTCTCGGACGCTTGGAAATCCCCTTCATTTCAACAGCTGGTCATTACTGGTGACCTTCATCCAAAACTGATCTGGCTCTAAAAAATACGGTATTTAAGGTACAGCACAAGTGGATGCATTTAGCAGCGCTATTGTTTTGAAGACGCATTTTTAAGACGACGCAGATATCAGAACTACTTCTCAGGCCTTATAAGGCCCTAAAATCTTATTTTCTAGACAATGCACTATTTTGCCAATTTTTTCTGCCTTTTGGTGCACAACAAATGTAAACATTATTACCCATAATGCAATGCAAAGAGGACTGCGAAGTATAAACACACACAAAAAAAAATGTATAAAAACAAAAAAAAGAGTCAGTTCAGACCCTGTTTAGGAGAAACTTTTTCACATTTTTAGTCATCAAATTGTTTAAAAGGTGAAATGATTGTGGACTATTTCAGATACAGTCTACGAATAAAAGCAGAAAAATAAAAGTAAATGTGTGCCGGCAGTCCAACAAAGAAAAAAGCAAATGGAAACTCGTAGAAAATGTAAATGACGTCTTCCTCGAGAAACAAAATCAGGCTCCAAATGAACATAAAATGTAATCCAGCCGTTAATCTTGCACAGAATTGCAGTCAGCGGGATTCAGACACGCTCTCATTGACATTCCAGTCAGCTTGAGATCCCACTACAGCAACAGCCTGACAATGGATCCAGATTCACGATGGGAACTGGCAGAAAGGGCACGCAGATTCATTCACTCGGGGAAAAATTCACAGCTAGAGACAGAAGGATTGATCACATTTAATTCCAGATTGTGTTCATCATTTCAAAGACAGTCAAAACAATGAAGGAGCTTCATAGTTCACTGTATACAAGTCCATCAGATGTTCAGAGGTCATGAGCAACAGACCACGTGCCAAATCGTACTGAATATTATTCAATAAATAAGTTGTATGCACTACACTTAAAAGTAACCAATGAATGAACATTAATGTGGCTGGAATGCGCATTAAAAGCTTAAAGATCAAAGCATGGTGTATCGCATACAGAATTTAATTTTATGATGCTAAGTCTTTCAGTCATCAAATGGTTTAAAAGGTGAAAATATTGTGGACTGATTCATATACATGAATAAAAACAAAAAACAAAAAACATAAGTAAATGTCTGCCGGCACTCGAGCAATGAAAAATGCACATTGGAAACGTAAAAAAAAAACTTTTTTTTGTTTAAATGTAACTTTACATGAGTGTAAGATGACAGCAGCACATGTAATCTGGGTGTAAAAACAGGGGAAATGAGCATGCACAATTAACTCTTTTCCCGACAGCATTTAACATAAATAAATAAATAATTTGCCAGCCAGCTCAAGCATCTTTGATCATTTTCACAAAAATGTAATGGCCCCCAGAATATTTTATTGTATGAATATCTGAACATGCAATATATCGAAAGAAAGAAAAGAGCCTCTGCTTTTAAAAAAAACAACAAAAAAAGTTTTATTCTAGCGTCATGCATTTTTTTTATCAACACTTGAATGTTGGTACATTTAAAATAAAAAAGCAGCATTTTGAACAATAAGCTTAGAAAAAATGCATTTTTGTCAAAGACTAAAACGTGCATAAGCAATGCTTTTATCACTTGTTTCTGCTCATTTTTTGCATGTGTTTTGATCCGGAACTTCTCTGCTCTTTCAGAAAATGAGTAATAGCGCCCCCTAACATATAACATGGAAAACACGGAAAGCTGGGTAATTCCATCAATGGCAGGGAAAGAGTACAATATCCTATATTAATTAGACGAAACTGAAAATGAAATCCACCTATTAGTCTTTTCTACTTTTTTTGCAGTGAAATATGCAAAGTGAAAACTTTGCACAGATGATGTAAACTTGAGAACTATCGGAATGAAAAAGTATACATGTAAAACGAAAAGGAGCATCGAGAGTCTTGACAGAGCTGCATTCATCAGCTTTCAGAGATCACCCAAATATCTGCCACCTCTTCAAGTGTGTCCCTGTGGAGGAAGGACAAGCTGTCCCTCACTGAAGCCGTTTCTGCAGATCTGATCAGCAGGAACATACGGACCCGGCCCAGCTCGCAGAGACGACACAACAATGATCCATTCATCCGCCGCTGAAAGAGCTTTTCTCCTGCGGGGCTTTTTTATTTCACCATTCCTCACATCTAACGGGATGCACAAGATCTGACAACTGCTGCTGGCTCACAAGAAGAGAAAAACACTCAATCTTGTGATCGGTGATGCAAGAAATGAGGAAACTACTGAAAGTTTTGTGAAAAACAAGCCTGACATTGCAACAATGTCATAATGCATTAGAGAATACATATACAATAACTATATTTTCAGAAGAACTGGAAGTTTGGCCTTGATTTCCTATGATGTTCTGAGTGGTTGTTAGCCTCTTGCTACTTAGTTGCTAGGAGGCTCTGGACGGTTGCTAGACTGTCCAGAGCAGTTGTTAATCAGCTACGTGGTTTCTAGGATGTTGTTTGGATGCCGAGTGTCGCTATGCAGTTGATAAAGTGTTCTAGGGGGTTGCTAAGGTGTTGCTATGTGGTTGCTGAGGTGTTCTGAATAGTTGTTAGTCTGTTGCTATGTGGTTGCTAGGATGTTGTTTGGATGCCGAGTGTCGCTATGCAGTTGATAAAGTGTTCTAGGGGGTTGCTAAGGTGTTGCTATGTGGTTGCTGAGGATTTCTAAATGATTGTTAGTCTGTAGCTGTGTAGATCCTAGGATGTTTTTGGATGTCAGGTGTGGCTATGCAATCGATAAAGTGTTCTAGGGGGTTGCTATGGTGTTGCTATGAATGTTCCTGAGATGTTTAGAATGGTTGTTAGAGTGTTGTTTGGTTGCCAGGTGTTGCTATGCAGTTGATAAAGTGTTCTAGGGGGTTGGTAAGGTGGTCGGAATAGTTGTAACTAAATTGCAACAGACTGGCAACCATTTCAATTACTTCAGCAACAAGCATAGCAACAACTGGCAACTACTCATAACACTCAAGCAACTACATAGCAACAGACTAGCCAGGTGTTGCTATGCAGTTGCAAGGTGTACTGGGTGATTGCTAAGCTGATATGCAGCTGCTGAGGGTGGTGGTTGCAAGGATGTTAAAATGCAGCTGGCAAAGTGTTCTGAATGGTGGTAACCCATTCAGGTTGCTAAGATGTTCTGAGGGGTTGCTAAGGTGTTGCTATGTAGGTGCCGAGGTTTACGGAATGGTTGTTAGTCTGTTTTCTGAGTGATTGCTAGGGCATGTGGGTGGTTGCAAGAATGTTGAAATGCAGTTGACAAGGTGTTCTGAATGGTTGTTACCCAGTCAGGTTTCTAAGATATTATGTGTGGTTGCTAAGGGGTTGCTATGCAGCTGTTGAAGCGCTCGGAATGGTTGTTAGTCTGTTGCTATATTATTGCTAGGAAATGATGTAGTATATATTAGTCTGTGTGGAATCACCAAGAAAATGCACATGAAAATGATTATTGACACTACATTAATATTATTGTACATGACAAACACTATTACTGAAATCCAACATAAACATCTGAGCTTATTGTGGTAAATGAGGCAGAATAATGGAGCATGACAATTTCAAACTATAGGAGAGAAAATATAAATTACACAAAACACTTATGATAAAGCCAAATTCACAACTCACAGAAGGCCGAACATATCAAGATATATTTTCTCAGCTCTCGTCCAGCTCGAGCACAATTACTCTACTATTAATCCAACTGTGAAACACAGTTTTGGTTCCAGGATAACGAGGAATCCCCTAATACGATCTGACAAACCCGTCACAGTCTGTCACAGCGTGTATATGGATGAGCGGTGTTGGTGTATGATTCGATTTTAAGCCCAGCCGTTATTAAAAGCCACGGTCAGGTCATTTAAATGCAGCTCACGTCACCGAGTCTCTGAGGTTATGTTAATCATGTCGGGTACTAATGAAAACTAATGAAAAACACTGCAAGTCACGCTCTCAACTAAAGTGGAGAAGAGGAGATAGTGGATTAGACACGGAAAAGCTCCATGCGTAATACCACATTATGGTCTCAACATTATCAAATAAGAAAGGAGGAACCATCGAAGCAGCGAATCGAAGAGCAAAATATGTCTCTCAATGGCATTTTTAGTCTTGATTCAGTTAAACTGATAGTTGGAAGATTCTGTGATCGTTTACTCGCCCTCTCTATGAATTTAAGAAGATAAAAATATATTTTGCCTGTAAATGGGGTCCAAAAATGTTGATATCATCACTGCTTTTGAATGATTAAATATTACCGTTAATGTGGGTAAAAGCCAAAAAAAACGTATACTGAAAGAACAAATCATGTTTCTTTGCATTATTGTCCATTTATCGATTTATATCATTTTTGGGTTTGTTTGTTGTTTGTTAATAACGCAAGCATAGAGTGTATTACTTTTAGCCTTTCAGAAACTTTCTGGTTTTAGATACGGTCACATTGTTGTCAACTTTTTACATTAATTTACACCAAGACAGCAACAACACACGCGTTGTGTATATAATTGAATCTAGAAAGGAAGAATAAGGCCCAGTGTCATTATTGTCAACTAAAACTATAAAAAAAGCTGAATTTAAATATATAAATATAATATAATGTTATATTATATATATATATATATATATATATATATGATATTATATAAATATATAAAAAAAATAAATGGAAAACCTAAACTTAAAAATGTAAAATAGAAATTGTTTTCATCGCATTAATTGAAGTACTAAAATTATTCAAATTAAAATAAGTTAAGTTATTTTTATTATTAAAAAAAGCTGAATTAAATATATAAATATAATATTATATAGATATGATATTATATAAATATATTTTAAAAAAATGGAAAACCTAAACTTAAAAATGTAAAGTAGAAATTGTTTTCATGGCATTAATTGAAGTACTAAAATTATTCAAATTAAAATAAGTTAAGATATTTTTATTATTTAAAAAAGCTGACTTAAATATATAAATATAATATTATATAGATATGATATTATATAAATATATAAAAAAATTTATGGAAAACCTAAACTTAAAAAATGTAAAATAGAAATTGTTTTCATGGCATTAATTGAAGTACTAAAATTATTCAAATTAAAATAAGTTAAATGAATAGTATATATGCACACAATAAAATGACTCAAACTTAAACTAAATATATAAAGAAAACAACTGCACTGGAAATATCAGATCTTCCATTTGCAAAAATGTTCTACATTATTCTACATCATTCCACAGTAATAATGGTTGATATTTCCCGCAGCTGCAGGGACACATCTGTTCCCGTGGCCTGATCTTTGGGTGAGTTGCAGGTCATTCCTGACCATTTCAAGACAAGCATGACGGTTCAGTGAGAAGAAACCAATCAAAAGGTCAGTTTTGGTATGTTGATGATGTTTGAGAGTAAATCAGGCTTCTGGTCCAGCACATTCCCTTCAGAGAAATGTGACCTCTCTGCTAACAGCAAAGGCCGACGGGGATTAGGATAAACTTCTTAACCTACAGCTCCACAAATCCAGTTACTATCCCATCCATTTCTGATGGGAAAACTCCAAGGAACTTGGGCTCATTATACAATATCCACCGCACATGAGACAATAAGTTGGGTGTAAAATTGGACTGACCGCCTCCAAAACCATGTTAGTGCATCTGTGTGGAGCTGGGAAAGAGGAAAGAGGAATTCAACTGCAGATTCCAAGAGTAATTGGATATTGAACCGCAGAAGGCATCTGAGGAATAGGAAATTAAAGCTCATTTTATGGTCATATATCTCACTAACTGATCTTCAATAAATTAAGAGGCTGTATTCAAATCAGGAGATATTAAAATCATATTTCAACCCCTAGTCACTGGTCAAATATGCACCATGATGCTTTTTTTTTTTTTGCATTATTTAATTTTCCCCTCAAATTTTCTTTGCTATAATCTCACATAAACACCTGCACACTTTCGTTTCCTGAAAATCGTATTATTTATTTTTTTGGGTGGCTAAAAAAACTGTCTATCTAATAAGGGTTTGCAAGCTGTTCTCCAGCTGCAATGTCCCCATAATCTACAATAATTACTATCAATAAAATATTAAATATAGGCTTAATTTTCTTTAAGCAAAATGTTTTCTTTTCTATTTTTCTAACTAGTGATATGTACTCTCACTACTATATTTACAGATGTATTTAACTTTTATTAAAGAAGCCTCTCTGTATAGGATTAACACTACACAATGCAGAAAACAAAGATTTGTAATGAAATAAATTCTTAAAAGAGTGATTTTACATGCACACCAACATGGTGAAAGCTAAAAATAGCTCATTATAAAAACCTGACATGAGCTTTAAATGATTTAGTTTCACCAGCTCTTGACATAAAAATATAAACAGACATGCACATTGAAAAAACATGTTCAAATGCAATGCATTTAAATAACATTACATGTTGAAGGCTTACATAATATAATTGCCATATGATGCATGTAAACATACTCAATAGTTTGTTTTTAGATTTGATCAGATATTTCGAGGAAGTGTTTAATCTGTGGTGACATGCCATGATCTCGTGTCACCTGTCGTAGTCCAGGTCACTACACCGCTAAACACAGCAGATTAAGGCTAACCACAACGGGTCCTTCTAGTTCCTCAATCCCTGTTCATAAATCAAACAGAGGCGGTAACACACGCTTGTGTTCGACCCACAGCTTAATCTGCTTAGCCGAGGGCGTATGTCACTGGAGTCTCACACGACGACACATCTCTGCTAGCGGCGCTTCCTTCAACCTAATACAGTTCCTTTCAATTCAGGAATATAAAACATGACTGGAGTAATCTGCTATGGTTTACTCTAGTAATATGGTATAATCTCTAGTAAGTATGGTAAACACATGGCATGGTGCTGAATAATTGCCATATTCAATGATATTTATAAGGTACCATGTCCAAAACAGTAGCCTATATATATATATACACATTTTATTTTTATGTATTAAAAACAAAGAATATACTATTATATACACAAAATGTGTGTGTGTGTGTGTGTGTGTGTGTGTGTGTGTGTGTGTGTGTGTGTGTGTGTGTGTGTGTGTGTGTGTGTGCGTGTGCGTGTGCGTGTGCGTGTGTGTGTGTGTGTGTATATTTACTTACCTATTTTTATGCCCAAAAAACAATATTTATTTAAAATAATATTTAAATAAATATTTTTAACAAAAAGTTTACGTTTCTAATTACATATTATATTACATTTTAATATATACAATTAAAATAAAATTACATATTGATTATATAATTTATAAATTATAGAATATAAAATGTATGTATTTATAGAATATATTTATTTATACAATTATTTTTTGCACACACAATAAATCTATATTTTTTTTAGCATTTCTAATTAATATTTTATTAATATTTATTACATTTTTAATATATACAATTAAAATAATAATTATTATTATACCATTTATGAATTACACAACATAACACGTAATATTACATTTGGTTAATTTACATTAAATACATTTTTATGTCTATGTTTCTATATCTGCTAATATTTCTTTAAAGTGTAACTTTGTCGATTTTCAACCTGATTTGTATTGTTACAATGTTGGTAGTAAATATAAATAAACAATGTTTACTCATTCTCAATGTCACCTGGACAGAAATTCAAATCTATGAAGTATTTCCTAAAGCAAGGCTTTATCTTTATCCACAGCAGACTGGTGGGAGTGGCCTTGGACGGCAACATGCCCAGTGCATTATGGGTGTTGAAGTTTTCATATCTATTCGGCAAAAGGGAAGAAAACAGACTTTTTGTTTTCTCTTGTCAGTTACCACCAATTTCAATTTCTTTCCGCCTATCTACTGTATAGGAGCCATGTTTTATTGAAAGTATCCCTTTAACTTCATTTACTGACCCATACGCACAATGAATCTAATACTTTTGCAAACGAAGTCAATAAAACAGTGTTTACAGAATAAAAGCACGATAAACAGAGCAGAACAGTGATCCTTTAATCAGCGTGGATGACTCTGAAAAACTGGAAGAAACTCTGAAGACTACATGGAAGAAACATGACTCATATCTGGCCTTGATATTCATGTATATTACAGTGAATCTGAATTGAAATACTAAGTCCAGAAAACTCGATTTAGGAACAATAACTGAGGATCAAACAGAAAAGGGATCTTTAAGCCGGTGTTGAATGTGACAGAAACAGAAGCTTGTCAGATTCATGAGAAACCCCAGCTACTGTAGGCCAGATATGATATCAGCAGCGTCCTACTCAAACAACAGCAGGAAACACACTTTACACACAGACGAGCAGATCAGAGCCAAACGCCAGCATTATTTATATATATATATATAAAAGACTTGTGGATCAAATCCACCAACTCTGAAATTAATCACAATATATAAACTATACAAAACTATACAAACTCATCCCACAATGCATTACAAATGTCTGTATTAAACAGAAGCGAATGGACTCTAATCAGAAACGATGATAGTACTGATAATAAAAACCTGCAAAATATTATATATTACTATTTACATACTATTATAGGTTTATTTATATAGCTTATATTTATAGCTTTTATATTTTTAGTAGTTTTCATTTTAACTGTGGTTTATAATTATTTGTATTTTGGCATGTGCTTTTGTCATTTTTACACAGGTCTCTCTCTCTCTCTCTCTCTCTCTCTCTCTATATATATATATATATATATATATATATATATATATATATATATATTTTTTTTTTTTTTTTTTATCCAAATAATTTAAATTATATTATTATATTATAGTAGTACTTCAACTTCAACGTTTTATCTAATATTTATATTTAATTTAAGCTTATTTAAGCTTCAGCCATTTCATATTAATTAACTAAATGTTTTTAATTCTTTGTTTTAACTTTTAGTTGATGAAATCCAAATTAGAAATGAATGGGAATAAAACTTCCAGAAGCAATGCCGCTGAAAAAAAAAAAAAAGTTGCACTCTATCAAGTGTTATAGAAACACAAACACACACAGTCCCACACTGACAGCTTCTGATAAAGGCCAGCTTTCACTCAGACTCAGAGTGAGTTTCTGCCGTGTTGAAACAGAGCTCAGGGGAGTCTCTAGCATCGGGACTCAGGAGTGAAGCGGGGTTCACATGCCAGCCGAGCCGAGCGCAGAGATCTGTTCAGTGTCCGTGTGAAGGGTCTGTTGTCCTTTACCAGCACAAGCACTTCCCAAGCTAAACATGCGAGCGTGAAAGCCGAGCTGAGAGCTGCACAAACGCTCCATTCACAAACAAGAGGATCCGGTGGCCAAACGTCTCACATACCTCAGTGTGAACTCGCACGGGACGCAGAGCGCTTCTATTGTTGTTATTCTAGACCATCCATGAATTATTAAAGCTAAATATTGAAAGAATTGAAGAAAAACATAAAACATTCATGTGGATATGCCTAAGCTAGTTAATACAAAGGCGAATTAATTGCATACTACTCTTCTTATTTTTGCAGTATGCATGTATTGATGCATAGTATGAAAACAGAATAATGTGTGCCATATGCACATTTCTGTATGCATGAAATATCCAGATGGAAAACTGTGTCCCATAATGCAAAACTGTGTCCCATAATGCAATGCACTCAGCTTGATCTTCCATTTCCTGTGAGACAAATGAAGCAGAAGTGATAATTGCACATTTTAGCATCTCATACTAATTAACATAAAATAGTAGTCAGAAAGCGAATACATTTTCAAAAATTGATAAATGCACAGTTACTTGAAATTCTGAGATATTGTATATTTTTAAATTGACATTTTATTTGATTTTGACTGATTTCCCTCATTACCGCAACACAATTTGCAACCTAAAATTTTTTTTACTAAAAATGATTATGTACATGTATTGTGCATAGTATGGACATTTTCAGTATGCATCAGCCAATCAGAATGGACGACTGCTGTAATGCTTAATGCACACTGCATACTGACTACTATTGTATGTTAATTAGTAGACATTGTGCAATGATGAACAGTCAATCTGTATACTATACTGTTGTAAATGACCTCAGTTATCTGATGAAATGTAGAGTACAAATGTCTTGGATTTTATAATGAGATGCTAAAATGTGCAATTATCACTTCTGCTTCATTAGTCACACAGGAAATGGAAGGTCAAGCTGAGTGCATTGCATTATGGGACACAGTTTTCCATCTGGATATTTCATGCATACAGAAATGTGCATATGGCACACATTATTCTGAGCATATGCAACCAAAAGAATGAAATGCACTCAACTAGAACTCAATCTATTATGATGAATGAATTGGAATTTTTTATATGAATATCTAAATTACAGGAAAATGGATAGCACTTGCTGCATGAATACAAAATGCACATATTTTATTTTTACATATACTAAATATGGTTTAAAATTATATTCTTTATAAAATAGTACAGTGCTGCATACTGTATATGCTGAGCAATATGCAATATAACAACTATATGTCTTTACAGTATATAAGTGATTCTGGCTAAATCAGAAATCATTTTTGGTTTCAAAAATTTCAAACATAAATTTTTTTAAGAGGTTTGCATCAACAAACCTTATTTTTTAGGCATTAAGAGTGAAAAGTCTTACTGACAATGTGACACCTTTTTTAACATTTTCCAAAACAAGGCCTTAAAAATCATTACCGCAACAGTCTGAAAAAGTCAATTCCAGAAAGCTAATACGTTTTCAAAAATTGATAAATGCACGGTTACTTGAAATTCTGAGATATTGTATATTTTTAAATTGACATTTTATTTGATTTTTAATGATTTCCCTCATTACCGCAACACAATTTGCAACCTAATATTTTTTATTAAAAAAATGATGTGGCAAACCTGAAAGAGCATAATTTATAGATTCTGCTCATGCAATTAAAAGCAAACTACTTTTTTTTAATTTATTAAATAAACATTAAATAAACACAAGCTGCAGTAATGATACATATATACATATACATTTCGGTAATGATAATAAGTATACCAATAATGAGGTATAGTTAAAAAAAAGAATATAAAATTGAATGTTGAAAATAAATCTGTCTGACCCAGTCTGACCCATTTTGAAGCAGACAGGAAGTATTACATAAGATAAATGACTGATTGTATAAAGCCAGTGAAGAATTCACTCATTTGGCGTCTCGCTCCAGAAGTCCTGCCAAATCTTTTGCATTTTTCTGAATGAATGTCCCGTTGATGGAGCTTGTGTTCGGGTGAAGGGAACATCCGCTCCTCTACATGGACACACATCAGGCCTGCAGCGAGAACTGAGAGATGCTTTTTTTTAATAGATGCAAATGTAAACAAGTTAAACTAATAATCCTACTGAGCTAGAAGGTCGGTATAGCATGACAGAGATGGGACTGGCAGGAATGTCCTCTATTCCAGATTCATCATTGACCTCAGATGGATATTCATAATTCATGAAGGTTCATGGATCTGGAGGAGGTTAATATAGTGACTGTCCAAGCAAACTGTACCACACTATTTGTTTCCATTCCAAAGTTTTCCCGCCATCATAAATGAGTGCGTCTCAGAGCGTCAGACGAAACACAATAACAGGGTGTCTTTTTGAAACATTTTTAAATGCCACTTTGAATGAAATTTAAGACCAAACCTGTGATGGAAATACACATTATATTACATACGTATATGTAATATTTAATGTTTAACCTAAATAATTGAAGTAATTTAATATTAAGTACTTGTTTATTGCACTAAAATCAATCTAACATTTGCAATCGTGAAAATATTCAGCAAAATAGCTATGTTACTTAACTATATCATATGTTATAAATAAAAAACTCAACATTTTGAATTTTTACCTCAGTATGTTTCTTCTGTGGGTTTTTTTTGTGTGTGCTGTTATGCTCATTTGTTTTGATTTCTCACTATGAAATCTCTCACAGAGACAGAGAGCGCGAGTCTCAACAGCGCTACCAGAAATACATTATCAAAATCAATCACGGTTTATGAAATAAAATCAGAATCATTCTCGCGATTCGATGCTTCACTGTTTATTTGACGGACACTGGGTCCATCAGACTAGAGAAATCTTAGCGGTAATTTGACCAGAAATATTTAAGACCCATCAAATCTGAATTTAAGACATTTTAATACTTTTTAAGGCCTTTTATTAGGAAAACTTTATTTAAGACATTTTAAGACTTTTTAAGGACCCGCGGCCACCCTGAATAAACACTGCCATGTTCTCTTGCGCTGAGATGCTGGTGTTTGGGAACGCAAACGTGAGACGCTTCTGGAGGGAATTAAACCAAATCATTTTGATGACAGACTTTGACCACCAAACCAGATCCTGTGATGCGATTGGTCCGCTGGTTAGTCCAATTATCCAATCACAGCCTCTGATGAGGTAAAGTCACGTGAGTTTTTGAGGGATTTATTTAGTAAATGTGTTTCCATCATAGATTATGCTCATGTCTTATTAATGGATAAAAAAATTGTATTCGCCTTAAAAGTTTTTTATGGACATTTTTTATTTATTTATGTGCATTCATCCAGTGTTTTTTTTCCATGCAATATCCCAAAATGTGCATAAAAATAGGTTGATGCCACAAGCTATTTTTTATAGATTTAACTCTCAGAAATAACGTCTTTAATAACTTAAAGTTTTTCATTGAATACTAAACCGAGTTAAATTGAATAATATACATGTATATGTACACAATATACATAAATAATACAAAAAATAAACGGAAGATAAATGAATAAAAATACATATTTATTCATATTATGATAATTATAAACATATAATAAATATTACAAAATAAAATAAAACTAGATAAAAAAACTAAATAATATTAAGAAATATATAGAATTTTTTTTTTTTTATAATTAGTAAGAGAAAAGAGTGGCTGTTTTATTACAGGTAGCAAAGATTGATTTGTTATACGTCAGTATATGTGGTGAAGAGTGCGGTACACCAGAACACCGCTGAACACCAGCTTTACGGTATCTCTCGCCGTCTGACATATGGCCATGGTGTTTATGGCTCATTAGCGTACCTGATTTCAAAGCCAGGAACAGCTCCACCTGAGAGAACGAGAGCCCTTCGGGAACAACGCTCACTTAAACAGCCCAGACATGTGCCCTACACGTGAATATTAATAACCCTCCCTGCTGGCCCATACGCACAGGTAGTCGAGCACACCGCATAAATCTGAGCTTCCTCCAATAACAACTCGCTCAGACGACAGGAAAAATCTCTTCAGTTTCCATAGGAACAGTGTGTGCAGAGCTGAACACTGCGCTGATACAGTGAGGCTGGAAAATGCAAAATGCTTTAATCAGATTAAACTAATATGCAACATCTTTTTGTTAGTTCATTCATGAAAACCTTTACTTTCTCAATGCATGTTTCTGTCCAAAAAAAAAAGGTTTGTGTGATATTCCATCATAATAGAGAAGCATTATGAGTTGCAATTGTCATTTCATGTTGATTGGGGTTTAGCTATTTAGTTTAATAACTATATTATATGATGCTATATATATATATATATATATATATATATATATATATATAATATATATATATATATATATATATATATATATATATATAATATTTAGAATATATTGTATAAGTATATTATTTTAAAAAATGTTTTTACACAAATAAATGATATGTACTGTATATAATATCATATTATTATTATTTTTATTATATTATTTTTTATAATTATTTATAATATAGCATATTAATAAATAATTTAAAAATGTATTAAAATAAATTATAATAAATTATTTTAATAAAAACTATTATATTACAATTAATTATATTAATATATATAATATCATATTAATATTATTATATTATTTTTAATAATTATTATAATGTATTATATTAATAACTAATTAAAACATATATATATATATATATATATATATATATATATTCAAATAAATTATTTTAATATAAACTATTATATCACAATTAATTAATTATATTCATACATACATACATACATACATACATACACATATATATATATATATATATATAAACATCATATTAATAAATTGCTTTTAATATATTTATTTTAATTATTTACAACTGATTAAAATTGTATTATATTAAAATAAATTATATTCATACATAATAATACTATGAGATATAATAGCTAAACATGAAAATGTAAAAATAAAATAAAAATAAAAATCCATTTTGCACAAGATTGGATTGTGAGCTCTTAGGTATTTTCACTGAAGGCCTCTGTGTGATTATGGATGTTTATGTGTCTCTGGTGACTCCTCATAACACACTCATAACACACTGCCGGTGGAGTTTACAGTCACTCTGTGTCCGTACACCATCTTTACAGACTCACAGGAATGATGAGCTGCAATTAATCTACTCCTGCACGTACAACACACAATCTCGACATAAACATTTGAACTCAATGAACGGCCAAAAAAAAAGAAAAAAAGAAAAGAAAAGGGGAGCATTTGGTTCACTTCAGGAACACAGTGCCAAAAGCCTGATATAGAAACATATCACCTATTAAAGAGAACTGCTTTGGAAGAAGCATATGCCAAAAATGAATCCAGGAAAATTGATATTCAGTTTGAAAATGAGGCATTTCAAAGTTCATTAATGTACAATCCTTTGGGAAAACAGAACTTTTGTGTTATTTTGAGCTATTCAAAAAGCTACTTTACTACTAAAAGATGCAGATATACACAAACACAAACATTTAAAATAATGTGCACTTATGAAACACTCCCAATAAGACTGGTAACATGTTTTAGGAATGTAAAAAAAAAATGTAATGTTGAATTAAACATCATTTCAAAGGCGGCTACAGCTATCATGCTTCCTTAAAATGACACGTCTCTCTTTTCTAAGAGGAAAGAATGACAAAGACAAAGTCAAAGCAGCACTCGAACACATTCATGCATATTAATGACGCCGATAACACGAGGGAATCAATGAGCTGTAAAGATGACTTCCGCGAGGGACTGAATGAAGCAGTGTGTTCTGAGCATGAGATGACCAGCCCCGACCAGTTCAAGACACGTTTCACTGGGTGGGAACAGATGTTTGTGGCCAGAATTGTTCCTTGAGGTCACATTTTCCAAAATGAAATAACATGAAGTTCCTATCCTATATGAAGGACACTTTCAGGCCTACATCTCAGCTGCAAGGAGCGTCAAATCCATTGGCGTCGCGTTTTGGGCGTTTTGACCGTCAATCAGAAAGTTGAAAGTATCTGAGCTTTATGGTAATGAGCTATGATGCGGTTCAGCGGCAAAACGGCAGCAACCAATCGGAATATAGACGTCCTTCGCGCTGGCCAATTCTGGAGAAACATGCGATGTAAACTTTCGTTCCTACCAAAACATTAGTTACGAGAAAATGGAGGAGAAGCTAATCATCACCGTTGCTGGGTTTCCTATCATTTATGGGAAACGCTTCCTTTTACAGTACGTTAACTTACGTGTACTTAGTGTACTTACCTAAGAAAGTACTGGGTAATAATGCTTAATTTTACAGTGTGTTAACTTACGTGTACTTAGTGTACTTACCTAAGAAAGTACTGGGTAATAATGCTTAATTTTACAGTGTGTTAACTTACGTGTACTTAGTGTACTTACCTAAGAAAGTACTGGGTAATGCTTAATTTTACAGTACATTAACTTACGTGTACTTACAGTGTACTTACCCAAGAAAGAACTGGGTAATAATGCTTAATTTTACAGTGTGTTAACTTACGTGTACTTACAGTGTACTTACCTAAGAAAGAACTGGGTAATGCTTAATTTTACAGTACATTAACTTATGTGTACTTACAGTGTACTTACCTAAGAAAGTACTGGGTAATATAAGGTAAGTACATGGGTTAAGGTTAGGTTTAGGGGTTGGTTCAGGGTTAGTACCTTACCCAGTTATTTTAATTACTATAATAAGTACATAGTATGTACCTGGGGAACAGGACTGTAAAAGGAAGCGTTAACCATTTATGATATAACGTTGTTTGCATATAGATAACGGTCCTGGAGCGTGTCATGAACCCAAAATCTCAGAGTCTCAACGTCTTCTCCGCAAATACAATACAGCAGCACCCAACAACAACAACTTCGCGATGATCCATAATGATCCAGTGATACACATTTGAAGATGAGCGCAACTTTTATTGGAAATATTTACGAATGCTTGTTTTAAGTGGGAATGCAATTAATTGGCTCACGGTAACACAGATGTGACCAATTGCACTAGATGCAAATAATAATAATAATTATTATATATTTTTTTTTCGACCAAATGTGACCAAACCGGTTATAAAAATGCTGTCATTATAAAAGGTTTCATTTCATGTCGTGACACTTCTGTTCTCTCGAACATTGATGCTGCTACGTCAGAGCGGCCAAAGCGTCAACAAGCTTCCTCGTACTTTTTGACACGCATCCTTGACAGGACGGCCAGACCTTCTTTGCCGCTCAAGTCGGAGGCGGTGTGTACGTACAGTTATACTTTTTCACATGTTCATCTGTCTTCAGTGTGTACTGTTGCTGAAAAAGTCCCTCCAGCAGGAGTTATTCTCTGTATCTGTTTCTGAACTCCCTGAAACGCCTCCATTGTAGCCTTTAGTTTCTTCCGGGAACAAACACGTCACAATATTCCTCATTTAAATAATTAATATGCAGAATAAAGGGGCGGGGCCTGGTTGAGTTAGTAGTGTGTTGAAACTGGCGGTTATGGTAAGGGGCGGGACATTTCCCAAACACGCACGACCAATCACAACACATTGATCCAGCTGACCAATCAGAGCACAGTGTAATTTTCAGAAGGAGGGCTTCATAGAGACAGGAAGTAAGCAGAGCGTTACTGACAGACTGGGAAGAGAGGAGCTGCAACAATGCAGAATATGAGGAAAATAATCAAGCATGAAAACCTTTTCTAGTAGAGGCTAAAAACAAAATCAAGACTGAAAAATGGCCCTTAAACTTCTTTCTGAAGACGATTTTCATGAATCCAGCTCCAGAAACCTCCTATCAAAGCACATGTTCAGAAATAAGGGGGTTCAGGAACTGGGCCGGTCTGGTAGCAGTGTTTAATAGGTCGGTTGATGTTTCCTGTGGCGTTAAATCAAAGATGAAAGAAGTGAAGAGGAGTGTGTGCGAGTGCCAGCCGCTGCGGTCAGTCTGTGATGATCACTGCAGGAAAACACCAATTACCAGCATATACAGCTCAACAGCATGATGTCAGAATCGCCACAGGCCCACAAACACTGCTGTGTACTATACAAGCATGAAACATTCAGGACACATCCACATGCCATGAGTGAGGCTAAGAGATGAGAGATAATGTTATGTATAAACAAAAAGAAATTGTTAAAAAGTCCACGTAAACACTGACTTCAAATACCAGCATTATTCTAATCTAAAACTGATGTTTTGCACACATGATCATTTGCTTCTGCCATATGACTAATAATAAAAATAATTATGCTTACTATATGTATTATCTATAAAATTCCTTGACGATTTACTAAGGTAACCATAATCCAAAATATTATAGTTTATGCGGAAATAACATCTTAAACCAGCCTAAACTGATTAGAAGATTATAGATGGGTGATAATGTAGTTATATTTTGGATGGATGGATGGTAATGTAGTTGATGGGTGGATGGATGGATGGTAATGTAGTTGATGGGTGCGATGAATCAAGAATCAAGTTTTGAACTGTATGCAGTAACTGTTATATTTCCTGTTCTATTTGCAGTGCATTGAGCACAACATACAAATTATGTGAATATAATACTGTTCCTGTATTCTCAATAAAAGGCAAATTATAAACTTTTTTCTTGATTTATTTTGAAACTTAATAGATATCATGTAAAAATATCGATTATTGAATCATATCGAATCGAATCGTATGGTATCGAGGGGAATTCTGAAGTATCGAAAATAATCGAATCGTTGGCTTAAGAAATCGGTATCGTATCGAATCGTCCTGTAGGCTCCGATTTACACCCCTAATGGACGTATGGTAATGTAGTTGATGGATGGATGGATGGATGGATGGATGATTGGTAATGTAGTTGATGGATGGGTGGATGGATGGATGGATGGATGGGTGGTAATGTAGTTGATGGATGGATGGATGAATAGATGGATGGATGGATGGATGGATGGATGGTAATGTAGTTGATGGATGGATGGTAATGTAGTTGATGGATGGATGGATGGATGGACGGATGGTAATGTAGTTGATTGATGGATGGATGGATGGTAATGTAGTTGATGGATGGATGGATGGATGGATGAATGGATGGTAATGTAGTTGATGGATGGATGGATGGATGGTAATGTAGTTGATGGATGGGTGGATGGATGGATGGTAATGTAGTTGATTGATGGATGGATGGATGGATGGTAATGTAGTTGATGGATGGATGGATGGATGGTAATGTAGTTGATGGATGGATGGATGGTAATGTAGTTGATGGATGGGTGGATGGATGGATGGATGGATGGTAATGTAGTTGATTGATGGATGGTAATGTAGTTGATGGATGGATTGATGGATGGATGGATGGATGGATGGTAATGTAGTTGATGGATGGATGGATGGTAATGTAGTTGATGGATGGATTGATGGATGGATGGATGGATGGTAATGTAGTTGATGGATGGGTGGATGGATGGATGGATGGATGGATGGTAATGTAGTTGATGGATGGGTGGATGGATGAATGGATGGATGGATGAATAGATGGATGGACGGATGGTAATGTAGTTGATTGATGGATGGTAATGTAGATGGATGGATTGATGGATGGATGGATGGATGGATGGTAATGTAGTTGATGGATGGATTGATGGATGGATGGTAATGTAGTTGATGGATGGATGGATGGCAATGTAGTTGATGGATGGGTGGATGAATGGATGGATGGATGGATGAATAGATGGATGGACGGATGGTAATGTAGTTGATTGATGGATGGTAATGTAGTTGATGGATGGATGGATGGTAATGTAGTTGATGGATGGATTGATGGATGGATGGATGGATGGATGGTAATGTAGTTGATGGATGGATGGATGGATGGATGGATGGATGGTAATGTAGTTGATGGATGGGTGGATGGATGGATGGATGGTAATGTAGTTGATGGATGGATGGATGGTAATGTAGTTGATGGATGGATTGATGGATGTATAGATGGATGGACGGATGGTAATGTAGTTGATTGATGGATGGTAATGTAGTTGATGGATCAGGATTTAAGCACATTCCATCCAGTGTCAACACTGGCTCTTTCCGCCATGATCCCGTTAGCTGGAATACTGGCGGATTGGAAGGGCAGGAAGCAGACGGGATTGTGGGATTGTTGAGAGGATTATCCCGTGGCGGCTGAGGCCTCGGGTTTCCCTTCTCTTCCAGAGATTGATTAGTGTATTCATGAGACCGCGCTGCTGCATTATTCATCTAAGATTCACCCCAAAACAAGCTTTTCCATCATTAGCCACATGCAGTATGCTAGCTTTAGCGTAATGAGGTAGCAGGGTTTGGCATTGCTAAACTTTCGCCAGTGGGATATTACAGTTAAGCTGGGAATGTGTGCCATAATACCTGGCTATTACAATGATCCATGAGCGGCAAAAACTACTTCAACAAAAACATTTCATATTTTTTAAACTAACAGATGTGGCCTAGCGGTTAAAGCATACGCACCACCATTCATTACTCGTTAATCCTCTAGATAAAAGATTAGCATAATACTATTTTCAGTATTATATAGGTTACAATGCACCATATGAACATTTTCTGTTTGCACTAAAAAAAACAATACTACATTTGCCAAAATTTCACACAATGTAACTCACTAAATCATGCATTTGAGCCAGAAGTAATATCAACTTCTTGACTCAAATATTTGACCTATATTCAAAGTAGTGTTCACATCCAAAATTAGGCAAGTGCTCGATCAAAAAAAGTCAATATTTGACCCAACAGAAAGAGGGAAAAATGGATTTAAAAAGAAATTCTAATTAGATAACTGGATGCCTTTTGCTAAATCAAAAATACATATGACGAAATGAGATAATGTGATCTTTAAAGCATTACCATTGCATATTGCATAATATCTTTACAAAATAGTTGTCAGTATACCGAGAACAAAGTGTGCAGTATGTAGTGCACTGCACAGGGCATCATTCATGAAACACAGGCAGAACAAATGTATGTGCAAAACATTCAAAATAGCAAATTGTTGCATTCATTTGTAAAGCTATTCTTTATGAAAATTTTAGTAAATTACAAAAAAACATCAAAATTCAGCAACACTTTGCAATAATGTTCAGTTAGTCCATGATTTGGGTATCAAGAATTAACAATGAAAAGCATTTATTCATGCATCTTTATTTCTACATATACCAATACATTTTTAACATTTGATTTTTTTCATCTGTACACTACTGTTTAAGAGTCAGTATTTTTTTGGTTTTTAAAAAGAAACTAATACTTTTAATCAGCAATGATGCATTAAATTGATCAAAAGTGACAGAAAAAAAATTATGAATAAAGTTACAAAAGATTATATTTCAAATACCCACTGTTCTTTTGAACTTTCTACTCAAAGAATCCTGTTTCGAAAATTCCACAAAAATATTGATATTGATAATGTTAAATTTTAATAATTTTAATACTGTTGTTTTTACTGTATTTTTGATCAAATAAATGCAGCCTAAGAAGAGATTTTTAAAGACATTAAAAAACTTTTGAAGGCAAATATAACGGCAATATAAGTGTATTATAAATTAACAATACTATATTTACCCTACATTAATAAATGCTTTGTTAATTAAAAGATGATGATGATGATGATGATGATGATGATGATGCCTTTTATTTGTAATGCGCTTTTCTCCAACCCAAAGCGCTACACAGTTTGGTAAACAAATATAAGATAATTAAAAACAGAAGAATCAAACAACGATAAACAAGATAATACCAGACATAATACACTTCAAAGACAATAAACATTTTTTAAAAGATGGGTCTTTAAAGACCTCTTAAAGCAGTCCAAAGTTGGGGAATTTTTAATCGCAAAAGGAAGTTTATTCCACAACCGTGGGGCAGTAACCGTAAATGAGCGACCACCCATCGACTTTAATTTAAATGTGGGTTGCTGCAGAGTAGAAGAGTCAGACGAGCGTAGAGGACGATTTGGAATGTAAGGAACAACTAGATCACAAAGGTATTCCGGTGCTATCCCATGAATAGCTTTATATGTTAAAATCAAGATTTTAAAATCTTGATCTAGTCTAAAAAGACTAGTTAACTTACTAAAAACTGTCTTTTGCCAACTATTCTATGTCAATTGTCACATTGAACTAAAAAAAAAAATAATAATAATATATATATATATATATATATATATACACACATATATACAGTATATACAGTATATATATATATATATATATATATATATATATATATGTGTGTGTGTGTGTGTCAGTGTGTGTATATATATGTGTGTAATAATCTTTGGTAACACTTTATTTTTAGTATCCTTGTAACACGTTACATGTAGTTACTGTAGCAATAACTATAACCCTAAACCAAACCCCATAGTAAGTACATGTAGTTAATTAATATTTTTCAGTACTCAAATGCATAATTACACTGCAACACAGACAATTTCAAAAAAAAGTGTCACTGAATTTTTTCAATGACAAATTTCCACCAAAATGTTCTACTTGTGTTTTATAAACGAGTCCCTTCATTATATAATACAAGACAAGTAATGTAATACAAGTTGAGTTTTTTTCCTAGATACATCCTTCAAACTGCCGGCTGAGGCAGGAGTGATAAACTGACACACACAGATGAGAGATTCTCCATCAGCCGAGAGCCATCTTTATCCCGTCACGACTAGCCGGCTTAACACACACTAGCGACCCACAGCTGAGGATCTATTTCCAGATCTCTTCAGGAGAGGATTCAGCGGGAGACACACACACACACACACACACACACACACACACACACACACACACACGCTCGCTCGCTCCTGAGGGGTCTCAGCGGGGGCGATTCATTCAGAGATGGACGCGGGAACCTCACGCCTCACGCACTGGGTAGCAATGAAATCTTGATTCCAAACAAATGATATACTTGTAATTAGATTATGTACAGTAGGATCATGTGACACTGAAGACTGGAGTAATGATGCTGAAAATTCAGCTTTGATCACAGGAATAAATTACATTTCACTGTATATTCACATAGAAACCTGCTATTTTAATTTGGAATAATATTTCACTATTTTTACTGTATTTTTGATGACGATAATGCAGTCTTGGTGACTTAAGAAACGTCTTAAAAAATCTTGCCGACCACAAACTTTTGAACAGTAGTGTAAATCTGATTCAGTTACTAAGCAACAAAAGAACACTAGAACACATTTTCTAGAACACTAATCAAATGTAATGACCGTGTAACATCAGATGTATGTTTGCCCATGTGAATTATTCAGACAGCGAGATGCTACGAATACACTGGTTTTCTATCTCACGTGCAGTCTACACACACGCACGCACGCACACATCGATTTAAAGGGATAGTTCACCCAAAAACGAAAATTAGCCCATGATTTACTCACCCTGAAGTCATCCTAGGTGTATATGACTTTCCTCTTCTTTCAGACAAATACAATCAGAGTTATATCAAAACATTTTCCTGGCTCTTCCAAACTTTATAATGGCAGTGAATGGCCATTTCTGTTTTGAAGTCCATAAAGTGCATCTGTCCATCATAAAAGTCCTCCACACAGCTCCGACGGGTCAATAAAGGCCTTCTGAAGCGAAGCCATGCGTTTGTGTAAGAAAATTATGAATATTTAAAACTTTAGCTTCTGGCCAAACAAACATACGGATTCGACTTAAGTCTAAGCGCAACTTATGCGAGTAATGCGGCGTTCTGCTGGTATTTACACTACTTCCCACGGCATAAGTTGCACTTTAGGCGTGTTGTTGAAATGGGTAAGATTTTGGAGGAAGCAGACTACAGCAAATAAAGACCCCTGCTTAAAAGATACCCGCAAGTCTCCTGGTTTTTGCTTCTGAGTTTTTCTATACTTACGAAGAAAAAGTTCACAACAGGCGTAAGTAAACTGCGTATGTTCGTTTGGCCGGAAGCTAGAACTTTACTTTGTAACATTTTAACATGGACAGATGCACTTTGATGGACTTCAAAACAGAAACAACCATTTATAAAGCTTGGAAGACCCTTTAACGCTGCTGGGGCATAATATATATATATATATATAAACCCCCAAAAAATTCCATTTAAGGAATGAAATAAGACCATGAACTTCTCTCAGCTGTACTGAGAACAACACATTCTTGAATAAGAAATAAACCTTGACAAAAGTGACGCTTCAGAGCTTCTGAATGGACGTTTGCTCCCAAAATTCAAATTGAAAGTCAGTGAAGTAAAACATCAGTTACGCACGGTGGACGTAAATAATGTCTGCTCTAAAACACGTTCAGATAGCGCCACAATCTGGATATGCAAATGGTGAAGAACTCATTTGGGTCTCACAACGTGAGCCCGTGCCCCCATGTGTGTGTGTGAGTGTGAGTGTGTGTGTGTGTGTGTGTGTGTGTGTGTGTGTGTGTGTGTGTGTGTGTGTGTGTGTGTGTGTGTGTGTGTGTGTGTGTGTGTGTGTGTGTGTGTGTGTGTGTGTGTGTGTGTGTGTGTGTGTGTGTGTCCTCTAAGGGCCGCGGCTCTTCCTGTTGGACCGTCACAATCTGGGAGAACAGAGAGGAAGTTTCCACTGGGAATCTTCAAGCAAAACTGCAGCTTATATAGGAGCAGAAACCCTTCTTTACTTCGCTAGAATACTGGGAATGTTCATTCTAGATTGTTACCCTTAACATGGGAAAAATAAAATATATAAATAAATAAATAAATAAATAAAATATATAAAACATTATTTTAAAAATAGGCTATATCGGAAATTCTCTCAATGAAATTTAGTTTTTTGTCGTCCCTAAATAAAAAAACACACACACACACACACACACACACACACACACACACACACATATAAATATAAATAAATATATATATATATATATATATATATATATATATATACACATACATATACATACATACATACATACACATATATATATACATACATACACACACATACATTTTATATATATTTTATACATTTATAAAAAAAATGAAAAAATATATGGGAGAATCTCTCAATGAAATGTAGTTATTTGTCGTCCCTAAATAAATATAAACAAATAAAAATTATTTAAAATATATGAGAGAATCTCTCCATGAAATTTAGTTATTTGTTCTTCCTAAATTATATATATTTTTTAATTAAAAAATATATGGAAGAATCTCTCTACAGTGCAGACTTGCACATTTCCAGATAATAACATAAGAATGGGGAGTATCTATAATAATGAGAATTTAGGGATCCTCAAGAAAGTGACAATGTAAAAATGTGCAAAAAGGCTTTGCTTTAAAAAATTACATTTAGTATTTTTGATTGTATATTTTGGGGGGTGAACATCTTCGTGAGATTCGTCCATATATGTAAAAATATCTGAGGCCGATGTGTTTGTCCTAAAATGTTGTTTTAAAATACAGTCTGTATACCATACCTCTTTTTTCTCCATTCTAAATGACAGTCTTGCATGAAGAAAGAAACCACAGACTCCAAGCATCCAATAACACACCCTCCATTATAGGAATACTTGGCATTTTCTCTCTTTTTCGACAAACCAAAGCATTAGCTAGAAAGCATAACTACACACAACTGAACCTGTGTGTAACTGGTAAAAGAGAGCTGTATGAACACTGACCAAGACTAAATCTAGCATGGTTAACTTTAACCCAACTCAAAACTAGCTGTGCAAGCAGACTGAAAGCTTATATCTCTGAATCAACAGTTTCTGGAAAAACTGCAGTTTCGTCAAACACCCTCATTAAGCCAATTTAGACAATGAGCCGTTGCCGTACTGTGGGCTTGTAATTGCAGACCAACACAAAAATAGAGAGTAATTCCATAACCGTATGGCTCAAAATAGTATGCACGTAGAATTATTATGTAGATGAAAATAGCCTGGGGACGCATTTTAACACTTTAACCTGTGCTGATTTGGCATTTTATATACCATGTTCAAACTTCAGAGATACTGAATCAAAAAACAGGGCATACCAATCCGATACTAAAATAGCAGTACGTCCAAAAATACTCAAAAAAGGCTAAAATTCCATTGATTCATGAAAAGGTTTGATCAAAATCTAATAACAAAACCAGTTGACAACATGTGAATTCGTAAAATCCAACAGTGATTCTTACTAAAACTTTTTAGTTAACTTTAGTTAACTTAATTGTAAAACTCTATAGTAATCTGTACTATTTACATACTATGCTTTGTTTACTCAGAAAACCCAAGTTAAGATCCATTGATTGGTCTGAGTGCGGTTTTTGAGGCGGGGAAATTCTTAATGGACTTTTGACTTATTTCATCCACTTCTTCTTTGTTTGCAATCACACATTTCCCAAAGTCATCTTGAATGTTAGCCTAGAAATCTAGACGCACCCTAGCGGCAGCAAAAACTTATTTTGCAGCAAAGTGTGGTCTAGCAACTCTCCGTTGGCATTCGAGCTGCAAAAACCAAACTCTGGTCAATCACATCGTGTATAGAGTTGGTGGGCGGGCTTAACATAATGACGGCAGAGTTGCGCGTTATTTCCATAGGTGATTTCCCTGCTACTTGAAAACCAAGGAGATGCTGCTGGCGAACAGCGGTCTTTCAAATCGTCTTTGGCCGCGACTCTGGATGACTTGGAGTTAAGAGACCGTCACTTAAGTCATTCTTAAAAAAGGAAGATGTGTTCGGAGATTTGACGACCGGATACGGCAAAAGTTTAATATATCAACTAGCTCCTGGTGGAAAACGCATGGGACTCACTCAGCCACAGCCGTTCGTTGCTCTGGTTGGTTGTAGCGCTGTCCTATTGCGTGCAGAAGGAATTTGAAGGACAAAAGTTTATCCCGCCCCTCGGATTGAGGTATGCCAATTGTGAGTTCTCAGACCTAACATCTGTATGTAGGTCTGACTTGCCAGGCTACTTGAATGTTGGATTGTCAATACAACTGAAATATTTGAGAGAAAATTACATAAGTTGACTTCATAAATTGATGTTGATTTTCCTAAAATATTTTAGTCACCATTATGGTGATTAGTGTTCCCCTTGGTTGGGCACTTGGAACTTCATTTACTTCAATGTAATTTTCTTCCCATTGATGCAATAAGACATCAGTTAATTGGTGTCAAAGAAAGAATATACATATATATATATATATATATATATATTATTTTATTTTTTTATGCTCTTTGAGCTCAGGAAAAGCGCTATATAAATTAAACGTATTATCATATATATGTGAATTAATTAAGTATATATAACGTAACTATATTTCATGTAAATAAATGATCTTTTAGAATTTTGTTGCTAACACTTATGTCCTAAGGTTTATATAATCTCTCTATATTTGTGACAATCTTGTAATTGATCATACTTGAGTCACACAGACTTCAACATTCAGCATGCAAAACACAACAGCAATTTTAACCATTAAATTTTATTTAAACTAAATGATCAAGTACTCTCTACATTTCTTTTTTAGTTAAGTAAGTGAACTAACTTACTAACTAACTAAGCATTTGTCAGTACCACATACTATTACTATTTCACTTTACTTGCTCTTTTTAAGGCAATCGGTTTCCTGATATTTTCCTAGTAATGTGAACTCTAATGAGAAGTTAACACAAGTAATGATTTTGATTCAACAGTACTTGATTATACTTGATTAACACGTTTTCTATACAAATGTTATTAAGGTGTGCCAACTATAAATTAATACACTACTTTACTTGGAAATTTTAAGGCAATCGGTTTCCTCACTTTTTATAAGTAAAGTCAACTTATCACATTTTACAATGTGATGTGAACTTGAAAACAGGAACTGTGCCAAGACTATTGGGATTTCCATACTGAGATCCCATCTAACAGGATATCCTGAACGCTGCAACAGGGCAATATGATGATGACAAGCGTTCCTTCGACGCCCACATGTTACATTAGGCTCTAGACTCCAAAATAAGACTTTTATTCAGCCAGGATGATCAAATTAAATTGATCAAAAGTGACAGTAAACACCTAATTTTCCAAAAGATTCTATTTCAAATGAATGCTTTTCTTTGGAAATTTCTATTACTAAAAGAATACGGGAGGGGGGTGGGGGGGGGGGGGACGGGTGATGCTGAAAATTCAGCTTTGATCCCAGAATATAAATTACATTTTAACATATATTCACATAGAAAACCGCTATTTTAAATTGTAATAATATTTCACATTTTACTGTATTTTTATAAAATAAATGCAGTCTTTGTGAGCAGAAGAGACTCTTTCAAAAACATTTTAAAAAGCCTCCCAACCTCAAACTTTCTGTATGTATTTATTATATAGATGGCAAAGATGTAACTTTGGTGAAACTAAAACAAATGTGTTCCTCTAAACCAGTCAGCACTAGCTAATCTAGTTGAGACCAGTATGAAATCAGACATACATTTTCAGTTCAAACCCTCAGAGAAAAGCTCTGGGTCCCACAGGAAATCAGCCCGTTTCAATCCCAGCATGCTCCAGTCCTGCCAACAACAATCTTCCAACACAGATCATCAGGCCGTCTCATCTAAATGACTGCGGGAGCTTCCTTTGCTCCTCATCTAAGCATGTTTCTGAGCACTGATCACTCCAGCATCACATCCACAGAAAACAAGTGTTTTCTAATTTCTAATATATTCCACAGAGCTCCGCTATCAGAACAAACTGTATCCGTAGCGTCTGGACCGGATCAGCACCGAATGGAGCGGTTCAGCAACGGTTCGGCACGATGGTGGAATAGCGGCTAAAGGGTCAAAGAGCAAAGACCAAAAACAAAAAAATCATGGCATTGTTTAAGTATTTGTATCTTTTTGGGTTTATTTAAATCATATTTTCAACTAGATTTTATTCAAATGGATTAAAATCAGCATACATCTGTTAAATCTAGCCAGTGTGAACATGGTTTAAATATGGCTGATTGGAACAAGCAAGATTCGCTTAGTTAAAAATGTATGATTGAAACAAATAGGATATTGATGATAAATATACTGTTTTAAAATCAGGTTATTGTGTATCTAAAAAACATTAAGTTTATTAGTTCTATTACAGAAATCTCATTCTTACTTGACTTCTTTTATTTATGTATGACTGAAAAGTATTTGTTAAAAATAAAAATATTATATGCAAATCAAATACATAAATCTTTTTTTTTTTGGTTTTAGGCTATTGTTGTAGGTGATGCAGCCTTATACAGTGTGTGTGTGTGTGTGTGTGTGCGTGTGTGTGTGTGTTTAATATAATAAATATCCGTAATAATATTTTTTTTTAAAAATCTCAGTTAATATCTGGATTCACTCACAAATGTGTGACACTACAAAAGTATGATGGGTTGTTTTCATGTTTCATGTTAACTTAAAAATACTTTAATTTATTCTCCATAAAAAGCGACCTCAACGTGTATGAAATACAAAACCCTCCATCGCACACACACACACACACACACACACACACACACACACACACACACACACACACACACACACACACACACACACACACACACACACACACACACACACACACACACACACACACACACACACACACACACACACAGTCTGTTTCCACAAAGTCACAAACGTATGATACATATTTATGATTTTATACCTCTGGCCTTTGGGTAACAGATAAAGTCTTTCATCCTTTTTTTTCCATTTCATTATTAATTCTTCTAGCCCAAAGAGAGTGTGCAGTGTAGCAGGTGTGTGTGAGGTGTGTGTGAGGTGACGTGTGGCTCAGACTGTCAGGTTCACTTTAGAGATGTGGAGAAGTGCAGTGGCTTTACTACGGCTCAGTCTGAAAGCAGAGACACGTGAGAGTGACCCAATCAAAGGGGTTTTCAATTGGCCATTATAATAATAGACACATACTGAACTAGATTTATGTGATGCTAGAGCGTTCTAGATTACTTTCCTAGATGTTTGGGGAGGTTTAAGACTGTAACTGACCATTTATTTGCTTATAACATTTAAATGGACAAGGTTATGAGGTTTATTGACTGATGCAGATCTCAAAATCACAAATTCCACTTTCAAATATAATATAATCATGATTTAGAGATAATCATCTGCAATTATTGGAAATAAATTGAATAATGGAAATAAATAAATTAAGCGTAACACCGAGCTGAAGCATTAAGCCAGATAAACTGAACTAAAGCAACGAAAGCTGCAGGGGATCTGGTGTCACGTCTGGATGGAGATCTAGATCGCCTCAGGAAACCAAGAATCAGTTTAAACGAGACTGACCGTCTACACTGAAGCACCTCGAAGCGTTTCTCCACACAGATGCAGCGCTTTTATGGGCCTTATCTCACTATTAAAACTGCCGGCAACAACCGGCCCTCAGGGCATAAGCGGAGCACAGGGTGTGTATCCAACGGCCCCTACACACACATCACAAACCTGAGGAAGATTAGAGTTTGTTCGCTGCTTTTACTTTTTTTTTTTTCAGCTGAAGTTAATATTTTCCTGTCGAGATCTCAGTCAGGAATTCTGATGAATTTCTTCTCTTTTCTGCTACCCAACATGCCTGAGGAGCTTATGGCTCCCTTGGTAGCGATCAATGAGTAACAAGACTAGGGCTGCAACTAACGATTATTTTGGTAATCGATTAATCGGACGATTATTTTTTCGATTAATCGATTAATCGGATAGAAATTAAATTAGATTTTTTTTTTATTATAACTAAATAAAACCGTAAATCAGGGTATTTATGTGTAAAAGTGTACTTTAAAAAGTGCAAAAGCCACACATTGAGTTTTACAAATATCAATATTTGCATTGTTTTTAATGATAATTGCTGATGGCAAGTTGACAAACATGATTATTGTTAAAAAAAATGATATCCAACATATTATGTTTTAACACAATTTTTGTTAAACAAATTTACACTGACATGTTGTTCAGATGTGAATATCTGAACTAAAAACAAACTAAAAACATCTAAAATATATAATTCATTTAATTTTTATTTAAAATTAATTATATATAAGGAATATAAGGATAAAGAATATAATATATGTTATATATAATATATAAAAGAATAATATAAGGATAAATTGATTAAATAAATATAGAAAGACTGAAAACAATTGTGTGAACGTAGAGCCGCAGTAGATCGCGTTTGAAAAACAATTAAAACTTAGTAGACAAATGCTATAAAAAGAGAACGGAATGGAGGTAACGTTACCCAGCAAGCTAACAGGCTTGAGTAAAGGACAGGAGAAATTATGCATTAGTGCACACGCATTTGCTGAAAACCACTGACTACAGTGACTAAAAAACAATATTTTACTGCTGCTGTTATTAACTGCCTTTGTATTTAATGCTTCACTTTGTAAAGACCATTTTAATTTAACCTATTTCTGCGGTAGCGCTATTTTAATCCATCACTTACGTTGCGAGCGAACTGATTGCGCAACCTGATGCTCAACCTGATGCTCGAGACAAAATACAGACATCCCAAGATCCCGGAAGTCTCCCGCATATTGACTGCGGCTCCCTGATGCCCGCGAATTAGTTCAAACTCCCGAAATCATGCGAGACAGAGACTGCTCCAAACCTGTAGCGCGCGCGCTCGGCAGAGCGCCTGAGGGAGAGAGACCTTGCGTGTGTGTGCGTACCAGTAAACGCTCCCCGTGACGTAAGCAGACCAACTAATCGATAATGACATTCGTTGACAACGATTTTCATAATCGATTATAATCGATTTTATCGATTAGTTGTTGCAGCCCTAAACAAGACTGAGCTTTTCAACATCATTACCATTCCCAAGGGAGCTTAAGTGACGAAACGAGAGGGCAATCGAACACAAAAAGAGTCGAAACTTGAGGGGAAAGCAGCAGATGCTTTAGTATGTACTTGCTGGCCTGCTGGGATACACAACTAATCAAAATACTTATGAAATGCAGAGGTTTTTCCATACAATTAAACCTGGGCTGTGTTCAAAAATGGAAAATTAGCTTACTGCCCAATATATATTTTAAATAATATGGATTAGTATGCATTACACAATAAGCAATTCAAACAATAGCATGCTACACTGTTGTCACATGACCTCAATACGTTCACTGTCCACTGCTGTCAAGTTATTGTCTTGGAATCAAAAAAATTTTTTTTCTAAAATGCAATGTAAAATAAATAAAATAAAAAATGCAACAAGGTAAATAACAGTCAGTGCAGTGAAAGAAAATAAATTGCAATAAAATAAAACTAAAATGCAATGTAAAACCAAAGCAAATTGATATGCAATAAAATAAGTAAAATAAAATGCTTTAATGTAAAATAAATCAGTGCAATAAAACGCAATGCAATAACATGAAACAAAACACAATGCAATATAACAGAACGAAGCAAAATGCAATAAAATGCACTAAAGTAGAAAGCAGACAGTGGCTTACCGAGACCTCAAAGACTTCCTGAGTGTCGTCCAGCATCTGGACCCGGATGGAGATCTGTCTGCCCGGAGGCATGGAGGGGGGGCGCTGGCCGGGCTCCAGTGTGCTGATGCCCAGGCTCTCAGGGGCCCCAAGCCTCTGCCCCGCCCCCGAGGGCCGCTCCTCTGGCTCCACCATACTGCTGCAAACCCACCTGACAACAGAAGACATTTCAACATTTAAATGACGGCCAAAACGCTCCATATGGGATACACACAGATCCTGCAGCATGGTTCGGTGATCACACAGGCCGATGACATAGTTTTCCTTTTTTTACAGCTGGAAATCCAACCTCGTGCTGCCCTGGAAAATGCCAAGGATGATTTATGATTCCTGAAATGTATATTTCTGCAGAAAAATACTTGTGCTGCTATGGCAATTTCTCACACAGGTCTTAAAGTTAACTCTGGTTCTGCCTGACTGCTCATTATCCACATAAACACAGCTGTTAGTTATAACCCACTCTACAACAACCACCACTGGTGAAGAACTGAACCATACAACTGAACCCCATGGCAACAGGTCGGCCAGATTTGTAGATGCAAAGGTAAATGCAATGCAACAATGCATTAAAATGTAATGCAAAAAAATACAATAAAAAAAATGCATTCAAATAAAAAACAAACTTTGTGGTTTTAATCCCATCTGAATCTTGTTCAACTTTTGTAAAAAATAAATAAAATGGAGCCCATTACAGTTTTTCGACCAATTCCGTCCGGATATAAATGTTTGTGATTGCACTGTATTACACTTGCACACAAAATAAAAACACTTCTTATATGTTCGCTACAGTAATGCAATAATGATGAATTTCTATCTTGTAACAGAATGTAACTGCGAGTTAAATATTTTACATTATGGACATATAAATGCATTGAAAAGGACACCGCTTCCAGTGGGAACATCCCATAGGAAACATGTGGATTCATTCAAACCCGACAAATCCTTATTACTGTTGTGACGGCTTAAAATCAGACAATAGGCCCACCGTCTCTCACCATTGAAGAACACTGAGGTTATGGGTTTAGGAAATCATTAGGAAGGGTTTAGAGGCATTAAATCCGGGATTTCTAACCCTAAAGAACCAGATCTCGTACTGTGACTCCAACATGATGGATTATAAGCTTGTGCGCTTCAATAGAACACCAATTTAACCAACGAAACGGGCAGATATGTATTGAAGCACCTTATAAAGCAGAAACTTTCATTAAAGATGGAAAGTCTTTCAGCTAAGGTACTAAAACCAGCTTTTACTAGTTCTGTCCTCATGCTAACCACTCTTTCTAAAGAACTGAGAACTTAATGAAATGCAAATTTGTCCACTTGCATCTAAACCCTCTTACGGACATCCTCTGAAATATTCAAAGACTTTTTAGAGGAATTCAGTGAAGCAGAAATGCATAATGGCATTTGAAAGACATTTGAAGAGCCTAAATTATACAGAACTCAGCAGAATTAAAGTAAACGCCACAAAATAAGTCCCACTCTATGTCAAGTAATCAGAGCGCTGCCTCCTCGATCGGGAACCGATCCAGAGCTTATTCAATACATTATTTAAAAGAGCATTTCTGTGGTCAGCACTCATAAACTGAAGATTTATAGTCTTTCCATCTCAGTAATTTGGCAGATGTTCTGACACTGATGTTGTTGAGTTGTTTTCTGAATACAAAAATGACTATAAACTATGATAATAAATGAGAAGATATCATTGTGATGTGTGCATGTATGTATGTGTGTGTATATATATATATATATACACTACCGTTCAAAAGTTTTTTAGTTTTAAGATTTTTAATGTTTTTAAAAGAAGTCTCTTCTGCTCACCAAGGCTGCATTTATTTGATTCAAAATACAAAACAAACCCAGTTATATTGTAAAATATTATTTCAATGTAGAACAGCTGTTTTCTATGTGAATATATAGTAAAGTGTAATTTATTCCTGTGATCAAAGCTGAATTTTCAGCATCATTACTCCAGTCTTCAGTGTCACATGACCCTTCAGAAATCACTATAATATGATGATTTGCTGCTCAAGAAACATTTCTGATTATAATCACAGTTGAAAACAGTTGTGCTGCTTCATATTTTTGTGCAAAACGTCATTCATATTTTTCAGGATTCTTTGAAAGTTCAAGAGAAAAGCATTTAATTAAAAAATAAATATTTTTATTATAAATATCTTTACTGTCACTTTTGATCAATATAATGCGTCCTTTCTGAAAAAAGTATTAATTTCTTTAAAAATAAAAAAAATCGTATTGACCCCAAACTTTTGAACAGTAGTGTGTGTGTGTGTGTGTGTGTGTGTGTGTGTGTGTGTGTACACATATATATAAACCAAGATTAATCAACCATCAGAGTCAGTGTTCACTCCTTTTATCTTCTATTTTCATTGGCAAAGCATGTAAAGAATGAAAACAGCTGGCCATATTATGACTAAAATGTCAGTTAGATAATATTAACATCTTGTTTATTGAACTATTGTATAAAGCAATATCATTGTGTATTCAGTGCAACAACCCTCTAGCTTGTGATAATTAACAGGTTTCTCTCAGTCAGCTCTCAGATATCCACCGATGGACAACACATATCGCCCAAACACAAGAGAATCAGTTACTCCAGGAATCACAGATGGAAAATGGGCCACTTCTACGCCTCACGGGGTAATCAAACGTAAAAAATGTGTGTGTGTGTGTGTATCAAAGAGAGATGAGAGAACAATTATCCGCTTGTGGCACTAAACAGCGTCTCCTATGACAATGTAAAGTGTTTTTCACATATACGACACTTTCAATTATTCTACACAGACGTCAGAAGTACAGCACAAACGAACACGTACAGTAGCGTATTCCTGTGTTCACTCAACACAGGGGATTTACAATACGGGAAACAAACATGACAAGTGATGAACGGCACTGTTACATGACAAAGCAGAGGATCGTGATTCAAAGAGCATGCAAATGACACGACCATTATAGTTCAGCTAAAAATATTGTGATCTGGATTCAAACACACACAATCTCATTCCTAAATGACAACGATTTGTTTATGTCTGTTAAACCTTTGACAAACACGATCACAGCGAACATTAAATATATAACAGTTTACAGTAGAAGTTTATTAAACATATAAAAGTTAAAGTTCAGATATAAACACAGATGTCAATGGTAGTGATCAAAATGAAGTAAATTGCCATTTAAAAGTAACTTGACGCTTCAAATAAACATTGTTTCAATTACATTGTTACACCAGTAGGTGGAGACAAGTGACGGTTAAAAATGTATTTGTCATTGAATCATTCATTCAAAAGACGCTGATTCATCCAGTAATGAAACAAGTGAAGTCTATATTCGGTGAGTCATTGAATCTTTCAAGAGATTTGTGCAAAATGCTGATTCATCCAGCAATGAAACAAGTCTTTATTAACAAGTCATTGAATAATTTTCTCAAGAGATTTGATTAAAAACACTGATTCATCCAGTAATGAAACGAGTCTTTATTAACGAGTCATTGAATCATTTACTCAAGAGATTTGATTAAAAACACTGATTCATCCAGTAATGAAACAAGTCTTTATTAACGAGTCATTGAATCATTTACTCCAGATTAAAAACACTGATTCATCCAGTAATGAAACAAGTCTTTATTAACGAGTCATTGAATCATTTACTCCAGAGATTTGATTAAAAACACTGATTCATCCAGTAATGAAACGAGTCTTTATTAACGAGTCATTGAATCATTTACTCAAGAGATTTGATTAAAAACACTGATTCATCCAGTAATGAAACGAGTCTTTATTAACGAGTCATTGAATCATTTACTCCAGAGATTTGATTAAAAACACTGATTCATCCAGTAATGAAGTCAATGATCCAAATTAATTAAATCTATTTTAAATAGACTGCAGCAATTCATATTTTGTCAGAACCTCTAGTAAATTACATTATTTTGTCTATTCAGAATCGTGGGAGAATCGTAATACTCTATTTTAAACCAGTTTATCTAGAATTGTGGAAACAATTCTCACTTATAAACTATTATAAAGTAAATTTCACAACTAATTACAAAGAAACAGCAAGTAACACATTGGATTAATTGATAATAAAACCAAAAAAAAAGAGGATTTTTTAAAGTTTTTAATAAAACAGTGTACCTAAGCCACTATAAAGAAAATGGACGCAGGGCGACGCAAAGAGGACTAAACTTCAATAGTGAGTGGTTTGTTCACTAACACTAACCAGAAGCAGAAATAAACACATTCCAGCACTGATTGAATCTCTGAGATCTGATTCTGTGCTCTGATGTGAGCTATAGAGACGAGTCCCGACAGGTTAACAAGCATCACACACAGTCAGAAAACCCCCGACAGCACTGGAATCTCCTCAACACACACACATCTGAGTCTATCGTGACACTGACAACAGTACATCCAGTGGATGTGATGATAATGAGGTGAGAAATGATCAATAGAGCTTATCAGACGTTCACAAGGCTTTATTCATCAAGGGAACGAGGGAGTGTGAGATGTTCACTGTAACAAACACTTCCTGTGATGGAAGATGATGATGAAAATGACATTTTAATATTGATTTCCATCTACAGTTTGACATTTTGTTTGACAGAAAGGAGTGATATAGATGATGAAAGGAGATTATGCGTCTAATATTTTGAAATATTTTAAGGTTAATATTATAACATTACATAACTAACATAAAATTGAATAAAATATAAAAAATAACTTTACACAATTTACTTAAAACTAATAAAAAATACTTGTACAAAAATTAACTTAATAAAAACTATTAAGTAGATATTTATTTATTAATTAAATAATAATACATCATTATAAATATAATTAAAATAAATTAAAAAACATGTTTATCTATTTTGTATTATTTAGATTAATACATCTACATAAATCAAATAAAAAATAATTCATTAATTTATACTTATTTCACAAAATGTACTTTTATAAAAATACACGTTTATTTAAAAACTTATTTTACACAACTTTCTGAACACAGAATTGCACAGAAACAAGTTTGTCAGTAGATTATTGAACTCACACATGGGTAAATTAGTTATACAAATACTGTAATTGGCAAAATATTGTCTGATTAATATATCAGTACAACAACTACTGTTACTCACCCAAACAGGGTTAGTTAGTTAGCAGTCAATAATCTCACAGATTGCCTTATTTACTGCTCATTTACCACTAACACGACCAACTGGGCACGGTTATCAACAGCAATAATGGCTGACAAAAGCAAAAGAAAGGAATAAAGAAATTGAGCAGGAATAATAGACACTAGAAGCATGGAGAAGAGGATGAGCGGGATAGAGACCAACAGGCTCCAGGGGCCGTCCACAATCACAAACACTGCAATAAAGGGGTCATTCTTTCCTGTCCCGGGCCGAAGTTACTGGTTACACACATTTAAAGTGAATGAGTAATTGAGAAGCGGCTCCTCTGGGGCCTTTAATCCCCCTCGGCTAGCAGTTCCATTACCCGCCCAAACCCTAATTTATGCCTTAACCACTGAACGTCTGCAGCTCTGGTTGTGTTAGCAAACCCTCACTAGGACAATGCAAACACAAACGGCACCGACAAACTCGTATAAAGAACTGGATTTCCATTCCAACGAAAGCTATTAAAACCCACTTACAGAAACATGATGACGAACGCATGGCTATTATATTTAATCTTCCTTGTGTGCTATCTTTAGTTCACCCATTTTTAACAGCTCATCTTGGAAATGTGCAGGAATTATAAAGGGGGAAAAGCTTTGTTGTTGTTGTTGGGTAAAGCTTGTGTTTTAACCATGCACTAATCTGGTTTATGGGTTTGAAACGCACATGAACTGCACTGATACTGGTTCAACAGGTTGACCTTCTTTTGCAGGAAGAATCAACATGACTTTCTCACACTTCGTTTATGTTTTCTCATGTCTCAGAACACAATCTTTCCCAAAGGAAATCGTACAAACATAAAGACAAGGGATCACGTTCACATAACTGTGTTCAGATCAGATCAGCCGTACTAAGAGCTGTACAGTCAGTGAAACGCAATCTATTCTAGAGGATCAAGAAACAATACTACAAATTACAGTGAGATTTTCAAATGTTTGCTAGGAGGTTTCAAAGGCATCTGCGTTTTATTGCTAGGCAGTTTGGACGCCTGCCAGGACATTTTGGTGGTCGCTAGGGCGTTGCTATGCAGCTGTTATGGTGTTCTAAGTGGTTGCTAAGTTTTTGTGCCATTAAGCATATTGCTGTAGTTGCTAGGGTGTTGCTATGGGGTCACAAAGGCATTCTGAGTGGTTTAAACATGTTGCTATGTAGTTTCTAGAGTATTCTCATTGATATGTAGTTGCTAGGATGTTCTGTGATGTTGTCAGGGTTTTCTGGGATGTTATGATGATGCATTTTATTTGTAATGCGCTTTTCTCCAACCCAAAGCGCTACACAGTATATGGTAAACAAATATAAGATAATTAAAAACTTAAATTAAATTAAATTAAAATTATGTGGTCATTAAGGCATTCTGAGTGGTTTAAGCTCATTGATATGTAGCAGCTAGGGTGTTCTGTGATGTTGCTAGAGTGTTGCCAGGGTTTTCTGGGATGTTATGTGGTTGCAAAGGCATTCTAAGAGGTTTAAGCTCATTGCTATGTAGTTGCTAGGGTGTTCTGTGATGTTGCTAGAGTGTTGCCAGGGTTTTCTGGGATGTTATGTGGTTGCTAAGGTATTCTAAGAGGTTTAAGCTCATTGATATGTAGCAGCTAGGGTGTTCTGTGATGTTGCTAGAGTGTTGCCAGGGTTTTCTGGGATGTTATGTGGTCATTAAGGCATTCTAAGAGGTTTAAGCTCATTGCTATGTAGTAGCTAGTGTGTTCTGTGATGTTGCTAGAGTGTTGCCAGGGTTTTCTGGGATGTTATGTGGTCATTAAGGCATTCTGAGTGGTTTAAGCTCATTGCAATGTAGTTGCTAGGGTGTTCTGTGATGTTGCTAGAGTGTTGCCAGGGTTTTCTGGGATGTTATGTGGTTGCAAAGGCATTCTAAGAGGTTTAAGCTCATTGCTATGTAGTTGCTAGGGTGTTCTGTGATGTTGCTAGAGTGTTGCCAGGGTTTTCTGGGATGTTATGTGGTTGCAAAGGCATTCTAAGAGGTTTAAGCTCATTGCTATGTAGTTGCTAGGGTGTTCTGTGATGTTGCTAGAGTGTTGCCAGGGTTTTCTGGGATGTTATGTGGTTGCAAAGGCATTCTAAGAGGTTTAAGCTCATTGCTATGTAGTTGCTAGGGTGTTCTGTGATGTTGCTAGAGTGTTGCCAGGGTTTTCTAGGATGTTATGTGGTTGCAAAGGCATTCTAAGAGGTTTAAGCTCATTGCTATGTAGTTGCTAGGGTGTTCTATGATGTTGCTAGAGTGTTGCCAGGGTTTTCTGGGATGTTATGTGGTTGCTAAGGTATTCTAAGAGTTTTAAGCTCATTGCTATGTAGTTGCTAGGGTGTTCTGGGATTTTGCCAGTGTGTTCTGGAATGTTATGTGGTTGATTAGGCATTCTGAGTGGTTTAAGCCCATTGCTATGTAGTTACTAGGGTGTTGCTATGGCATATGTGAGTGGGTTTTATGCATGTTTCAAACCCTGTCCGCTTGCAGTGCTGAGATTTGAGACAGCTTGTTTTTCTATAATTGACCATTAACAGTTTCTCATGCAAAACTCTCACACTGAATGCTGATAAACAATGAGTGAAAGGGAAACCTCTGCAAAAAGGCCACAGACTGGAAACTTTTACTCTAAGGAAGCACAAAGTAGGAAGCATGCAAAGCACAGAAGGATCGTCACACATGCAGAGATAAACACGAAGAAACGGGAAGTACTTCTGAATCTGAGTCTCATTAAAACCGAAGTGCAAACCAACACATTTCATTGTATGTCTACAAACTCAACCTGACAGAGTGAACGATTAAGGAGAGGCTCACTTCAAAGGACACGCCTGGTTAAAAATAAAAAAAGGTATTTCATGCCTTCCCAAAACAGTTACTTTATTTAAACACGATCATACAAAAATCTTTCTTTTTCCATCCTATACAAACACACACACACACCCTTTATAGAGAACAGAGACAGAAAAGTGAACTAGGAACAATCATTGCAGCGAGGGTTCGTTCCCAGACTCACGCTCGCTGAACTAGTTAACCTGCCTTTCAACTTGTTTGCCTGAAAGTTCCCAGAGATGTGTTCAGCGAAGCGGACACGTGAAACAGAGGGTTCACTGAGACCGACTCAACATACACACATCTGAAGGCACGGATCCACACCGCTGGCCCAGACTCGTACTACACAATAAGTATGGCACTCATCATATCGGCTAAGTACAAACAATACAGAGAATTATTGAAGCTAAAACTAAGGGTGCGTCTCAATCAGCTCCCTAGTTCAGTAGTCAGGACACTGATCAGTAGGGTTGGGTATTGTTTGAATTTTAGATATTTCGATTCCACTTCTGATTCTGCTATTCTGATTCTTATCAATTCCCAGTTTCGATTTCAATGTGGTTAAAAAAAGTCAAAGATATCAAACATAGGTATTTATTCTGTCTTTCTGCCAAACATCCTGTTGCAGTTGAATACCACGAATACTCCGAATACCTGTTTACAAACAAAAAAATACAACTAGCCCTAAGTAATAAACTAGACTAACTAATATACATTTCAAACATTATTAAAGACAAGTATACAGTCAGTAATACAATAAGAACAAATAAGCAAATTAGCACTAGCACAAATAAATAGAACTAAACAAAGTTCAGAAATTGAAATCAAAATGTTAAATAATACTGCATCATTTTTTTTTAAAATAAAATAGATTAATCGTTACTAAAGTTATTCAGTCAAGATCAGAGAGTGATTTTCTTTTCCTCTTGTTCTTTGATTAGCATTAATGACACCGACAGCAGGAATATAAAGCTATTATCACTTTAAAAGCTAATGCACGGATCCAAAATACTGTTACACACGAGTTTTCTTTCTCAACTGTTTACGATCACTTTAGATACCCACTCTGTTTACAAGGATATTTTGACATAATTTTGTGTGCATTTGTCCGTTCAAGCCCAAGACGACGTGAAAGAGAACTCACCTCAGTATTCGAGCACTAAATGAGAAGTGGCTTTTTGTCGCGGCGCTCTGGATGTTCCCAGCAAAGAAAACAGTGCCGGATTGAGTTCTCGTTGTACAATGAAGATGTTGCCATGTCACCATCAGTGTCCCAATGTGTAGTGAGCAAGGGTCCTTAACAGTAACCACGACATACTGACTTAAGTACTTAATGCGCACTACTAGTTTGTGTGTTGTTGAATGATACCTTAAATTAGAAGAGGTGTGTTATTACTCTACTAGGTGGCTCTGTTAACTAACCATCTATTAACCAGCCACAACCCTGGGAAACATGGCACACACCACCCAGAACATCTAAACTACCACAATGTGCAAGTCAATGTGTTTACTTATCAAGATCACTGAAGATAACTGGAGTTTCTGCCAACATATCTACCACCATATTTACATTTATTGTTACTATTTGGTACAAGTCACCACTCAAACATTAAATAATACTTAATATATTAATATAATAAATAATAATTAACATTGTCAATTTGCTAAAAGGATTTCATTGTTGTGAGTAGTGTACTTGCAGTCGATGGATGTAGGTTAGTCGCGTAATCCTTGAGGTTCAGATGTTAGTGGGTTAAGCTGCATTGACTGTGTGTGTGTGTGTGTGTGTGTGTGTGTGTGTGTGTGTGTGTGTGTGTGTGTGTGTGTGTGTGTGTGTGTGTGTGTGTGTGTGTGTGTGTGTGTGTTGGCATCAAGAATTAATGTGACAGGGAAATCCCATAAAGTCCAAATGACTACCTGCACACCCACTTAAAATACATCACTGCTGCTCTTATGAATTTATAGTGAAAAGATAAAGCAAATAAGAAAAAAAAATGTAAATATTGATGTTTCACCTGGTTCTGGGATATTTTTGATAATTGCATACATCAATAACCCCATGCTGTGTTGCATTAACGTTAGTTTGGGGGGGAAAAAAACAGGCTGAGGGGAAAATATGTGATCCTTACAAAACTGTATTGTGGTAATACCATAGTGATGCTATCAAATAATACCAAGGTATTTGAGATAATACAAGTTCAAAAAAACATGCCACAATTACACAAGGATACTGCTGTGTTTTGGATATGGACCAATGCATTCTTGTAAGTGCTTTGGAGTGCTATTTAAATAATCTAGAGTGGTGATTTAACAATACCATGGCACCGCCACAGCAGTTTTTGAAAGATACAACAAAACATGGTATTACCATAGTATTTTTGTTAAACGTAAAAGTACAGAAGATCACTATGGTAAAGCACTACAGTAAATCTTTGATGTGGAAACGTACGATATGACGCGTGGCAGCAGCGGAGGCTCGTGAGATTTAATCGTGTAACCATGGAAACCGCTACAATATATCAGCGTGTCCGGCGATCGTAAGATTAATAGTAACTCTTATTCGCTCGCTGCCGGTTTATAGCGAGCCAATACATTTTCACAGAATCTTACCTTTACTGCTGAATTAATACTCCTTGTGACTGGATATATGCGTTACTACGTTGTTAAACGATATTCCGCGAAAATAAGACGCCGAGCAGCGGCTGGAGTCGCGAAGAATCAGTTTATCGGCGGTTATTTGCGGGAAGCGCTGAAATCCACCGTCTTCCCGGACGCCATGACTGAAGGACTGATCCCGAACTGAACTGATACAATGAAACACCGCCTCCAGCCTCCAACACCCGCACTACAGCCTCACACAGCGCTGATGAGAACAGCGACACCTGGCGGACGCTTCAAACTTTCCCTGGTTACAGTGTTGCCAAGTCCGCGGTTTTCCCGCGAAATTGTGCTTTTTACACTGTTGCCGCGGGTTTTATATACAGTAGTCAACATATGAAGTGAATCAAAACCTTTCATCAAAGTTATATGAATTTTGAACAATGCCCGATTTTGTCTTAGGACAACTTTGAACTTTTTTTGATCCACTTCAAATGTTGACGTCTGTAGTATTATCATCTGATACCATCACAGTAGCCATCTATTGTACTGCCATAGTATTTTTTGTAACATATGGTTAATGGCTATGTAAGCAAAATGGTACAAAAACCATTTAACAGGGATCATTATCAGAACTTTGACAAACGTTCTTCCAGAAACCGTAATATGTTTGTTCAAAGATATCCGGTCTTTAATAATGTAATCAAAACGTTAACGTTCATGGAACTTTTTTTCTGAAGGATTTAGTTGAACGTGCGTCAGACTTTTTTTTTTAAATGTTTGTTTCAGAACGTTCATAAAACATTCAAAAGTAACGTCCACACGTTCTTGGAACGTTTTAAAAATGGTAGGACATCAAAAGGAATTCAAATAAATCGTTTAGGAACATAAAATCCTATGTATAAGTTTTATAAAGTACGGTGATGAGTAACAGCGCAAACAATCTGTGGAAGCAACACTTAGTCTAAAAATGTATTACTATTGATAGTTTAGGTAACTTTATTTAGTGTAGTTACTATAATAACTATAAAAAATGCTTAATTACATGCAACTAACCCTAAACCAAACCTAATCTTAACCATAAAGTAGGCCTGCATACATGCAGTTACTTAATATTTCTCAGTACTTAAATGTTTGTTACAGCGTAACTATACATTGAAATAAAGTGTAACCAGATTTTGTGTAATACATTGGGATATTGAAATAGGAATTATTCAAAAAGGACCCAACAAACTAGATATCTTAGTTCCCAATAAAGTGCATAAATTCCCAACACTGCTCCCAGAGGACTGATACACTTTCAGTCCATTGGTACTGTAATTATGAAATAATAGTTTAGAACCAGCTATGATCTACTATCAGATACATTAAACTTGTATGACAACAAAAGAAAAAGTCTTTAAATATTCCAAAACATTATTCTGACACTACTTTTGCCCAAAAGAACATCTAAAATTCATCTTTATTTGATCCTATTAATGTTTCCAATTCGAATCCTGTGCATATTCCTGTTGGACAGAACTTTTACTTTATCTTAAGTAAATGACAAAGTTTATTTGGTCAAACCCCAGTATTGGAGAAAAGCAGCACAAGCTTTAGATGTACTTCTGAAAACTACATAAACACTGATGGTGACAAGATAACATCTTTTCCTATTTACTCAATCTTTTTCTCTAGTTACTGCTGTAAAACCAATATAACTTATCTATTTCCTGCTGTAAAACCATAAAAGACCAATGTGAACAGCTTCTAGTTTCTGCATCTTGCAAACTATGATTAAAAACAAGCATTTAAGTGAGAAAATTACTGCTAACTGTCGAGGTTTGGTTCAGTTGGATTAATGTAACGTTATAAATTCACATTTTAATTGAATTGAATGTAAATAAGCAAACAGGATTCCTTTGCATGTAGACAAATGAAACACTGACGCAGGGTTCATCATGTCTTGCAGCTTTAATACTGAAAGTGTTGTAAAATGATGAACCAGGATAGATTGAATATCATACAAATGTTCCATGAATATGTGACCACCAATAAGCCAACTGGCTTCAGACTTTTGCATTTCCTTCATATCAGAAGCCCTGAACCCAGAGTCCCGGTTTTCCCATGTTGTTTATTTCATTGCATGGATTAAGAGAGCCAATGACACGGACATCATGAGCAAAGGAGGAGCAAACCCATGCCCATCTCTCCCAAACATCACCACCGGCCCTCGGGACCGGCGTCGAAGAGAACAAAACAAAAACCTGAAAGAAAACAAAAAAGTCGACGATAAGACCGCTGAATCATCGCTCTATTGCATTCGAGCTCAACCAACACGAGTCCATTTCAGACACTTCGTCTCCGAGTCGTAGAAAACAGCTTCGGCTAGGATCGACAGACACACGAGTTGTGACAAAACAACTATAACTGATCTCGTAAGGGAGAAAAGCACAATTTCTACACCAGAAATTCTTAAAGAACTACGATGGATGACGGTTAGATTCATTTCATACCCCTAATCCCCCCCACATCGACTCAAGATGAGGGTTTGTGAAGCCGTTGGCCCTTTTTGAAGTGAGACACACACACACGAGCTGGAGCCTTGGCCCGGTTGTTAAAGACTTTGAGATATTAGGTCCAGGCGGCTCAGAGGCCCAACACAGACTCAAGTCACATGACCATTCATTGTTCGAAAAAGGGAAAGGGCCAAAAATCTAGATGTGGAATTCCAGGTGCAAAGTTTTTTTTAATCCTCAGTAGATGGGCTGTTTTACAGGGTTAAGGCTTCGCTCGTTCACTCAGGCCGAGTTCAGGAGGTCCTGGATGGCCTTCTGCTGGGTCTCATTGAGTGCTGATACACACTGCGTCCAGAGGCCTCCAGAAACCTGAAAACATCAAGCACAGTCACGTATTTGACTCTGAAATATCATGCAAATTCTGCTTGGGACAACCTAGAGCCAAAAAAAGTCAAGCTTGACTAGGATATGCATGTGTATTTGCTCAGAAATGGCAGACTTTTATCCATTACAAATTGTGAAATGGATTAATTAATTTTCAGTATTTGTGATTTAAATTTGAAATGTTAACTTGTATTATAATACTGATTGATAAGACTTAAAAGAACAAAGATAATGTGATTTAAATGCGTCAATACAGCAACATGACAAGGGTGACTAAAATCAGATATTACATATACAATATATGCTTTTATATGTTTTCAGTATAAAACATTTTACAATATTTCCATATAAAGTGACATTGATTAAAATATACATATTTTCAAATCACCCCTTTGATGCACTTTTATCAAGATAAATTGAACATTTTAAAAGAGAGGCTTTCCGATTAGAGAAACCATCAGTTTGAACAGTCATTGCTTTAATTATTTTAAATATTTAATGCATGAAAACAGTAAAAATCCTGTTTAAAATCTGTAAACACCAATATAACAAAAGCATAATGCTTATCCCGCGCTGAAAGCATTATTTCTAGAATTTTGCACTTCTGCATTAATTTAAGGTTGTGCCTGTAATAAAGCAGTTTGTTCATATTAAAATAACATGAAACTCACTTGTACTTGACGAATAACGTTGGCCAATCGTTTGCTGCAGTCGCCATCACCTTTAATCGATTCATTGGCAACGCCGTCAGCGATTATGGTGAAAATCTTGGGAAGGTTTGTATTATCAGGTCCGAGAACAATGGGATTGTTACTGCGGGAGGAAACGACATTAAACTCAAACCGGCATCCAAAACTCCCAGAGTTCACATCAGGCAACAGACACTCACCTTTCAATGAGGTCACAGAGATAGTTAAACGTGTGGACCGCCTCCTCTTTATCCTCGTTGAGTGGCAGCCAGGACAGCCAATGGGGAAGGACTTCAGTGACGTTGACACACTCTGGGCGGTACTTCATGACTTTGGCCACAGCCGAGATGCAGTTCTCTGTGGCGTTGACGTTTTCTTTAACTCTGGAGTCTGCAGACTGGATCACACCCACAAGCAGCGGGACGGCCTCTGAAACAATGACAACATGCTTCAATATAAACACTGACGTAAGGCCCAATGATGTCCACGACCCAGAAAACACAGATGGAATCAAGTCACGAATGGAACATGTTAAAATTAAAGCGCAAAAGACTGCCATTTAAATCTGGAGTCTGCATGTTCTGTGAGAATGACTACACACACACTGAAGCACGTGGTGTTTTCAGCATCTGCAGTCTCACTATACGAGAACATGAACTGCATTTCACCGTTTCATTTGAAAACAGATTTCATTTTCATCAGATGCACACAGAAAGCAAAAGATCTTCACTACAAAGACACCAAAACTGACAGATATATTACTATTGTACAGTAGAATATACTTAAATACTCATAATAATTAGTTAAATCTTTAAGAATCTCAGAATTTGATTCCATGTTTTAATATTAACTAATTTGCATCACTTTAATTGCCCAAACATAATGAATCCTTATATTTCTTAAACAAGGGCATAAAACAATGATTTAATCTTTGAAAATGTAATTGAATTGATTACTACAGTTTGATATAATTTTATTAAAATCATAAATCCAAGACAACAGAATAGCTGAAAATAATAGGCCCCCATTACTGAAATTAATTCAGACTAAACCATTAAAATTAAAAAAGAATTTGGGAAAAATAACTTTGTTAAACTTGTAATAACGAAATTTACAATTTTCTTTAAAATAATTATTTCAATTAGATTGCTTATTGACTACTACAATTTAATTTTAGCCATTAAAAAGCATAATTCGTTCCAATTAAATTGTTATTGTATAAGTCTCATTTCAATTAAATAGATATGCTTCTTGACTAACTAAAAATGTAATTAAACTTGACTTTCTAGGGCCCTAAATGTGCAATTTCTATTTTCAGCTTGAAGTGCAGCAACGGAGGACACACACACACACACACACACACCTGTGAACGCAGGCCTGTAGTTTTCTCCTCCAAACTGAGCCATGACCCCGACACCGTAAGCGGCCGCTTGCCTGACCTCCGGGCTCGTGTCACACAGCGACTGCATCATGGGCCGCAGGAAGCACTCGGCGTATTTAAAGGACGATGGACTGCAGTGTTCGACTATGTCATCGAATATGCAGAGGCCCCACTGTCTGTCGGCCCAGGGTCTGTGTGGACACTGTCAGGAACACAACATGAGGATAACGTTAATAACAAGCAGAGTTTAACTGACGCTCTGGGGTGCGTTTCCCAAAAGCATCGTTAGCCAACTATGGACACATGTTCAACGAGTCTGTTCGTTGGAAATACGGTTTCAGGAAACACAAACAGCATCGCAAAGTTGTGTTTGGAAGGACAGCTCTCGACCTGTGGTTAAAAACCGTTTATTGTTTGCATGACATGTGGACTCAATAAATCCTTATATTGAGCAAAATAAGCAAGGTGACATTCAGTACAATCTAGATCTTATATTTAGAATACATACAAATGTCATTTACGCATTTCAGTTTGTCAAGAGATTTAAAGCACCGTTTTTGAAGAGTGTGCATGTGTGAACGTGCTCGACTATGTAAGAACGAGCCTATTATTGAATCTGGAAATAAAGCAAAATAACTGAGGAAATTGAGAATTAGTCCTCAGATGCCATGTCTGTAATCCATAGCAAACTTAATTTGATCTCAAACAGATTCATAAAAGTAGTTATTACACGGATCTGTGGAATGCTTGATTCTGATTGGTCAATAGCGCCATCCAGTGTTAAGTTATTCCCAGATAACAAACACAGGCTCATCCGGGTGACTGAAGTACGCCTGCTAGGAACGTCTTCTCTTCATGGAAGTTTTGCATTTGGTGAGCTAATAGAATATTAAAACTCAGTAAATCAATATTTTGTATACAGTTATTTAACCTTTTAAGCACTGAAGCCATTTTTGAGTTGTTTTGTCTGAGAGACACGCATAAAAGTACAGACTCATAACTCCAAAACTGTAACAAGGAGAGTCAAAAGGGAGGTATTGTTTGATAGAACACTTTTCAAATTTTTTGAAAATATAAATTACATTTGGACATTTTCCTGCCGAGAAACTGCTGATAAAAGACAAAAAATAAATATAATTTTTATTATGATTTTGCATATCTTTCTTATTTGACATAATAACTCAGGAAGGAAATAAGGTAGGTGGAAAATTCTTTTTTGGTGAATTCACTCTACATGTGAGCTGCATCTGGATAAAATTGTGTGGTGATTGGATAAAGGAATCAAAAGTTACAGCATTTGGAACCAAGACAGGCTTTTTGTTCAGTCATTGACGCCCACTAATGGGCATTTTTAAAATTGTTCCTCCATGGAGAATATCTTGTCATAAACACAATAGATTATGTTCATTTTGGGCTCATTTTAATTGTAATAGTATGCTGTAAAAAATGATGTGCCATTTTCAACGATCTGTGAATGTTTCATGAGCTGTATTATGTTTTTGGCACATTGCAGTACAGAGAATTTATTTTTTTCATAATCTCTAAAATACTTTTTTTTACTATTTATTAGCAAATAACTAAGCAATACTTAGATGTTCAAATTGGCTACATTCACTATTAAGTTCAGACTCTAAGCTTTCAAATGACACCTATTTTGTGTTAATCAAGGCAATATTTTTGAAAAATATGATAATTAATATTTTCGCAGCCAGGTGGCCTCCACGGGCGGTGGCCTCAGAGTTAGAGGGACTACTCAGCACTCGTTCAGAGTTGATCGAAGTTGTTAGATGCTTTAAAAAGCTGAGATTCTAAGCTTTAAGATGATACATATTTTGTGTTATCCCACGTTTGAAAAAAGCACGGATGGCTCCGGAAACATTGGAAAACACATTGCATCCCGGAAAGATGAGAGACATGTTTTTTAGCCAAGCATGCATCACTTCGTGAGGTATATCTCGTGATCAACGAAATGGATCATGTTGTGTTTGGGCTCTTTGTAATCGTGAGAATCTGCTGTCAATAAAGATGTTCGATTTTTCACAATCCATGCATGTTTCATGGAGTTATGAGCTGAAACGTCACATCAAAACAACATAGCATCACTGCTACTGCTACTTCATTGGTGCGCATAGTGCAATGTCATGTGTTAGAAGTCCATAAGGAATATCTTTAGATCTGAGTGATGGATTATGGTGAGTTTGGGCTCTTTTTAATCTTAACAATCTGCTGTAAATAATGTGCCATTTTACACGATTTATGCATGCTTCATTGAGTTATGAGTGAAATCGCGGCATTAGTGCTCCATCTATATACAAGGCTCTATGTGCGCCTGTGGGGGTGCGTGTGTTACAACTCCATTAGGAATATCTTAAGATCTGAGTGATGGATTATGCTGTGTTTGGGCTCTTTTTAATCGTGAGAGTCTGCTGAAAATAATGTTGTGCAATATCCTACGATCTGTGCATGTTTCATGAAGTTATAAGCGAAAAACCAACGCGAGTGCTTCACCAGTATACACTTGGCTAGGTACGTCTGTGGTATTTTTTGTGTTGGAACGCCATGAGGAATATCTTTAGATCTGATTTATGGAATATATTGAGTTTGGGCTCTTTTTAATCGTGAGCCCCTGCTGTAAATAACGATAGGTCATTTTACATGATCGATGTATCTTTCATGAAGATACGAGTGAAAAGGCCAAGTCTAAGCTACCTTGCTTGGCTACGTGCGTCTGTGGATTTTCTTTGTGGTAGAAATCCATGAGGAATATCTTTAGTTCTGAGTGATGGATTATGTTAAGTTTAGACTCATTTTAATCGTAAGAATCTGCTGTAAATAATGATGCGTCATTTCCCACAATCGGAGTATGTTTAATGAAGTTACGAACGGAAATGTGCCTTAAATTATGCATCCTTATCTGATTCACATATGGTCTCTTGAGGGGCTTCTTGTACAAAACCTCACTCAAGTTTAGTAAAAAGCCCGAAACAATTGAGACCTTTCAAATGACATATGGCACATGACTATCTGAGCTGTATGATGTATTTGACATATTGTAGTATGTACTACTTCATAAATTATGAAAACTTTTTTTCTATTTATCAGCAAATAACTCATCACTACTTTGAATGTAGTCAATTTTATAACTTCCTTTGTAAATTTCAGACTCTAAGCTTTCAAATGACACCTATTTTAAGTTGATCAAGGTAATATTTTTGAAAAATATTATTATTATTTTTTATCGAAGTTAGGTGGCGCCAGCTGGCGGTACACTCCGTTTTAGAGGGATTACTCAGCACTCGTTAGAGGCCCCTCGTTTGATCATATTGCACATCTCTTATCTCCATAATTTTGGTGAAATGCTATGACTGTAAAACCCATCTCTTGAATGTCCGTCTAGTTTGAAATTGCCGCGCTCCAACTGCTCTCCGCAGATGCCTTGCGTTTAAAGAGCAAATAAAATTTCAAAACAGATCAATATTTCGTGTCTAACCATTTACTTATGTGGCAAGTAGCCGTGTAAAAAGCGGGATAATGTACATCGAGCCGGTTGTTCTGTCAGAATAAACCCCCTTCAGGCGGTTCAAGATCACCCTGTCGGGGTTTATTTTGAGAGAACAACCAGCTGGATGTACATTATCCCTTACTAATCACTCCACCAGCGTGACATTAACCAACGTGGTTGAACGTCCAATTTGCGACAATATTGTGATTAGGGATGGGAATCGAGAACCGGTTGTTCTTCAGAACCGGTGCCCAGTGAACCAATTCCATGGAAACGTTAGTATGCCTGCTTAACGATTCCGTTCGTTGCAAATCTGTCATGATGTCACACAGGCGCTGCGTTGTTTTGGTTCAGAACGCAGCAAACATGGCATCGAGGCAGAAGCGCTCTAGTTTGGTTACATTTTATGCGAAAAGACGACAATATGATGCGCCATGAAGGGCTTAATTCAAACTTCATTCACGCACACATATATGAAACACGTATACCAAGTAGTCAAACATACATGTACACCGCTGAATGCTCAAACAAATGCATTTGAAATGCACAACGACACACCTAAAGTCGCTCACGCACATACACGCAAACTCTACACACACACGAGATGCGTGGAACTCCACGCCCACTCATATGAGACGCGCGCACACACACACACACACTCAACTACCTCCAATATGCAGAAACATTTGGCCACACACAGCATGAACAGACTTTAATCACATGAAACTTAAACTGGAATCTCACTGTTTCTGTCACTGCGACTTCACGAACAGGCGAACACACGCACACACATCACTTTGGAAGTAAAATTGAAAATTGAGGATGCAGTGCATGTAATGCATCGAGATATCGAATTGAATCGATGACATAATCGTAATCGAACTGAACCATGAGACCAGTGTAGGTTCACACCCCTAATACTCTGTGCTGTCAGCGAGTTAATTAACAAACAAATAAGTTAAGTTATAAGTTCAATAAGTTAATATAAACAAACTTGTACTTATTCCCTCACCCAATGAGAATCGATAAGCAATATCGATAATGGAATCGGAATTAGTGCTGGGCTGTTTGACCAAAAATGTATATCACGTTTTTTTTCAAAATTATGCCGGTTTTCCGGTTTACGACGTTTTTTTTTTTCATGCATAATCAGGTGTTCAAAGCATTTTCTACTGGTTGAGAGAGGAATTACTGCAGTAAATTGACTTAGGATGGTCTATTTTACTGTCATTAGTGAATATTGTAGAATAGAATAGCGCCCAGTATAACCTAAAATTTTTATTTCTTAACGTTCTAATAACCAGGAAGAAACGTTAATACAACGTTTATATAACGGGATGATGTTCTTATAACCAAGCAAGAACGTTAATACAACGTTTATATAACGTTCTTATGATGTTTTGAATGGAGTTCTTATAACCAAGAAATAACGTTAATACAACGTCTAAAAAACTGGACATTTTGAATGTTCCTAGAACATTCAGAAATAACGTTAACGTTTTTATAACTTAATGGGAACGTTGTGAAAACATTCTTATAACCTAAAATTGTTAGCTGGGGAAGAGGAGAGATTCGCGATTGCACTGAACACGTTTTAAGTGCAGGATTCTCTGAGCGAGCCCAGAGAAAATAGACATATTTTAATAAGAGCAGCGTGTATCTGAAAGCGCGGCACATTATATTCCGCGCGCGAGCAGAGAGATTCGCGCTCGCGCATTATATTAATGTACTTTCGCGCTACAATAATGCGCTCCGCATCCATCGTCCATGTAACGTAACAGAGCACTGCTGTTTGTTTACCCTCACTCGTCGCTGCTTAGAAGTGCAACATTGTAAAGGGTCCGTCTGAAACACCGGTATGGCGGTTTATTCAAAATCAAAATCGTGACAAAAATATAAACCGGTTTTCGGTTTGAACCGGTTTATCGCCCAGCACTAATCGGAATAGTTAAATTCTTATCAATTTTCATCGTTAACTGTGATTAACTAAGTTGATTCCTTCAACGATGCATCGTACTATGATAGTGAAGCAGCGTTACACAGTCATACGGGAAACACTCCAGAAGCCTGAATGAGTTGACTCACGATCAGATTGACGATGAGCTGCAGCAGCTGCTCGAACCACGGGAGAACCTTCTCTCTGTAACTGCTGAAGAGCGAGTGCAGGATGTCCGACACCTTGGTCAAGATGTAAACGTCATTCTCATCCTGAAACACACGTGACAAACATGGAGATCAAGAGGAGCTTTAAAATGAGGGACAAAAAAACATTCAGAACCTGTTATGGCGCTTCACTACACAGTATCAGCTCGACTTGACTCTCCTTTGTTTGGTTTTCCACTGTGTAAAAGTTGTACCTGTACCTGCTGTCGGGTACTTTTTTCGCATCACCTCCGACGAGGTTCTAAGCGGGCTGAGGCGATACTAAAATGTGACGTGAAAACACTGCAGACTGCTGATTGGTCAGAGAGAATCGTCATGATTCACCATATCATTGTATGCGCCAGACAAAGCTATTTTTTTCAGCAGTGTTTCGTTTTGATGCCCTCAGCCTCTCCTGAAACAATGTTTGTCTTCTTGCTGTGACAAATAGCCACATCCCAAGGATCAAACACATCCTGTGTGTCGCGTAGTTCCTGTGGCGTTGCTATGACGACCAGGTACTATTGTGGAGGTACTATCCGTAATGGAAAACGGAGTGAAAAGCGAGCCGAGCTGATACTGGTAATGGAAAAGCGCCACTAGATGAACAAGCTCACCTCATCTTGTAACGTCTCCTCGACCTGCTCGTCATAGTCTTCATCTTGTCGTTTGGCTGCAGAGAAGAGATACAAGCAGTGTAAATGAGTTTCGGGCTGTTTTTAGAAATATGACGTGCTTAAGGATGTGCGAGACTAGTTGACTAAATGACACTGCTGCTGATCGTCGACTTTAACGTTTAAACTGAAGACTAGTCGGTTGCAAAATTTCAATGAAAGTCTGAAAGAACTAGAGATGTGTGCAACGACTAATTAATTTAAAAAATTGAGCATTAAAGATTGCAATGGGATGATAAAATAAATTAAAAAGTGTTTGATACTGCCTTTAAAGGAAAATAAATCTTTTGTTTTGGGAAAATGTGAACTCAAACAAGTTTAATATGAATCAAATGAGCAAAATTGCTATAGGAGGTCAGTTGTCTTTAAATAGCCGGGCAAAAATAAATAAACTGGAATAAATTACATTTGACAAAATGTTCACTTAAACGGTTATTTATATTGTAATATTTTGCAATTTTTATTGTATTTTCGATCAAATAAAAAGGCTTGAGCAGAAGAGTGATTCCTGTGCGACTCACCTTGTCTGACCTCCTGGTTTTTAAAATGCTCCTCTAGTTTGCCTTTCAAAATGCCTCCCAGCTCCTCAAAGTGTTCATTGTTCAGGCACCCGTCTCCCATCAGCTCAACGCACTAAGAGTGACGACATTAATTAGAATAACGCACACACCAAACAATTAGCATTTTCTATTTTTACAGAACAGAACCCAACTGAACAGTTCTGGTGGACGCAGACTGCAGAACAAACACTGAACTAGATCACAGTGTGAATTACCTTGGCAAACGAGTGCATGATTTCTGACAGCACGTCCGAGTCGGGTTCGGTGCCGATGGCTTTGATGAGGGCGTCACACATGAAGTGCCACATCTGAGTGAGGTATTCTGGGCCTCTGACGCGAGCGCACTCCAGCAGAAGAGGCATGGACTCGGCGGCCGCCACTCGCACACGTCAAGACTGAGTTAAGGATGCTAACAGTCTCTCAACATACTTCTGAAATAGTACAAACAACTCCAGATCCACAAACAAGATCTGCGCAAACCAGGAGCATCGCTGCACACAATAAGACGAGCGTGATAAAACATTAAATGGCATAAATCAAAATGTTACAGAATGAAATGTCGAACATGAGTCCAAATCCCCCAAAGCTTATGTTTTGATTATCATTCAAATCGGGATGAAATCTTGACAAAAACATGATTTATTCAGGGGGCCATGAAAGTTGTGAATGACAATATGCGCTGGCAACTTTTATCACTGCCGGGAAAAGTTGAAAACTGGTAAATTTACTGAAATTAAAACCAATTAATCAGCCAATATTTTTGCGATCATCAGTTGTGAAACAGATTAATTTCTAAAAATCTAAACTGGAAATGTGTGTGCAAAATTGTGCATTTATTATTTGAGAATGCTAAACTACATTTTATACCATCTAAAAACATTGTAAAATCTAGATATCAGGATTGGTTGATCTTTAAACTGCAAAACGTACTGAAGACAAGTCATTTTAGTCTCTTGAAGGATATCATCATGGAAGTAGAACTTGAGCAGAGGGACCATCAGCTTAACGACTTGCTCCGTATACTCGACGAAACCTTCCTTCAGCTCTTTAGCATAACACACCTGAGGAAAACAGACAGAAGAAATTCAATCTTTCAAGTAATTCAAAGGAACATTTTCACTATAACAGTCCAGTAATCTGGTTAGTTGCAAGGCACAAAATTGCAGGGCTGGGAACCGATTCCAAAAAGAATCAATACCTCGATTCTGAGGCTTTGGGAATCAAGAGTCGATTCTAAAGATTCAATCAAGGGGAATCGACTCCTCTGTAAGAGCCTTTTATAAATTTCAGAGCTAATCATTCATTCTCCTCTCCCTCACTATTATTGATTGGAAGCCTGATTCATTTCCACTAACAGTTTAATTTGTTTCAATTAACTGGTTTTAAAAAATTTAAGATTTAGCAGGTCTTACTCCATTGTGTAATGCGTAACCTAGAATGATTTCTAACTGCGTTGTGTCACGCTGAAACATTCAATTAATAACACATGCGAACATAGCTAATTATTACTCTTCAATGATGTTTGCGGTCAGTTTGATTCTGTGGTCCTGCACGTCGAACTTGTCCACTATAGGCTACTCAGTTTGTGTCAATAGTTTACATTTTTGGACAAGTGCATTTTTGGTGCTCTCAAAGCACACAATACAAACATTGATGCGTTCTATATGTCTAAAGCACCTTAAAGTCTTATAAACCATGATTTAGCTTTAAATTGTGAAAATGGCTTGTACATAATGGAAACTTGAGCGCCGCTCGGACTACAGATGCATTCACAATAGAGTGCGGATCGGGCCGAATTTTTTTGTCCGAGCCCGGCCCGCGTCCGACAGAGCAGTAACCGAACCCGACCCGAGCCAGACAGGCATAAAGATATTTATGTCCGAGCCCAACCCGAGACCGACAGTTAAAATCCCATTTTTTTTCTCATACTAATGACACATGTGCGTTTGTTTGTGTGGAAAGCCTGCTTTTATTAAGCAACTGTAGGAAGACATTCGGAAATGTCAGCAGGATGAGTGCATCAGCGCGCACGGAGAAACAAGCGCACTTAACGCAGGCGCGCATGCACGTGTTTCGTTGTCAAGGCTACATAAACAAATTTCCGCACACAGGAAGACCGATGTTATGGTAATATTTTACATGTATTTTAAATCACAAAAACGAACGTTTGCATCACGTGAAAGCATCAGACACATTGGCTACCAACATAAGCTGTTTTAAATTTAAAATGTTCAATGCCATATCGCGCTGATGTGACCGAGCCCGACCCGAATCCGAACAATTTCTAAATATCTGTCCGAACGCGGCCCGTCGGGCTCGGGTCGGGTATCCATCCTCTAATTCACAACCTTGCAACAATTGAACAAATACATAAAGTAATAAATCATTTCCATTCAACTTTTGTTCCGACATAAAAATAAAAATTTGCTAATGGTGCACACCGTCTCCCACTTGTTCCGACCGGGACGGTACGTGGGAATTTTTGCAGTTCAACTGTGAAGCTGCACTTACGCGTCGCCTTTTTGTGTGCAATGCTGCTCCGCGGTCTGCTGTGTATGTGTGCGTTGCAGAGCCGCCCACAAGGCAGCCTTTCAGGAACTACATCACACAACAAAGTACCGTATTGTGTGCAAAAAGGCAAGCGCCAGTCAATTTAAAGTACACGCTTAATGGTCCCATGAAAACCAGACATTCGGACGCCCCAGACAGTTCGTAAAAAGTGGACGTTTGGTCACCCTATGATACACAGGGCAACTTTGAGCAATGTTGCCGTCAACGGGCAACCAGATATAAATTAAATGCATTGCCCAATTTCAATGGGAAAGTGCCTAAGCAACAATCGCTCAGTAAGATTGCTCAAAAAGTTGCCCTGGGTATCATCACCTTAAGAGTTTGCTTTTGTTGCTGGTTAAACTGCGTGTCTGAGTGGTTTTCCATCTCACCAGCATCTGGCATGCCGTGGCTTTCTCCTCCAGTCCGGCGGTCTTGATGCCAAAACTCTGCTGGTCTCCGAGATTCACAAACTCCCACCCATCATCTTCAGACATGTTCTCCATGTCCTGAGCTGAGAGAGCCAGAGGAAAAGGAGAGTTACTAACACCCAGTTCAATCCATGTTAAATCACTAAGCTAACACTGTTACAACAATAACATTAGTGGAAGTCGGAATATGCACTAGGACTCTTACTATCAAGGAGAGCCACTTCAGGTTTGATGGAGGCCGTCTTCATCAGCGGACCCATCACCACAGGCAGGTACTGCTGAAACTCCTTCCCAAGGATCTTACACATGCGCGCCCATGCCGAGATCATGTAGGAGATCTGGAAGAGCAAGAGGAGCTCAATGACACAAGAGAAACTTTGGAATCAGGATCATAATTGTTTGGTTTTTGCTGACCTGTGGGTCATCATCCTCTAGGTCATTGAAATCAGTTTGTGTCTTCAGAAGGAGCTGCATCACAGCTGAAGCATCCGGCATGAACTACAGGAGCAAACAAACAAAAGGGTTGCATGGACATAAATCAAATGTGCTGTTCAGAAGCGCCACACTGGCAAATTTCCTCTATTCAAAAGTAGTCAAAAGCGACTGGGATTACATGAGATGTATTCATGTGTCAAAGTTACATTAAAATAAATGCAAATGAAAAGAGGTACTAAAATTATCACCAAAAGTATTAAGTTTATATTTTAATTTTACTTGTGATTTCTGTTTGTTTAATTTTAAAATAGGTAGAATTTTTTACATTCAATATTTTAATAAAATAAACTGATAAATAAAAAGAAATTAAAATCAAATATATAAATAAAACATCAAGTAAAAAAATAAAATAAGATTGAACAAACTTAATTCAGACACATCCAAAAATCATAATACAAAAGTGTAAAAAAAAAACACATGCCAGTGACCACAGCTATATTGATACATTTTTATTAAATTCAAAAATGTATCTTTCTTTCCTGTAATACCATGCCAGCTGTTCATAGCCAGAGTCCAGTTTAGAGATTCAATCCTAAACCTTTTAAATCTTAAATTCTCAAAAAACCTTAACTAAATTTGAATTTACTCGTTTTATTTTGTTTATGCTTTTGAAAAGGTTTTTAACCAATTTCCTCAAAGTGGTAGAATGATTACGGCCAAAATAATGAATCAAAATAAAGAAATCACTCTTATTTAGTTGATTTACTTTAAATCACTTGAACTTCCTAATGGTCCATTTTATTAACTTTAAAAAAAAAGAAAAGTTTTTCCTGATCCGTGCCCCTAAAGCCCCTCCCCCCCACACACACACACACACCTTGTCTTTGCCCACAGCCAGGCCGATCAGGCTGATGCACTCGATGGTTTTTCCCCGGAGCAGCCGGAGCTCCTTCTGAACGGCGTTCTCCACGATGTGTTTGAGGGAGGGCATGAACAGGTCGTAGTAGGGCACAAACTTCTCCTCTGCGGTATCAGCCACTGACGCGATGGACGTCACAACCTGCTCCAGAACCAGTTTAGTGCCTTTCTGGATCAGCTGGAAGAATAAAAACCAACATTACAGAATTAAGTGACCAACATAAACCTGATTCAGTGTAAAACAGCATCAAACTGCATGCAGGAGAAGTTCTCACACTGTCAAACCATTTGTGATCACACAACTCAACACCTCCTAACATCTGAAATGAGGTTCAGCTGAATTTCAATTCAAGAAACATTCATTTCTGAATTGAAGTTTAACCGAGCCTAGCCCAGATCAAACTAAATCTCACCATGTTAGCTTTGTGCACCTAACAGAAGGGAAAACAGACGTGACTGTGAAGCTGCGGTTTTCACAAGACAATAGGAGAGTTAAACTCATTAAAGGAGCAGCTTGGGATTCAAACTCCCTTTAACCAATCCAATAAATGAACTGAAAGGGATAGGAGCACCTCCTGAAGTTTGGCGACCATGATGACGTGGAGGTGTTGGACGAGGCTGTCCAGATAGGGGATGAGGAGTGTTTTGGGACAGTCCTCTGTGAAGTTAATGAGGGCGGCAGCTGCGTGGGCCTGGACCCGAGGGTTCGACTGATCCTCCATGGTCTGCAGGAGCGCTGAGATCACCTGCACCACGCAGAAATGACAAACAAATCCTTTAAAGGGGTCATTGGATGCAAAATTCACTTTTATATGGTGGTTGTGTCCACACACTGCAAAGACTAATTTATATGCAAAAAAATATAAAAAAACATTATCCTTAAAAAGTCTAAACTCAAGCGGTTTAGATTTTCTTAGCAATAAGATGGCATTAAAATAATAAAAAGCTATAATACATTTTATAACCAATAAAAAAAAAATACTACTATTGTTTATAGTAGTAAAAATATTGTTTTTAAATTCCAACATGCTTTGATAGATAGATACAGTATATATATATATATATATATATATATATATATATATATATATATATATATATATATATATATATATATACACACACACACACATATATATTATATATAACTAACAATTAATAAATAAAACATGTTCAGGGCCTAAAATTTAAACCGGTGTTGGCTAGTAAAAAAAAAATAGATATAACTATAACAATGGCCAGTTGACTGGTAATGTTTTTATGAATTGTAACAGTGCAATGTTGTGTGAATGTGAACAAACCTGAACGATGCTCGGGATAGTTAACGGGAGAGTGTTGCATCGTCACGAAAGGTTAAGCCTTGCAAATTTAACAATCGTTTTATATGATGAACAGATTTAATTTAGGCTTTTATTCACAAACATTGATCAGCAAACAAACAGAAGCTCAACCGAACCGGTTCGACACGCAAGAACAAACCTCTTTCAGAAGCTCAAACGTGCTGCGTAACAAGAATTAACGTCATTAGTTCTCACAATTCAAGCAAACATGCTTGAGCTTCTGTTTACCACAACTTATGTGCGAGTTGATGAATATTTATGTGAATGAAAGCCTAAATTCAATCTTTTCATCATAAAGCAATCAAGTCTCTTCAGAAAATGTAAACTAAACCAATTCATGTGGATTAGTTTTACATTAAAAAATAAAATCTTTGCGTTCTGAAGATGAACGAAAGTCTTTCAGGTTTGGAACAACATGAGGGCGAGTAATTAGACAATTTAAATGTGTGGGTGAACTATCCCTTTAAAGCGATTAAACTGCTTTGGAAGAGCAGGAACAGTGCACAGATCTACTTTCACTCCATTTTTTCCTTTCCCAATTATTACATGGAAAAGTACATGAACATTGTTAAAGAAATGCCTTGTGTTCACTGAAAAACAACATTTAGAAATCCAACAAAAATAAACTCAATACCTTGTCGTGAAATTTCTTCTGGAAGGTGGGGGCGAAGTCTGTGGCCATCTGTCCAATAGCGTTGCAGGCAGCGTAGCGGACCCTGGGGTGCTGAGAGGTTTGAATGAGGCTACGTTTAGCATCTTTACTTGCTTGTTCATACGCAAATGAAGTGGTGATTTACGGGCCATAAAAGAATTCTTACAGGATCCTGACAGAAGAGCAAAACGAAGCTGACGATCTCACTCAGAATGGCCTCCATCTGTTGGTGACATCCCTCGCCGATAGCAGACAGCGCCATCAGACCAGCGTGCCTGTACTTCCAATCCGCTGCGAGCAAACAAGACCGTTTACGTGAGTGCATTTATAGAAATATTACGATTTTTGTTCAATCAAAAGCATCTACTCACGGTTCTGCAACATCTGCATGATGTGCTGTTTGATCATGGGAAGGACGATCTTTCCTCCGAGTCCACAGGCAATCCTGTCCAGAGCGCTTTCACCCGCCACGGCATTACTGAACACCAGAAAAATCACATTTATAAAGACACAGAATCACTAACAAATAAGCATTGACAGGTATTTCAAAGCAAGAACGCCACACTCAGAGATCAAATCCTAGCAGGCTTCACAAGTAATGGGAAATTACAAGTATGAACATTTTTTTTCAGTGGTCAACTGTGGTGTACAGTGTTAAATATATAAAACTAACCGTCTTTTATGATGCAAACATTATTCTCACCTGTCAAAATCATCATCTTCTAGTTCATCAGCCATGGCCCAATCCTCATCCTCCTCCATATCCACCATCATACTCAGCATCTGAGGTACTGAAACATTCACAACACTGTTGAACTTCACAGCAGAGGACATGCTAGTGGCACTCGATGTCAGGCATCACATGACTGCAAGCAATCGGCGGTGCTAGGATGTAACTAGTTTGCATTGCTACAAACGTGACTCTGAAGTCACAACACCTCTCCAGTTTTTGAAATGCAGTATTTTTTTTTTCTACTATATTTTAAGCATTAATAATAGTAATACAGTAATCATTCGTAATTGTAAGTTGCAATCATTTAAATTGGCTTTTTTTTTTACATATTATTATTTTTGATTTACATATTATTATTTTTGATTTAAGTAATTTAAAATGGGGTTTTTTACTATAATCAAATACTAATAATAAAATTGATATTTTTTATAACTCATTAAATTTCTATTACATTATTTGTAAATCAATTTATACATTAATAATAATATTGTCATTTTAAATTTATACTTTTACAACTACTGTAGTATTTAACGATTGTAGTAGTAAAACAAATCAATATTTACACATTTTTATAACCATTAATAGTAATAAAAATACTACATGTAATAGTAATTTTTACTACTATAATCAATACTTCAGTAGTTGTAAATCAAATCAATACATTTATACATTTTATAACCATTACTAATTAACATTTTATTTACCATAACAGTAATTTAAATACAGTAAAAAAAAATCTATATTTCTGTCATTTACTCACCCTTATGCGAGTAATTGATGACAATTTCTCATTTTTGAGTAACTGACCCTTTAACAAAAAGCACTGAAACATGCAAAATTACTACTAGGGCTGCAGCTATCGATTCTTTTTGTAATCGATTAATCTAGCACTTAATCGATCGATTAATCTAGCACTTAATCGATCGATTAATCTAGCACTTAATCGATCGATTAATCGGATAAATTTGTGTTTTTAAACAACCAAAACAAATAATGCATAACGAAAATGATGTGGCTGTAAAATGATCAAGCATTTGGCTTTTATTACTCAAAAAAAAAAAAAGAAAAAAAAACTTATTTCAACTCCAACATTTGGCTTCAAAACTAGGCCCATTTATTGCAATTTTTACCCATTTAGTATAAGTGCCAACAATGTTCTATGCTCAATTACTTGGTAGCCAGTTAAAATGTCTTCCCCAAAAGTACGAGTGGATTTGAAGAAGCAGGCTGGGGAATTTCATTTTTTGTTGTTGTCTGTAACTATTTGGAAGACGTGACATACAAACAAGGTCTCGCAAAGACTGCAATACAATGTGTTCCTCCATCACGTCGCGGTGTATACAGTATATGCATGCTGAAATTATTATTGCGTGGCTACATGAAAGTTTAAGCATATGTGATGCATTTCCGCAATTGATCTGACTGGCGCAAGAGAGAGAACGAGGGTGCATGTGTGTGTCTGTCTGTGTGTGTGAAAGTGAAGGGGTTCACACACCGAACGCAACTTTAATTATTTGCGCGAGTAGATTACATAAGTCAGTGCAAAGACGCGAATAGACGCATCATTGCGAACGTCTTCCGCGCACGTTGAAAAATTTTAACTCGAGCGAATGTTTAAGCGGCTAACTAGATGCGATAGACGCGTATTTGACGCTCTATTCGCGTTCGGTGTGAACACACCATTAGGTTAATGTTTCAGTGACGCTTGGTGAGAGCATGGAGTGGATGTTTTCGGTTCAGATTCTGAATCATTGAAGTCGTACTGTTGTGGTATGCCAGGTCTACTTCGCAGTAGACACATTGCACCTTGTTCTCTTCCTTTTTAAGTATGTAATGATCCAAACTTTAGACATTCTCTGCCGTTTATGGACATCTTTACTCTCCGCCATCGCGCCAAATAAATTCAAAATGTATCACGCGCTATAGTATAGATCCGCGTATAGTGAATTACATTTTACATAGGAATTTAACGAGGCCTCGAGGAATTTTTGTAATCGAGTAACTCGAGGAATCGTTTCAGCCCAAATTACTACATATGCAATAAAACGTTTGTCAAGTCTGGCTAAACTCGTGCAATTCATTGTTAAACCTATCAAACTACTAACATAAGTTAGCAAAACGAGCACTTGTGTGTTCAGTGCGAGGAAGTGAAAATGCTACAAGTTAATTTGCATGGAACAGCACACAGACTGTAGCTTCGATGAAGGCATTTAGCACTGTAACATAGGAAGTGTTAAACGCCTCTTACCGCTCTGAGCAACGATGTTGGTGTGTTTTCTCAGCATGGCAGCAGCAGTTTCAGAGAGCGTGACAATGACTTCCAGAGCCAGCTGACGCTGCATGTTTGTGAGGTTGGTGTCCGCACACAGCTGGTAAAAGAAAAATCAGCATTCTGCATTTCTTTCAATCATCTACATGAAGGCATTGAGGCCGTTTAGAGTGAATATTTGCAAGGTTTCAGCCTTAAGCTTATGAAAACTTGTTTCTGCAACCGGGCTATGGAAGGTGCATGAAAATGGCAACTCCCAAGCATTAAATCGCAGAGATAAATATGTGCCTGTCAAATAAAACCTCAAGAATCAGCACAGACAAGCCGTCTCAAGGAACCACCAGGCATATCTGAAGAGGATAAATTATATTTATAATATATATATATGATGCATTCATAATAAAAGAAAATTCCTACTGGTCAAGATAAAATATAAGAGTTTACCTTAAGGCTCAGTTGGAGAGTGGCTTCCAGGTTTGGTCTCAAGTATTTGGGGGCGGTGTCTGCAATTTCCACCAATGACTTCAGCACGGAGTCGTCACCAGCATAACAGGATTCATTCACCGCCTGATTTGGGAAAGAAAGATTATTTTAGTGCACTTTATCAACTCTAGGGTTTTTTTTCTAGTGGTTTAGATAAATTATCAGCCCCACTATATAAAAAGGCGAGTAATTTTCACCCATATAATCTTGTACTCTAGTAAATAAGATTGTTACGACACTTCAGACCTAATGTACGGATCCAATATATTATTACACATCCGATTTTCTCCCATCAGTTTACATTCACTAAAGACATAACCGACAGAGTTTACAAGCATACTTACCAAAATTGCATTCTGACAATTGTCAGATACAATAACTCAATTCTGGTGTTTTAAATTCAAGTCTTGTGCTTGCCAGTTTAAACATTCAAGTGATTTTTAAACCATTCAAGTCTTAACCAAGTGAAAATGATAAACTCCATCAAATGTCCTGAGCATCTTTTCACACATCAGACAGTCCTTGATGCTTTCCATTAAATTACAGCAAGTAGACAATAACGCAAACAATGAAGATCCATAAAAGTGCAATGTTGACTAGAAAAGTGTTCATATGTACATATTTTGCCTGCCAGTTTAAACTTGGCAAAATGACGCATTCAAACGCACAAAGCAGAAACTAACAAGCAACCTTCAGAGCAATAAAACATCAAATGTGACAAAGCCCATATTCTGCAGTATTTGAAGTGCAGAAGTCCGAGTGGTTAAGAGCACGTCACCTGTAGTATGCCGGGAAGAAGGTCTGAAAAGTGTTTCAACAAAGCTGTGTTTCCCTCATTGGACAGGATGAAGGACGCAGCGGCACGCGCAGCCAGGGTTCGAATCTGAAATAACAAAGTTTAAGATTACAGGGTATACAGGGCTTTTAAAAATCAAACGTAAGACTCAAGACCTTTAAGGCCCTGCACAAAATGAATACCATATTTATAATAAAGTAAAAGAAAACTCAAAATAAATCATGTTTTCAGATTATTTGGCACACATTAAACTGCAAGTTAGGAAACCTCCAAGTTCAACCATGTTTTACAAAATGAATACCATATTTATAATAAAGAATCTGAAAACATGATTTGTTTTGAGTTTTTTTTAATGTTGCACACATTAAACTGCAAGTTAGGAAACCTCCGAGTTCAACCATGTTTTACTAAATATATAAATACTGAAAGTTACACATGTATATTATTGGAATGATTGTACTTGTAAAACCTCAGAGAAGCCACAAGAGTTTGGCGAATTATCATGTAGCAAAAAAAAAAAAAAACATTTGATGCATAATGCGGCTCTTTAATTATAAGCCTAAAAAACAGGGCTATTACCATTTAGAAATGGCTATGCTTCACTATTGCTGGCTGCTCATTCAAAAAGTTGAAGGAGATACAATATCCACTCTTACAGTCATCTAAAACAGTGGTTCTCAAACCTGTCCTAGGGACCCCTCGCCACTGCACATTTTGCATGTCTCCCTCACCTAACACACCTGATTCAACTTATCAGCTCATTAGTACAGACTGCAAGACTTGAATTAGGTGTCTGATGAGGGAGACATACAAGATGTGCAGTGGTGAGGGGTCCCTAGGACAGGTTTGAGAACCACGGATCTAAAACATTACAATATAAACACCATAAAGTAAAGATTGTTTATTTATCTACAGTAGGTTTTTACAAGCCTGTAAAATGTGCAACAGTTTTGACTTTGAATGTGCAGCACTGTTTAATTCAATTATCAGCTTTTGAAGTTTAATGATCACAGGCTTGTTCTAAAATGTAAGATTTTATGACCTTAAATTTGATCAAACTGAATGCAAGCGCCAGTGGGACTCCTGAATTAGTCACTTATCGTGAACAAACGTGTAAAAAAAGCAGGTACTAAACAAGACACTGACCTGTGGGTTTTCCTGATCCTGCATACACTGAACCAACATGCGCTTGATCACTTCCATGTAATGCTGCTGCTGATTGCCAAAGATACCGGGGAAGTTCCTGTACGAGGAGGAAACAAATGACTCAGATAGAGATACAACCGTACTTTTACAGAATAGTTTGAACGAGATTAGTTATTAGGCTATAGTTGATTAGAGTAAAAATCCACGCACCAGAAAATATGCAGCGCTGCTTCTCTGAGGCCGACGTCCTGAGAGTTGACCGAATCGAACAGGAACTTGAGGATCTCTGGCCACTGATTGTTGCCGTCATCATCTTGAGATAAAAACAGAAGGTATTAGATAAGCCTCTACACTAGAGGGTGACACGGGAGTGGATTTTTAAAACTCCCGTCCCATTCCCACAAAAAAAGAAAATCCCATCCCAATCCCAGAAGAATGACTCCCATTCCCTCCCACTCCAGATGTTGTGTTTTTTTGCCAAAATCTGTCAGTTACAGTAAAAAAACAGTACAGATCACAGCATGCCCACCTTAGTTTAACAAACTAAATTTGGGATTTTTCTTCTCTTATTGAACGGAAAGCCAGCTTAAACCATGCACACATTCAATTTCATGTAAATCATCCATGCAACCACACACCACGCCGTCTTTCTCAATTCGTAAATATTGGTTACTTCATCCCACCCAGAAATGTCTGAGCACAACTGAGGTGTCATTTTCCGACAGTAGTTGTTGCAGTGTGGCTTTCATGTCTGAATCCATTTCGATTATGATTTTTGCGGCTACAAACTGCATCGGGAAGCCTTCTCTTATATTATTAGTGGTTGGCATTGACAATTTTGGCATACCAAGTTGGTGCATTACCACCACTGACTGTTACGGGTGGAGCACGTCATTCACATAACCAGCCACACCAAAGCAAACAGGAGCCCATAAAGAGACAGGGCAACTAGAATGAAGTTTAAAATGTAACCATTTAGTTTACTTTGATAACCAACTTTATACACAAATATACCGTTTATATGTGTTATGATACCCAGTCCCGCTGACATTTTTTCCTGTCCCGTCCCAATCACGTGATTAATAGTGATTTTGTTTCCCATCCCGCGGGATTCCTGAAAAAGGAAATGTCAACCTCTACACCACTCGGTGTGGCCAAACCAAGCTACGGGTCAACCAAAAGCAAACTGACCGATGAGATTTCGGGAGAGCTCCGCAGCAATGTCGCAGACCTTCTTGCGGATGTTGGAGCAACCGTCGGACTGGATCCCAGTGAGCAGCTCGGTCTTGATGGCCGTTTGCATATCAATGGTCAGACTGGGATAGACCTCCTCGAAAGACGAGGACAGCAGGCGTCGCAGCAGAACAGCTGCCATCTGTTTCACCTGTGGAGACACACTTAGAGCTTTAGACCGTTCCTGTAACTGATCAACCTGCACTGGGAGGGACATGCTGTGCAAATAAAGCCAGTTTCCCATCCAGGTGGAGATTCAGTCTATAAAAGCCTCTAAAGAGCATTTTGATTTAAAAACTGTGCAATAATGGTGCATGACTGTGCTATGTGAAGCATTATGGGAACATAATTGGCCAATAAGCATTCAGGATCAAAACTGTTTAACAAAGTGGCCATGGTAGTCATCACAAACGCTTAAGTTACCTACTTAAGATCAAGAAAACACAGAACACGAGGACTTTTGCAAGTAGACCAATGCACTCTAGTGTCACAGATCTATAAATATCAGAGGTCAGGAGAGCAAACGAGACAGTAGGTGAAGAGGACGTAAAGAGCTCAATTAAACGCATCAGATGAGAAACAGGATGTGGTCTTTTGAGTAAGAGCATGAGATTGTCATCTTGACATTTGGGTGGTTAAAAATAGTTAAATATGTTTATCTGCCGCGCTCGAAACGTCACAACTCAAAACTGCTTTAACTCAGGGTTATCCATACTGTTCTGTGTCTTGATTAAACATTCACCCAAAATGTGTAATTCATTGTCTATAAAATGGTGATTCAGCCCTAGTGTACACCTCTGAGACCACTACTTAGGGCTGCCTGATTTATGGAAAATGGTTGTGCTTTTTGATGGTTATTCAGAATTAGATGAAAAACTTAACTAAACCAATGAGAAATGTTGCCTAGGCAAGTAACAAATAAGTTAAAGCACTAAAATTAGCAACTGAAAAAATAAAGATAAAAGCAAGCCTGAATAGTCATTTTAAAAAGGCACAAAATTACTAAAATTAAAATCAGAAAATCTAAAACTAAAAGCAAAACATATTTATAATTGCTATTTAAAAAACTCCAGGTTTGCTGTGCTTGTTGGTAGGGTTGAAATTTACCAAAATCAATTAAATTAATAAAACTGATCATTATTACCGAATAGAAAAAACTAAAGAAATATTACTATTGTAATATTTCACTATGAAATCTAGCATTTAACAAAAACAATAAATTTACAGTTCAACTAAAGTTACAATAATATTTATGCCAGTCTTAATATATTTAGTAGGGATGCTCCGATCGATCGGTATTGGCCGATAATCACATTTTATGACTCGATCGGTACTCACTAAACTTAGCCGATCTCTCACTTAGCCGTGAGAAGGTACATGATGCGTGGGGACTTAAATGATTTGGCAGTCATGTCATCACCGGTGTGGAATTACTTTGATGTGTCGAGAAACAATGAAAAAATGACCTATTTGCCGTGTAGGTTTCAAAGGAATCTCATGTGGAGGAGCGTTGTCCTCCAGAGACATCGCCTTTCTGAAGAGTTTCTTCGCTCGCTCAGTCACACAGCGCCGCTCGCTCAGAACGCCCACAGTGACGCGCTGGTTAGGAAATATGTGAAATAAATTGGGCTGCCCGTGCACAACTAAAGTTTTTTTTTCTAGTTGACTAAGTAGTTCATTTAAGCCATTAGTCTAATCGCATATTTATATTAATTTAATTACTTAAATATATATGGGAGAAAATACTAAACCATAATGAGCGTTATCGTAATATTGCATATTCCGCATGTCAAGCGCATGCATGAAGCTTCCACAAAGAACCGGTAAAAGTACTGTTCATGCAGCATGATACATTTTAGCGGTTTATTAATAAACTAGTGTTTTCTGTTTGGCCCTGTAAATAAAAGGGTATTATTTTTTGACAGTGTGTGCGGTTTCGTTTTCTTAAGTAACCGGTTCAAGAACCGTTTAAGCACCGGAACCATTTAAAAAATACCGAGTAGGTACAGGTATTGGATAAAACCCAACCGATACCCAACCCTATTTAAACGTCAGACCACTCCGCTTTTCTCACTTAATACATGCATGTGTGCATATGGGGAGGGGTGCGATTTTAGAATAACACCCAGCTATCTTCGAATATTATTTTAGCTTGAAACGCCCATCCATTCTAATGAGTAGCATCAAACTACTCCAATTTGTTCTTTTAGGAGTTTAAATTATTTATTTATTTATTTTCCTGCTCAGACTTGTATTGGACAAAGTTTAAGTTACATCAGACTACATCCGTGATTACATGTTTATGTTGTCCTCCAAGATTACTATTGGACAATGTTTAATTAAACCTTGTGGGCTGCATCAGACTGCTCCATTTTGTTTATATTTATCTTTGTCTTATATTAAGTATCGGTATCGAGAGCGGTATCGACCGATCACCATGACAAGAAATCGGCTATCGGTATCGGCTGCAAAAATCCTGATCGGAGCATCCCTAATATTTAGTGATGCATTTCACCCTGAAACACGGCGCATATTTTAAATTAAATCTCAGCCTTTAATTTAAACGATGATTCATGCAGCACTACCCTAACTCAACCACGAATTGTGAAAAAATGCTGGCTTTAAAAGAGGTTTATACAGGGTTAGGTGTGCTGTGAAAGCCCATCGGCCCTTGTAAGGCCTCGACTATAATGCAAGGATTCGGACCGGCGCAGGTTAGGCTCATCTTGAGCAATCAGTTGTTCCAGGAATTGAATTCTACACTGGTGTAAACAAGGTCTAGTCTGAACAACACCAGAGGCTCCATTTAACCTCACCCACTCACGGTCAGCACAATGCCGTTACTAAACTACTTACAACATCTGACTACAAGACAACGGCACACCGTCTGACCCTGAGAGAGCCGGTATGGGGAATAATGGACGTGTAAACAAAGCACTTTCTGCCTCTTTAAAGACAATGCATAGTCTAATTGGATGCCTGGAAAAGCTACCAAGCATGATGACAGTAAACAGACTCTCACGAACCTCCTCAGCAGCGGCTGCATCACGGATGGCCTGCAGTAAAAATGTGATCTTCGTCTGACCGGGGATGGTGTCGTACGCTTCCTGCAACAGCAAAGAGGAACAGTTACTGGAGGGCATCACATTATATAAATGACTTCATTTACAAGACAGCCAAACATCAAAAGGTTTATTTTACTCAGAAAGGGTCACAGCTTTAAAAACACAAGTATGTTTCAGGCGGATGAAACGGACAGTAACTTGGTTCTTGTGAAAGTTGCATGAGTCAAAAAGATTCTTGGAGTCAGTTTACGAGTGACAAATAGACGTGGTTATGAACAGCATGTCTGGAATGAACAGTGCAATGGGAATTTGCACACAGATTTAGTCAAAAGGAAATCATACACACACCTTTATACCTGCTGCTTACACAAGAGATTGTATTGTGGAAATATTTGCAATTAACAATCTCATGGCAGACACACAAGAGTGGCATCACAGCTGATTTCCAGTGGCCAGTCCTGTCATGCAGTGAGTCTGAGTCAGTTTCCGCTCAGCATTAGAGGCATGCTGGTCATGTATTGTCTGTGCTAAAGGAAAGTGCTGACGGATGGCAGAGATGAGAGATAAGACTCAATGACCTGTCCTGATCCACATGAGCTCGGTTTGAACTCCACACAGCAGGGGTTTTTAGCACAGATAAAGAAGCTCCTAACAAAAGACCAGTGGAACACGTGCCAATGCGGCCCGAGTTTTGGTGGGAAAATTCGAATTTGCAGAGAAATCTGGAACGCTGGTGAGCTTCCATGTTTCAAAAGTCGTTAGAAGTGCCTATTTAAAATAATGAAGAACGTTAAATCTAAACGGTTAAATACTTATCCATGACCCAAATCCAAGGTGTTTCCATGACATGACAGTATGAATAGGCATATTTTGTGATAAGCTCACCTCATCGCGTGAAGATGGGTGTAAAGTTACGGTTTAATGAGTGAAATACAAGACTCGCCACAATAGTGACAATTAACAGTTTTTAAATATTCATTATTCTACTGGAAAATGCGGTTTGATTATCTCTAACGTTACCCGATATGTAGGAAAAAAATATGCAAAGTACAAAGAGACTAATCAGGTTTTGTTTGGGTCGTCACCTAACGTTATAGTGTTCACCACTCTGACCGGCAGATTTCGAAATTTAGACGCAAATGTAACTCGTTTAGCTCTAATACCCTCACAGAACCGACACACCGATTTAACGACACTTTTGAGCAACTCAAGCCGATCTGAGCGACACCTGCGCCCGGTTAGCAGCGCCACAACAACGGCTCGAATAATAACGCAAAAACAAAAACGTTAAAGCGGACGTTGAAAGATTAGGAGGGGGGTCGACAATAAGGCGTTTTAAAACCGAGACGGTACACAAAATCGTATAAATCAATGTTTGAATGCTAGTTAGGCCACGTTGATACGCAACACACTACCGCGCTGTCCCGATTCACAAACGAATCGCTCATTTGAACAGATTCCTTAGAATGCTTCGCTCGAACCGATCCGCCAAAGGTTTGGCTGATTTCGGAATATCATACTTCTTGCATTACGTCTGCAATATATTTAGATAGCATAAATAGTACGATTGACATTTAAGTACGCTATTCCTTATTCAGCCTTTGTAAGACACTCGAGTGGAGTGAAACAGAAGTAGAAACAGGCTTAGCCGAACTTGTAAGTTATCTTAATACATTTAAGCACCAATATGATGAAAAACAACAGCAATTTGATGATTTTTAATTTTCCAGTCAAAATCTCACATGAAATAAAATGGCCAACTTAATTTATACAATTATTTGATCCCAAGCACACATGTACTATGATTAAGTAAAACTAGTTTAATTTTTTTTTTTTAAAGTAAACAAGATTTAAGTCGATCGAAATATTCATATATTGTATACCCAAAATATAAAGAGCAACACGTCGAAAAATTGAGTGATGCTAACTCAAAAGAATAGATTGATTTGTTTCTAGAGTCGGCTCGTTGAAACGTATCGACTCTGAAAAGATTCGGAGCCGCATAGCAGCAGCGCGCGCTTCACACGTGTGCTGGGCCAGAGCGAGGCTGAGGGGCCCGCGCTAAAACTGCGGACCGAGCTCGAGACGAATACGTTACGTTTCCCTTCACACATCCACACAAAGCGGTCCCGAAACGACTCTCATACCTCTGATTGCTTCCTGACGGTGTTGTCAGGGCTCATCAGGTTGCTCAGTAAGAGGTAGAACTGCTGCTGCTCCGCCATCGCTGCTGGATTCAGAAAGAGAGACGAGCGAATGAAAGCCGGCAGGGGAAACGACCTCTGACACCGGACGGTATGAATGGAGGGACGCGATTGGCTCGTAATGCACCGTCTCCTCGCCGCTGATTGGCTCACGCTGTTGAATTAGATTAAATGACTGGCGTGTTTGGTGCGTTGGGAAGTCAGTCATCGTGACGCACATATAATTCAGCTGCGGATCATCCCGTTGGCTGAGGAACGCGGGTAAAATAAAAATGGGTGGAGTCTAGATGAACGCAATGATGTCATTGCAAAATAAGTGTGATTGACCGTAAACGCGGGAATTCATCAGTCGTTATTCAAATGTACGTTTTTTAGATGTTTTTTGTAAGTTATCCCCTGTATAATCTTTTTTATTTTATTGTTTTTTTTCCTGTTTCGTTTGATGCTATTATGAATGTAATAGATAACAGTTGAATGCATTTTGATCCTCTGTATGTGTATGTTGTTATTGTTCTGTTATGCAATAAAAAATAAAAATGTATATATATATATATATATATATATATATATATATTCAAATTTGCAATTGTAATATATAATAGTTGAATACTGTGATCCTCTGTATGTGTGTGTTTTTATTGTTCTGTTATGCATATATATATATATATATATATATATATATATATATATATATATATATATATATATATATATATATATATATATATATATATATTCAAATGTGCAGTAGTTAAAATAATATAGTAAGTAATAAAATAATTTGGTTTGTTTAACTTAACATTGAAGTATGCAAAGATACAGAATATCTATAGCTTCGAATTAGTGAGTGGAAGAGTTTTATCATAAATAATAGTAATTTATTATAAATAGGCTAGTTAAAGTCTGTTTTCTCATCATTAAAAAAATGATTCAGTGGTTTTCACATTGTTAAAATATGTGTGTAACCAAAATAGTCAAATGTTTGTTGTAATTTATTTTTTATTTTATTTAAAAAAATTCTGCTTCAAAATCCTGTTCAGTAATTTTGAGGCCTGTTTTGTATTGTTCGAAATGAATTAAGGACACTGAATGATGAAGGATAGTTTACGTATGGCCATTTCACAAACGTGAGATGTCAATGCATGATTGTTGCAATCTATTCATTTAAAAGGTAAGCAGAATATGTGTCATTCTGCATAATAAGAATATCAGCTATCTGGCATATTGGGTCAATTTTATGGATCTTTACGTTGTGCTTTAGAAGTCAACGGGAGACAAATATTGGTAAAATCATAACATTTCATAAATGCATGTTTTATATAGCTTCGCCAGCTCTACTAACATTTGTATTTTAATAAAAGTAATGGTAAGCATCTAGCTGAACATGTGAAATTATGGGGAGAATGAGGTTGCATGCTTTGGCCTGTGATATTTTATCATACCTTTTAACTAATAAACATACGACTTGTGCATCCTTGTGCAATACGACTGCAGTATTTTGAAGCTGAGAATGACATTCTGCTGAAGAAATAAAAACGTTCCCTTTATTTGGCCAGAAGAGGGCGCGAGAGAAATACAAAAGTTATCTGTTCACTTCAGTCACACGTAAACATTTCTAAATGCATTAAATTAGAGGGAAAAAGCCAAAGCAAGTATCATCTGTTCTCAAATGCTGTGCTTTTTATGATATGACAATATGGCTGCTTGTCTTAGCATTTGAAACCTCGTTTTGTCATAGGTTTTGCTCAAAAAAGTTACACAGTTTGATATTTAAACATAATCAGGGTTCATCACTCACATCAGGCTCAGAATTTGACATGTCAAAATGTTTGTTAACTCTTGAGCACAAGTAAATTAGACATACACCATAAATGTTTATGTTCAATTATTGTTTATTCATACTTTTATGGCTTCATTATGTTGTCAACAGCTTTTGTTTTCAAGCTCACAGCCTGTGACGGGATGCATTGGACTGACTTCTGGAAAAAGTGTCCAGTGTCTGTGTGTGTCCATAACGGTCACTTTGAGCCTTTACACACACTAGAACACAGGGCAAAAAACTAACTTTCTGCCGCATGGCCAGAGACCATTTTCAAGTACAGATATTCAAACCAATCAAATGTAAAATAACACGGCATAGTCTTCACTGTATAAATTAAACAGATTAATCTTTATTAAAGTAACAAAAGTTATTCAGTCAAGAGCACTGAGTGATTTTTTCTTTGTCTTTTAATGTTTGATTATTAATAACACAGACAGGGATATTAGTATGCAGTCACTTTAAGAGCTTATACACGGTTATTATATACTGACACACATGCGTTTTATTTCTCAGGAGGATACCTGGCAATACGGATATTTTCAAGCACAAGAAGACGTAAAAGAAAGTTCAATACAGGATTTCTGGGCGTGCAATTCGGATGTTTAAACTTCCCACACAAGAGCGCGAGTAACGAATTGAGTTTACTTTTGCGTCTTCTTGCTCTTGAATATTTAAATTGGTAAGGCTTAAACTTCACTGTCCCGAGCGTCGTTCATGATTGTTCACGTTCATGTTCTCACAACATTGCATTGCTAGAATTCATAAAAAACTTTACCAGCCAACTGGCGATTGACACCATTTCATATACTCGCCAACACCGTTTTTTTTTTTTTACTTGCATTTGGCACTATTAATTAATTAACTAGCCTAGATTTTCTGAAGTGAGTATATGTAATCCTTTGAAAACTCGCCATCACATGTTTCCATGCTGGGTAGTCACAAGCATGTTCCATGTAATTGATTGGCAGTTGCTAGGGTGTTCTAAGTGGTTGCTAGGGTGTTGTTAGGCAAGATGTTAGGCGTTTGCCACATGCAAGAGTGTTGTGGGTTAAATTTGAAAACATATGATTGGTTAAAATCACATTCCATATTTATTCTCATTAAAAACCCTGGCATTTGAATCAAATCCGCAGATCATTTGCCATGGATATGTGCGTGATTGATATAAAATAGATACATTCGCTGTAGGTAGCAGCTAAATGTGTGTAATGGCGAGTGAGATGTTTGTGAGCCAGTTCACATCTACTGACAGACTGGGTAAAGCGGGGTCTCCCACGACCCTTTGCGGTGTGGGATGGAGATGTGGAAATAGCACTCAGCGTTTTGGCAGCAGTCGAGTCCCTCTGGGGAAGTTTGGAGAGCGACCAAAGCGGAGTGGAAATAGAAGCACTGGAAAAGAAATAAGCATGCGTTCTTAAAAGTAAAACCACCCATCATGAATCATGCAGTTGAATATAGGTTAGTAAAAAAAATTCACTGTATGTACAGTTGACTTAATAAATCTACACAAAAAAATTTAAGTTTGTAACGCGGCTTAGGAATGCTAGGAACCATGCACAACTACTTATAATACTCAAGCCACATGCTAAATGTGCTAAAAACACTCAAAACACATTTTGCAACCACTAAAAAGAATGTAGGACTTCAGAGTATTCTGGCAACCACATAGCAACGTGCTAACACCTATTCAGAACAACTATGCCACCACATAGCAACACTCTGGCAACTTTCCAAAACAGCCAAGTAACTGCATAGCAACCCCCTGGCAACCACATAGAAATACTCTGGAAGTAACTCAAAACATAGATATGCAATAAAAAACAAAGATAACACCCTGGCAACAACCCAGAACATCCTAGTTATCGTATAGCAACCTGCCAAGCAACACCACAAAACATCCTAGCAACTACATAGCAACTTCCTGGCAACCATCCAAAACATCTTATTAACTGCATAGCAACACCCTGACAACTGTCCAAAACAGCCGAGTAACTGCATAGCAACCCCCTGGCAACCACATAGAAACACCCTGGAAATAACTCAAAACATAGAAATGCAATATAAACTACTCAGTACATTTTAGCAACCCCCTAAAAAACAAAGATAACACCCTGGCAACAACCCAGAACATCCTAGTTATCATATAGCAACCATGGCAAGCAACACAACAAAACATCCTAGAAACTACATAGCAACTTCCTGGCAACCATCCAAAACATCTTATTAACTGCATAGCATCACCCTGACAACCATCCAAAACAGCCGAATAACTGCATAGCAACACCCTGAAAGCCACATAGAAACATGCTAACAACCACACAGAACACCTAAGAAACTGCATAGTAACACCATGGCACCCATTCAAAGTATCCTGATAACTGCATACAGACACCCTGGCAACAACCTGTAGTACCCAAGCAACCTCATAGCAACAATCCAACACATCCTAATACAGAAAATGCATATACACCCTGGAAATAACTCAAAACATCCTAGAAATGCAATATGAACTACTCGTACATTTTAGCAAACCCCTATAGCAAACAAAGATAACACCCTGGCAACAATCTATAACATCCAAGTTACCATATAGCAACACCCTGGAAACAACAACCCAAAACATACAAGCAACCTCATAGCAACATCCTGACAACCATCTAAAATATCCTAGTAATTGCATACAGTAGCAACATCCTGGTAACAACCTAAAACATCTTAGTAACTGCAAAGCAACACCCTGGCAACACCTAAGCCACCGCATAGCAACACTTTGTCAACTTTCCAAAACAGCCGAATAACTGACTAGCAACACCCTGGCAACCACACAGAAACATGCTTAGAACAACTTAGAACACCTAAGCAACTGCATAGTAACACCATTGCAACCATCCAAAATATTCTAATAAATACATAGAAACACCCTAGAAACAACTCAAAACATCCTAGAAATGCAATATGAACCACTCAGTACATTTTCGCAACCCCCTAACAAACAAAGATAACACCCTGGCAACAACCCACAGCATCCTACTTATCGTATTGCAACACCCTGGCAACCACCTAAAACATCCTAGTTACTGCAAAGCAATTCCCTGACAACCACCCAAACCATCCTAGCAACTACATGCTAACAGCTACTCAGACCACCTAAGCAACTGCATAGCAACACCCTGGCAACCATCCAAAACATCCTACAACATAGAAATACAATATGAACCAAGATATCACACTCGCAACCCTCCAAAACATCTTAACAACTGCATAGCAACACCCTGGTAACATCATAGAAATGCACCAAGAACCACACATATTTTTAACACCCAGGAAGTTAATAATTCCTATTTGTGATCTGTTCTGATGTCTAATGGTATGTGTGTCCTTCAGAGACGTCTTCCGCACTCGTCCTCCACAGCTGCCCAGAACAGAGGGGCTCATGGGTATTATGTAAAGTGTGTGTAACATACGTGGGTGCATTTGGGAGAACAGGACTAACAGGAGGGGAAGTATTTTTGGATGTATCCAGGGGTTATAATAAAAATATTTTGTTGAATCATGTTCAGAGATATGAAACTATAAAGTGTGCTGCATATTTACTGTGACTCTCATATTCTGATCATTTCAGGTGTTTTCAGAGTATTATACTAGTAGACATTATAGTAAACTACACTAAGACAGTGCAGAGATGTTGTGCACAATTCAGAAGTTCAAAATCGCATACTCTCTTGAGTAGGTACTTATTTTGAACGAGTAATTACTTCACAGCCACTAAAAAAGTATGTTCTAGTATGAGTATGTGTAGTATGAGTACTATTATGGTAGTATAATATTCCAAATATAGGGAATAATAAATATATATATTATTTAAAACAAAGAAATAGGTCAACTTCAATGATCTGATATGCATGAGGACTTTGAGGTTTGAGGAAACACAAGGTGCATGGAAAAATCGTATGTAGATTGTGTCTCCAGATGGTGCACACCCTTTGGATGCTTGTTAGATGTGACAGATCAAAGTGTGTGTGTGATGGAAGAGACGATCCAGAGGAGAATGAGGTGTGTAAACATCACTAGTCCTGATGCGGAGTTCATCAAGGGTGGTTGTGGCATTTTATTTTTCCACTTATAATGTTAGTCAAGGTTTCTGGCACCAAATATAGTTGTAATTTAGTTCTTAACAACCATTTTCCACCTCCTTTCCCAAACATCCTAGCAACAGCAGAAAAATGCAAAAGGCAGGCATAACACACTGGAAACCACCCAAAACATCCTGGTAACCGCATAGCAACACCCTGGCAACAACCCAGAACACCACACAGCAACACTCTGACAACAATCAAAAAGTCAAGTCGTCACCTTTATTTATATAGTGCTTTTTGCAATACAGATTGTTTCAAAGCAGCTTTACAGAGATAACAGGAAAATAATGTTGTATTAATATTGTTAAATGTAAAAATTAAATGTCCCCAACTAAGCAAGACAAAAGCCAATGGTGACAAAGGCGACAGATCTTAAAAGTAAAAAGTAAAAAGATCATAAAAGATATTAGTAACTGCAGAAACATCCTGGCAACAGCTCAGAACATCCTGGTAACTGCATAGCAACACCCTGGCAACAGCTCAGAACATCCTGGTAGCCGCATAGCAACACCCAGGCAAAAACACAGAACACCCACAGCAACCCTCTGGCAACCAAAACATCCTGGTAACTGCATAGCAACACCCTGGCAACAGCTCAGAACATCCCGGTAACCGCATAGCAACACCCAGGCAAAAACCCAGAACACCCACAGCAACCCTCTGGCAACCAAAACCTCCTAGTAACTGCATAGAAACACCCTGGCAACAGCTCAGAACATCTAGCGATCACATAGCAACACCCTGGCAACCATCCAAGACATCCTCCTTCTGGTCCTTAAACAGGATGTTGCACCTTTAAAAGAAATTAATAACCTGTTATGATTGACAGTTTAAATGTTCTAGATGTGGGTGGTCATATGATAATGATATATGGTATAGCTACTCCAGATATGAGCCTGCGACTTTCTACCAACCAATCATTTTGCAGTATACCATTACTGTAACAGAAAGTTTATTTCACCCAGAACTGTCCATGCAGAATTTATTTGGTCAGAAAACACAACTACTTTGTATGTAGTTACAATAGAGTGCATTAGTCCAAAAAATTTGGCGCTTGTTCCAGAAGTTTTTTTGTTTTCATAATTTTTTAAGTTTTTAATTTTAAAGTAGTCTTCATTAAAAGAGTTAAGTCATGAAGACAATCAGCTATGGTGAATCACAACACTACAAACTTTGATTTGAAACAAAAAAAGTTGTAAATTGGACCAAAGGACAAGACTGCGTACTTTACGGCTTTAGAGATGGAAAAAAAACTACAATCCCATTTAGCATTGCGAACAGCATAACATAATTAAAACAGTGGAGAAATATAAAACTACTCATTTATAAATGTTGATTATATGTAAACAATATATTTTAAGTCGATTACAAGACTCGATTACATCATTTGCAACGCTTCATTGAAGTGGGCGGAGCTAAGGAGGGTTTAGCTATTTTTGACTCTGATTGGTGTAATTTTCTGTACAGCATCATGGGTAATGTAGGTTTTTCACCAGGAATTCTGCTGTTAAACAATTATTTTTGAAATAAGTTAAAATAATGCGGGCTGACAGATTCATCAAAAGCAAATACCATCGATAGCAACCACAGTATGTCTACTTTAAAGGTTATACGTCTACTTTATAATTAATCGTTCAAAATTAATTTCCTCATTGAGAAAATATAGAAAGTTTTTACTTCCGGGAACCCAACTGTTGCACTTCATATCTTCCAGCTGGAGACCTACTAATCTTAATAAATATTTGCTCTTTTTCAAAGAACCCCATTTCCCATCAAATGCAGATGAACCAGTTCGCCATTATCTTTGAGTTCACTTAAAAATCAAAGACAGGTGTGTTTGAGCAGAACTGGAGATAAACTCTCCATGAGGAGGATTGAAAGCTCTAGTCGAGCCTCCGACAGAGAGACTCTCAGCATGAAGAGCCTTTGAACGCCTTGACTTCACAGCTTTCTTCATCTCACACACACCATCATCAGACGGCTTTCCCAAATTATGATCCTGGATCAGCTTTCCTCAAATACTAAATCTCAGCATTTGTACTTCATGAGGATTTGCTGTTTATACTCTTTCACAGCTTTGAAGACATGATTGAATTATCAGTTTGACATATTGAACTTTGCCTTGGATGATTCTCATTAAATTCCTCATAATGAGGTATTTCGCTCAGGAGAAACATGATCTGAGATGCAGGAACATCTCCATTTGCTGTCCATTTCTGATCTTTATTTTTATTTTTAAGGCCCTGCAATGTGATATTGAGTTTTGCATTGCACAAACCATTCACATTGTCTTCAGAAAGGGTTCAAATCTGGGTATTTGTTTACTTGCAGTTCCACATAAAAAGTAACTCCTCATTTGTGATGTTTGCATGAACAATGTTCATGCAATAATAGCAGTTACAGGGCTTTAAAATACACCGATGGAAACTTTAAACTCCTCCAGCGTGTTTTAGAGGTAATGGCCTTGACAACGTCCCAATAACACTCAGCCTTTAATGAACATTAGAAAGTGATGCATATCTTGCCTCCGCTATAGCAGAATCAGCGGGATATTTTTGCCCTCGTTAGTGCAAATAATGTCTTTTAAAGAGAATTCACTAGGGCTGAAATAATGAATCATGGGAAGGTGTTTCCAGATGTGCTGCTTGTTCCTGAAAAACCACATCGTCCTGAATCTAAAGCCACTTGTTTTGGAAACTTCTGAGTTTTTCAAATAATCTCAGCTGTGCTTCGTAACAAATCTAGTTTAAAACATCTGTCAAGTTCTTTAGTTGTTGCTGTCATATTTTTGGAAAACATATAGGCCTACCAAAATGTCAAGTGGTTTAACCATCAAGTAAAAAGTAATATATATATTTAAAAATCATTCGTATCTTGGAACATAAACTCTATATGTCATATTTGTCATATTCATTCACTCAAGACATTGTTATTATGCATTTTTTTGTGTTTTTAAATAAGTAAAAAAATACCCCTAAACCAAATAAGACATTATGAAGTTCATATAAACTGCAAGCCTCAGAATACCATTTAAAAACACAATTTTCGAGATGCAGGGAAAAAAACCCACAAGATGCGTTTTTAAAAGCTAAACTTGTAACTTGAGCGCCATGTTTAACACTGTTGTAAACCTTGTTCTTCTTAAGTGTAGAAGATTTAGAAGCAAAAGACAAGGAGACGTTGGGATATCTTTCAATGCAGAAGTTACTCTTTATTGAAGACTTTGCTGTTGCGATGCTGTAGTCACCAAGTCTAAAATCTTACCCAAGTCTAACTAAGGGAAACGTTCCCTTGCAATTTATACACATTTAGGGGCAGGGCTTAACAATGTGATGAACAAAGCATGTAAATGAGCTGAGACATGAGAACAGAATGGGCAGGATTTCCCGCACCGAGACAGAAACTCAAAGACAAAGCCTTTAGATGCTAATCCAATCAGCATGATTAGATCAACAAAAGCCCAGCTGAACTTTGAGAAGTGACAAGAGGTTAATGTCCGACACCTTGGTTACCTAAAAACAGGAAAAAACAGTGTGCAACTTTCTCAGTTAAAATACTGTAATATTGGAAGCTCAATTAAACAATTTAATAAATTTGTAACACTACAACACATTACAAGTAACGTGTGTTACGTAATCAGATACAGTAACAGAGTTATCTGACAAATAACGTAATGCATTACTTTTAAATGTACAACAAAACATCTGAGTTACTTTAAATAAGTAACGCATGCTACTTTGTTTTCCCATTTGTTTACTTCTACTCTATACAGCCGTGAGTTTGCATTTCACTTAGCCCGAGGCTTATTCATTTCACTTTTGGTGTGAAATGGCCTTTACATTGAGTGAAAATATACAATCCCAGCCCAGGTGAGAAGAAGTAACGCAAAAGTAAACTAACACATTACTTTCCATAAAAAGTAAGTAATGCAACAACAGCAAGCACACTTTGCCAAAGCAACAGCTCTTCCGGCGCCAAATTCCCTCACTCGTTTTCATTCACTCCTTCAAGTGAACAATGAAATCATCAGCTTTGTTTTTGTTAAACTGTTGTCACTGTTTTTGTGATTCAGCTCAAACTCATATGGTTTAAATGAGTGATATGTTAACTTTAAGCTAGTATGGTTAGCATGTATCAAGGTCAGTTGCTAAGCTAGCACATGAGGTTTTATCATGGCTGACAGGAACAGGAACAGTTGCAACCACAATACACTGTATTTTTAGTTTTTACTTAAATATAATAGTTACTGTCGTTAAAGTGGATGCAAGATGCAGTTATATTGTTGACATTACATTGTTTAACTTTCGAATTGTTAAAATGAAAAATGATCATATAAAATTTAGTTTAAAAAAAAAGTTTTACATGACAATAGGCTAAATAAAAGTTAATTGCCTCACAGGTTGTTCCATTCTTCCTATGTCACTAAAAGCCTACTGTATTTTATATCAATTTGAATATTTGACATCTGCACATAAGGCCTACTCATCTAGACAAATCTATAATTGTCATCTAATCAAAGCTTATGAATAAATAACACTGTAATATTATTATAACTCACATTTTTGATAATAATCATTTTGCTAACACTGACATATATTGTAATATATTGTATTTGTAACATGTTGCAACTGTCCTCGGGCCCTGGGTCAGTTGCAACATCTGACTCCTCCTTACATTCAAATGCAAATTGTGAAAAATGTAGATTCTGTAATAATCTTTAAATGGTTTAGACTATTACGTTTTTTTTTACAATGGCTATGACAATTTTTTCAATACTTTTAACAAATTTCTTAACACAGTTAGCACTACATCCGTCTGTGTAAGCTATACTATTAACACATTTCTTGCTGCTTTAACACAAAATGCATACAATTAACACAAATTTAAAATGCTTGAACTTCTTTTACACAGAAGCTCAAACAAGACCAAAACAATGGATTTTTACTGGCAAATTTACCAATGCTTTAACACTGTATGTCAGAACAGAAAACAGCATGTTCTAAACCTAACCCGGGCTAAAGTCAAGTCAACAGCTGTTTATATTGTGAATTGAAACACACATATATCCCCTGTATTTTATTCTATTGTTACTGAGAAATAGCTGATTGAATTATGCAAATATATAAATTTATTTTTATTTATTTTCTTTATTGCAGCAATTCTGTCTCTGTCTTCGTAACGGTTTCATTACAGTAACCGTATATTAAAATATACATTACAGTAACCCAACAAAACAAAAATGTAGAGAGGCTTCAAAAGAAACTGCAGTGCAAAACACAATCTATGATCAATACAATATAGACCTTATGTAGCCCCGCCCCTTTTCAGCGCTGCGCTCGTTGTCTTTTGACTTCCGGTCTGTATTTCACAGCGATCTTGCATAGAATGAACTGCTCGTAAAAAAATTCCCGGTCGACATTTGTTAAGAAGACATCTGCTTTACAATGCTTATGATAAACATTACAATGCTCATGATAACCTTTGTGAACTCTACAATAAGTAAATCCACTTCACCAGCTAATTACTCCTGGACAGCGATGCCATAGAAATACACAGAGCGACCGCAAAAACGGAAGTTCAAAGACAATATTCTAAAGATGACGGCGCCCACGTTCCTCTGGTGCATAAGGTCTATAAGGGCACATGACACATATAAAATAATGCAGTTTCTGTAATTCCATCTGATGTTTTTATGACATTGTGCTATGACTGACTAAATCTTCCTGTTGGACGAGAATATATGTTAGTGTTTTGAAAAATATTTGATTTTGAGACAGTGTTTTGGTAGACATAGTGTATTGTTGCTAGTGTATTTTTTGAAAATTAGTGTTGGAGTTTAGTTTACAACGTGTGATTTTTAGCATGAAATTAACTGTTTTGCCAAATGTGTGTTGTTGGTGTGTTGGTGCGTTAAGAGTTTAGGAAATTTGTTGAAAGTAGTGAAAAACTTGTCTAAAAAACTGTAATAGACAGATGTAAGTTTATTGTATAAACAATTGGTGTGTCTAATCCAAACCGTCTGTCCCCGGTCTCCCCCGAATGTAGGGAATAGTGAATGAGGGTGTATATATAGCTACCTATAGGGGGTGATTTCGAAATCATATGCATTTTTCAAGTATAATTCAACGTGATTTGTATCGCATTTGTAAGTGCAGACAATTGATATCTTCTATCAAATCTTCTATATCAATTGATATCTTCTATGAAAATAAACTTGATTCTTAACCGAGTTTGTTCTGCGAATGAAAACGAGGGATGAGTCTCTATTTACATTTTTTTCATAGAGCTTTTTTATGACCACAACAACGAGTTCATATTGCAGTCTCTGACTTGCATCTTTGTCAAGTGTGAGTTTGACTCTTGTGAAACTCATGAGACTCCGTTGAATGTCATTGCTGTGTGGGAGAAAACACTGAGAGATTAAAGAGGGCTTGAGATACAAAACCCACTTTAACATAAACAGAGATATACCATGGTGATGTTATGTTATCGTCCTGTTGCCATGACACCCAGCAGCACTGTGGCCTGAGGCGAATGTTGTCCTCTATAGACCTGTTTCTCTCTCACACACACACGCACGCACGCACGCGCGCACGCACGCACACACACACACACACACACACACACACACTCTGATCCATCTCTCCATCACTGCAGGATCTCAGAGGAGGATGAAAGCTGCTGGAGTGGGTGTGTGTGAAATCTCCTGTCAAACGTCTCACTCATTCCACATGATAACAGCGCATTCACTCCAAACGCTGCTAATGCAACATTGAAGTCAAGAAATTCATCATCTGAACTCTAATATGAGTGATATATATAAAAATATGTGAAGTATATGTATTTATAACACACAGAATTGCTATTGTTAATTAAAACATATCATTTTGGTCATTACGATATAAAATAATTGTTATTAAATTAATTATAATTATTAAATATATTTTACTTAAAAGTATAAATTATATAGTATTTAAAAATATATATAACAATTATTTTATATTATTATAATGTTATATTTTGTGTGTTTATATATATATATATATATTGTGGCTTGTATGTAATTTTTAATGTAATATATATAAAATATATATTACATAATTATATTAATTATATTTTATTAAAAATGTATACATATAATTGTATATAGTATATATATATATATATAGGTATTAATTATATAATATTATATATATATATATAAAATATATAGGTATTAATTATATAATATTATATATATATATATTGCAATAATATATATAGACATTATTAAATTAATAAAATAATTATTAAACATATTACATAATGTTTTAATTATATATTATTACAAATATATATAATAATTATGTTTAGAATATATTATTTATTTATATTGTATATACATATTTATATATCATATATATTTTTTAAGAATATATTTTATAAAAGTATTAATCAATTAAACATGTTGATTTGGCAACTAACTAAAATAAAATAAGCTAAAGTTAAAGTACTAAAATGACTAAAACTGACATAAAAATAAACTGAAGCTTAATAGAAATATTTTAAGAAGCACATAAAATAACTAAAACACAAAATAAATTTTAAATGAAAACAAAAGCCAATTCCAAATATTAATAAGTACTACAACAGTATAAATAATACTAAAATAACACAGATTTTTAATTCTTAATTCTGATTGGTTGACAGACACTTCATTGTGATTCATTAAAAGTTAGATTGGGTTACTGAAGGTTGACGTACCACGTTCAAAGTCGTTCAGCTCCATCTTCTTGGAAAACCTCAGACACACACAATGTTTCTGAAGATTTTCCCATTCAAGTAGATGGAGCTGTTCGACTCTGAACATGCTCAGTAAACTCAGGAATAAAACATATAGACTCATATTGTGCATCTTTAGCTCAAATCACAGGCTTTCTCAGATAATGACTGGTTTTTGCAGACAAACTCAAACCTGCGTCCACATCTGTGAATAAGATGTTTTTATTGTCGTGTTGAATGAAACCGTATTCACAATCCATTTACCATGTGGGAGAGGGTAAATGTTCACTTAAAAAAATATAAGATCAATGATGAAAGTTAAAAAGGCCTTAGTTCACATGGCAAGGCAGATTCACCCATAACTGATCGTCCAGGGCCGTTGAGTGTGTGTGTGTGTGTGTTTGTGTGCATCTATTCCGCTTGTTTAGTCTCATCTGCTGTAATATTCACAAATAATGATGTTTTAGCCATGCATATGACCGCTAAATCAACATACTCTAAGTTTGGCATCTTTTTTATAAACTACACACAACCATCTTGAATTGTTTTCAATACATTGTTTTTTTTTATCACATTTTTACATTTCTGGATGATCTTACGGATCACAGACGTGATGGTCTGAATAAGAATTGCTCTGTAATACCAAAGGACAATATAGATTAAGAAAACATTATTATCTTATACTCTAATGATTAAATAATCAGAAATAAAATGAACTCATAAACTTTAATAACAGATTTGGTAGCCTGTAACTCTCCTGAGAAAGGTATGATAAAATGATTTTTCTATTATTATTGTTATTATTTCTGTCATATTTGCTCAAAGCAGATGAATCGAGGAACGGATAATGAAGTTAGCCACTATAATTGTTTTCTTCCTTGTGTTTCTGTACAACATTCATGAGGTTCACTGCATTATGATTATTCCTGTCTCACAATATCATTAAATTAACAATCACATCTACTACAGGCTTCAAGATTAATGGGTACTTTCCACAAATAGGGTTCAAAACAGAGCTTCGTGTCAAATATTACAGTATATGAGCTGTTTTATTTGATTAATTTAATTTAAATTGAGTTAATTACAAGAATACATTTAAAATTAATTTAATTAAATGTAAAATTAATTTTAAATGTAGAAAAAATTATTTTAAATTTAACCGAATATCAATATTTAATTATTTTTAACTGCTGAATAATGAAGACCTCTGATGTGCAACAGGCCAAAATCACCATTTTAAAGGCTCTTTAAAACGAGTCACTTGATTTGTCAGTTTCATAAGTGTTTATCTAACGTATCAACTTGTTTGTCTCTATTGCTTAATAAAAGTAACGGGACCCTTTTCATGGAAAGTGCCGATTGCGTCTCACGAAATACTGTTCCTGCCTGATTCAAAGCTTTACAGTCTAATCTAAAGCAAGTCCCATGATTGTTTTACTACATTATTACAAAATACATAATTTGCAACATTCTATATCGAGGTGCTAATTGAAAAACCACAACATAATCAGCTGAATATTCCCAGCAGTTTCGTAAATCAAAATGGACACGACGGTAGAAAAGAAAAGTGCTTCTCAGGATCCTATTTGGCTTCCTTAAAGACTCAAACTGCAACGGGACACCTCGATCCCTCACCGATCTCTCATCGACATCTCAAACCCAGACGTCTGACAGTCCCTCGGAGGAAACGTCCCCTCGCCGACGACAGTGGGCCGCTTGGAAGAACAAAACTAGCTCATTCTGGCTCTTTATTAAAGTAATGGCAGTTTAAGACATCGGGTTCTCTATGTGCAAACGAAATGAGTCTCTTACGAACAGCGTCAAACTCTGAATGAAAACATGCGGAGAAAAGAAAGACTCAAGTATGGTGCATTTTTATAACCCCTTTGACCTTTTTTTGTTTGTTTCTTGTCATAATTAAGGCGTTTACACACTGAAGAAAGCTGCGTTTGCAGGAAACATGGGTTCATACGCGGGAAAAATGCACAACTGAACCGGCTCGAGGATCCAAGAGCTCGACGGATGCGGAAAAATGTCTTCTCAACTTTTATTTGCAGAACTGTCTTTGTATTTTTTATCTACGTCTTTGCAAAGCAGCATTAAATCAACGGATCTTATGAAGCATTGCCTATAAGTTAAATTTCTTAATATTTGTTTGCACGGTTTTCGAAAACCCTTGCGTTTTTTATCTACGTCTTTGCAAAGCATCATTCAAATCAATGGATTTGCAGCTAAAATTCTCGATATTTCTTTGCACGGCTTTTGCAAACCCTTGCATGTTTTTGTGTGTGCAATGCACCATTCCCATTGAAATCAATATATCTGAAGCTTTGTCTAATAGTTCAATTTCTCAAGGTTTGTTTGCACAGCTTTCACAAACCCTTATGTATTTTATCTACGTCTTTGCAAAGCATCATTCCGATTCAAATCAATGTATTGCAGCTAAAATTCTCGACATTTCTTTGCATCTTTTGCATCGTTTTTTTCATCTACACTCTAAAAAATGCTGGGTTGTTTTAACCATTGCGTTACATTTTTAAATGACATTTTTAACCCAATGTTTGAGTTTGTCCATATTTGACCCAAAATTGGGTTAAAACAACCCAGCATTTTTTAGTGCACCATTCCTGTAGAAATCAATGTATTTGCAGCATTGCTTAAAGTTGCATTTTTTCAACTTTTGTTTGCACATGAAACAAACTCCGTTCCCATGCAAATCACCAGATCGGCAGCGTTCTCTAGTGTGTAGACGGCCTTGACGTGTGCATGAGGACTGATGCACCAGTTTTGCGGTGGATCCTGATTGCGAGGGTTATTGTATATTGCAGGAGGAACAGCACGGGTCTTCTTTATCCGGCTGAGAGGCGTAGTCCATCTGCCTCACGATCTCGGAGAACAGTTCGTCCACCATGGTCTTGCTCTTGGCTGATGTCTCCATGAACGGACAGCCCCATTCTTCAGCCAGAGCTTGACCCTCGCTCGACGAAACCTCGCGCTCGTTGTCCAGGTCCACCTTGTTTCCCACGAGAATCACGGGCACACGCTCATACCTGTGAATGCACATGACACGATAATGAGAGAACGATTCGACACCACATGGTGAAATGTGGCATTTCAGCACTAAGAGCAACAACTAGCCAGGTTTCCATCCACTTGTCAATCGAATTATCTGAAGTTCGGTAAAAAAAACCTCTTGCGAATAAAGTTGGTGAAAGTGTGTTTCCATCCGACGGCTTCTAAAGCGAATAAAAACCTGTGCGTAATGACGTCACATGCTCTTTTGCGATCAAATTAGTATATCGAATTGATTTGAGACATTTAAGGTTTTTCCATTCATTTTCGCACTGAATCGCACAACATTCAAGCAAACATTTACGAACAAAGTTTTGCTAGACAAAATGGATTGTTGCGCCATCTACCAACAAATTATCAATATTGCAAAAGTTGTAATAGTGCTTATGTGCCAGCTGATAGCGACATATCAAGCTATAATAATAAAACAACGAGGATATCAACACATTGCTATGATGATGCAGATGCACGTAAATCCCCGACCTTTGTTGGCCATTTCCTTCGCGAGTTCCTGATAAATTATGGCATTTCTTAGATTTTTGCTATCTAAAATAGCCGTTATATTTTTCTGGTAAGTTAAATTCAAAAAGTACCTCGTCTCCTCGTTTGTCCACGTACATCTGTCTTTGTTGTGTGTGTCCATGTGTGCGCAAACAGAGCGGAAATAACTTAATCGCAATTCATTCTTTATTCAGCAAATAACGTTTCCATCAGTGTTATCACATAAGCCGTATATCGATCAACATAAAATCCGATGAGACTGAACGCATTTCATTTGAGTCGATACTCATGAAATTCAATCGAATTTTACTGTTTCCATAAGGCATTTTTCATTCGATATCACTTAATCCGGATAAAAACGTGTGGATGGAAACATAGCTACTGTTTCCAAACAGGTTTCCCTGATAGTTCTGCTGCACCTTTTGCTCTCGTCTGCCATTGGTCAGGCAAACGGATAGTCCCGCCCCCAAACTCATGTCATTGGTTGAGTCAACAGTTCGTCTCAACGTCTCATTCATTCTTCAGAAATCAAACTACCAATGACTGACTTACTGTAAACATTAAACTGGAATATGAAAAAAATATATATTTTAACTCTTTCACCGCCGTTGACGCTTTTTTCCGTCGATCCATGTTTCTCCTAATAATTTTAACCAAACTTCACCAAAATGGGGTCAAATAATCTTCAGACCAAGAGCGACAACTACTGGTCGAAAGTTATAGTTATAACATTGAATTATTCATAATAATTGAACTACAAATACAAGGACCAAACAAATATTCTCAACTTGTACAGTGTGCATGCAATTGATGTACTTGTAAACATAATTAATGCTTGCAGATAAATGTGTTTTTAAAATAAATATTTACTCAGGGACTATTGTTGCTCTTAAATTGATCTTTAATCTAATGCAGTTACAGTATATATATTGTGAATTGTCCCTAAATAAATACATAACACTTTCCAACAAGGTTTTATTAAAAAATAGTAAATAAAAAAAAATATATTATATATATATATTGCTTCAACCACAGTAATCATCATTGGTAAAATGCACCAATATCTAATGAATAATTTGCTCCAGGTGAAACTGTTCAATGTGTTTTCTTTACCAAGATTGATGTGAGTAAATACGAGAGCACTTCACTCCAGTTATTGAACGACCATCCGATACCTGAGGTCAAAACCATTCAAGATGATGCTAATGTATTTATCTTCTTCACAATGACACACAGTGTGGGTGTGTGTGTGTGTGTGTGTAGGTGTGTGTGTGTGTTTGTTTCTGTGTGTGTGTGTGCTTGTGTGTGTGTGTTTGTTTCTGTGTGTGTTTGTGTGCGTGCGTGTGGGTGTGTGTGTGTGTGTGTGTGTGTGTGTGTGTGTGTGTGTGTGTGTGTGTGTGTGTGTGCTGATCCTGGACTGACACAGTGAATCATTCCCTCCACAGACTCTGAGTCAGAGCTATTGATCTGTCAGACCCTGCAGCTGAAAAACGAGTGTTTTAGAGAAGTGTGTGTCTTTAGAGAAGTGTGTGTCCAGGGTGTTGGGCTGCGCAGAACAGCTGAGTCATGAAACACATTCCCAGTGTTTAACACAGATCGGAGTAGTATGCGTTTCATATCAGCTCTAAATAAAGGAAGATCATAGTGACTGTAGAGAGTGATGATGAGTGAAGATCTCAGAACAGCACTGCTCTTTTTCGTCAGTCAGGACTCTTACATCTTACATGGATAGTTCAGGGATCATGGTCTTCAGACCAAGTATCAAAACAATTAAAGGGATAGTTCACCCAAAAATGTAAATTCTGACAGTAATTACTCTCCTTCATGTTGTTCAACCCCGTAAGACCTTCGCCCTCGAGCCCACAGAGAAGGAAATGAATAGTCGAAATAAAGCCGTTATTTTTGGGGGTTTTTCGTACAAAAAGTATTCTCGTCGCTTGATAAACTTAAGATTGAGCCACTGTAGTCACTTGGACTATTTTAACGATGTCTTTAATAACTTTTCGAGGAACAAGTGTCAATCCCTTAGAAGCCTATGGAGGAGTGATCCAGCTCTCAGATTTAATCAAAAATATCTTAATTCATGTTCTGAAGATGAACGAAGGTCTTACGGGGTTGAACAACATGAGGGAGAGTAATTACTGACAGAATTTAAATTTTTGGGTGAACTATCCCTTTAAGTATATTTATCAAGTTTTAAGTATATCGACAGAAGATGAAATATTGGCCATACTGGCGTGCACATATTTGGGCTCAGTATTAAATTGATCACATTAAAGACATTTATAATGTTGCGAAAGATTCTATTTCAAATAAACTTTCTATTCATCAAAGAATCCTGAAAAAAATTCAATGTATCAGTTTCTATTAAAATATGAAGCAGCACAACTGTTTTCAACATTGATAATAATCAGAAATGCAGCAAATCAGCATATTAGAATGATTTCTGAAGGATAATGTGAGTAATGATGCTGAAAATTCAGCTTTTATACAGGAATAAATAAAATAAAAATATTCAAATAGAAAGCAGTTAATCGAAATTGTACAAATATTTCACAATATTTTTTTTTATTATCAAATAAACGCAGTCTTGGTGAGCAGAAGAGAGTTTTTTCAAAAGCATTTTTAAAAAAACCTACCGACACAAAACTTTTGAATGGTAGTGTATATATACAGTATATATATATATATATATATATATATATATACACTCTAAAAACTGCTGGGTTGTTTCAACCCAACTTTAGGTCAAATATGTAATGTAAAAATCTAACCCTACCCAACGGATAGGTTTGTCCATATTTGACCCAAAGTTGGGTTAAAACAACCCAGCAGAGTATTTTTAGAGTGTATGTATGCATTGATTGCACTATGTTAATACTTTGATTGCACTATGTATATACTGCAATTCTGTTGATAGTAAATGTGATTAGTGGTGTTTAACAGAGCAGGAGTTCAGTGATGACAGCAGGGCTTCAGGAGCTCGCTGGTGTTTGACTGACACTGTTCAGCATTATTTACGAAGCACCGGACAATCACGTCTCGTTCTGAGCATCATTCACATCATGTTATTCCATGTAACATTTCACCAGCCTCAGCTAATGTTCCTCGACACACTAGCGGGACGTTGTGGAGCGCGAGTGTGAACGCTGAGTGGGAGGTAAGAGGCACAGATGAAATGTCATCTATTGGTGGCGAGCAGAGAAACGCTATTTATAGCCGGACTGACACAAGGGACGTCTGAAGTCTGAGTCTGAGCTAGACGCATGTTTGAGCAGGTCTGGGAGAGTTTGTGTCATATTCATAAACATATGCTGCTTCAGCTCGTGTGTATGATGGTGTTCACGAGACGAGCTCGATGTGGGAAACACAGACTTTTAAGTTGAAAGGTTGTCAATGATATTTTGTTATTTTGAATGCTGTACATTCAGTTTGTACACATGTGTACAGACGCAATAAAGCTGGCTGGGAAAAATACTACATATTCAGCCAGTTTATGAAGCGACATGATTCCCCGAAACAAATTTCCCATCAGTCTCAGCGGCAGCACGACTCACTAGAAGGACAACATACAAATATAGAATTGATCACACATCTAATGTCTGCCTTTTTTCTGTATAATAATTCCTGCATTATTTTAATTATAATTATTACAGCTATTAAAAATCTAATTATATGCTACTGTTATATGTTTTTAAATATCTGTCTATAATAAGGCTATGTATATATATATATATACACACACACACAATTATTATTATTACAATTATAATATAATTATACATACATAATATTGTCATTTTAATAAATTTTTATTATTTATTTGAAACAATTTCCTAATATTAAAATAATTTGAGATATATTATATTCTGTTAAAGATATAAATGAAATTAAAATAGATATTAAAAAATATTAAAATTATATGATATATATATATATATATATATATATATTGTCACGATGTGGGTTTGTGTCCTGTCATGTTCTTTGGTTCCCTGTCTTGTTCATTAGTTTTCCCAGGTGTTTCTGATTTTCCCACGCCCCCTTGTTATCCTGTTAGCTCGTTTGTCCCTGATTATTTAAGCCCTATGTTCCTGCCCTGTCTTTGTGAGTTGTTGAATGTATGATAGATGTTAACGTTGGTTATTTCTGTATCCTTGAGTCCTGTTTCTGAGTCTTTGAATCCTGTTCCTGTCTAAGTTTGTTAATAAAGCCACACTGCGTCTGGATCCAGCCTCATCGCTATTTCTAAAGCACTACGTTACATATATATATATTAGTGCTGTCAAATCGATTAATCGCGATTATTTAAATCTAACAAAGGTGTGTGTATTATAATATTTATATATATAAATATATGTGTGTGTGCGTGTTTATATATATATACACACACACATATTATATAAACACAAAATTTTATGTGCGATTAATCACAATTAATCAATTTGACAGACCTAATATATTTTAATTTTATAGTTTAAATATATATATGTTGTTTCAACAACAACAACAGTTTGCTTGTGCTTATATATATAAGCACAAGCAAACTGTTGTTGTTGTTGTTGTTGTATTTAGCTTACCACAAACTAGTTCTCATTCAGTTTCCTAATGCTGCTTGACGACATTTTTCACAATGTCATGCCATGCATTATCATCTTAATGTCTAAGTGATTCAATAATTTAATACAGTGACAAGATAACAAACACAGCAGCACTAGTTAAGTGAATGCAATTACCCTGGAGTTTAACGAAGCGCGAGTCTTTCATGACCCAAACATCTATTAGAGGATCACTGAAGCATGAAACTCTTAAAGATTATGATGAATCCATGAGCTGCACATGCAGATGACAAGGTGCATTTACCAATTTAGTATCTGACAGCAGCTCAATAGCTAATTATTCTTTCATGCTACTGCGCGCATACATTGCTTATTGCCTGAAACCTCGCGTCACAGCACACGCATTAGATTGAACCACACAGGAGTAATTTACAATCAAATAATGCAATGCATCAAATAGATGTAATCATGCATTTTTATGATGGAAACGGCTAAAGTTTATTGGAGTTGTTTTAGCATGATTCGCTACAGGATATAAGCAAGTCAAGTAAAAAAAAAAAAAATGCCTTATGCAATTTATAAAGAGGAACTGTTTCGAATGTGAAATGATTGTGATGAAGCACCGAGGGATTTAAAACACATGATTTCACTGTCCGTCTGTCAGAAAGTGACGGCTGCATTGCTCTGTCCAACGCATTGAAGTCCTCGCCGGCGCAGTTGCCCAGTAACGGTTCGACCCCCCCACCCATCCCCCGCTTAGAAACACAAAAACAGATGTGATGTCTCCAGAGACCCTGCTGGAAGCAATGCATGCTGGGATGCTTTTGGCCAGAAATACTGGTCAGGCCACACGCTGATTCAGAGCGAAAACAAAGGAACCTAGTTGTTAATGAAAACAAAAAGGGGAAAGTTTTTTTTCCCAAAGATCCCAAAATAAAAATGTCTGTCAGAAATTAAAGGCTGAATAAAGTCCAAACTGAATGAACGAGACACAGTGTTCAGAAACTAAACTGCTATAAGAGTATAGAACATAAAAAAGGATAAAACAACAGCAAAGATTAAGAATAAAGTTATGAAAATCATTTTGTTCTGTTTCCTGTGTGTTCAGTTTCCTGTGTTTAGTTCTGTTTCCTGTGTTTAGTTCTGTTTCCTGTGTTTGGTTCTGTTTCCTGTTTAGTTCGGTATCCTGTGTTTAGTTCCTTTTCCTGAGTTTCATGTGTGTTTAGCTCTGTTTCCTGTTTCACGTGTGTTTAGTTCTGTTTCCTGTGTTTAATGTTTGTTTAGTTCTGTTTCCTGTTTAGTTCCGTTTCCTGTGTTTAGTTCCTTTTCCTGTGTTTCATGTGTGTTTAGCTCTGTTTCCTGTTTCACGTGTGTTTAGTTCTGTTTCCTGTGTTTCACGTTTGTTTAGTTCTGTTTCCTGTTTAGTTCCTTTTCCTGAGTTTCAAGTGTGTATAGTTCTATTTCCTGTTTAACATTTATTTAGTTCTGTTTCCTGTTTAGTTCTGTTCCCTGTGTTTAGTTCCTTTTCCTGTGTTTCATGTGTGTTTAGTTCTGTTTCCTGTTTCACGTTTGTTTAGTTCTGTTTCCTGTGTTTAGTTCCTTTTCCTGAGTTTCAAGTGTGTTTAGTTCTATTTCCTGTTTAACATTTATTTAGTTCTGTTTCCTGTTTAGTTCTGTTCCCTGTGTTTAGTTCCTTTTCCTGTGTTTCATGTGTGTTTAGTTCTGTTTCCTGTTTCACGTTTGTTTAGTTCTGTTTCCTGTGTTTAGTTCCTTTTCCTGAGTTTCAAGTGTGTTTAGTTCTATTTCCTGTTTAACATTTATTTAGTTCTGTTTCCTGTTTAGTTCTGTTCCCTGTGTTTAGTTCCTTTTCCTGTGTTTCATGTGTGTTTAGTTCTGTTTCCTGTTTCACGTTTGTTTAGTTCTGTTTCCTGTGTTTAGTTCCTTTTCCTGAGTTTCAAGTGTGTTTAGTTCTATTTCCTGTTTAACATTTATTTAGTTCTGTTTCCTGTTTAGTTCTGTTCCCTGTGTTTAGTTCCTTTTCCTGAGTTTCACGTGTGTTTAGTTCTGTTTCCTGTTTCACGTTTGTTTAGTTCTGTTTCCTGTGTTTAGTTCCTTTTCCTGAGTTTCACGTGTGTTTAGTTCTGTTTCCTGTGTTTAGTTCCTTTTCCTGAGTTTTACGTGTGTTTAGTTCTGTTTCCTGTTTCACGTTTGTTTAGTTCCGTTTCCTGTGTTTAGTTCCTTTTCCTGAGTTTCATGTGTGTTTAGTTCTGTTTCCTGTGTTTCACGTTTGTTTAGTTCTGTTTCCTGTTTAGTTCCTTTTCCTGTGTTTCATGTGTGTTTAGCTCTGTTACCTGTTTCACGTTTGTTTAGTTGTTTCCTGTGTTTCACTTTGTTTAGTTCTGTTTCCTGTGTTTAGTTCCTTTTTCTTTGTTTCACGTTTGTTTAGTTCTGTTTCCTGTTTAGTTCCTTTTCCTGAGTTTCAAGTGTGTTTAGTTCTATTTCCTGTTTAACATTTATTTAGTTCTGTTTCCTGTTTAGTTCTGTTCCCTGTGTTTAGTTCCTTTTCCTGTGTTTCATGTGTGTTTAGTTCTGTTTCCTGTTTCACGTTTGTTTAGTTGTTTCCTGTGTTTCACGTTTGTTTAGTTCTGTTTCCTGTGTTTAGTTCCTTTTTCTTTGTTTCACGTTTGTTTAGTTCTGTTTCCTGTGTTTTACATAGGGGTGTCACGATTCTCCAAATCCTCGATTCGATTACATTTTCGATTCTAAGTTCACGGTTCGATTCGATTCTCGATTTTTACTTTTTTTTTAAGCACAGGTTGCTGTTGCTCCTAAAAAGCTGACATCAGTTCATCGCAATCCCACACATCTCTGTTATTATAAGTGAAGCTGACTGCACAATGAATCTTTCATAATATATAGCCTACACTTTGTATGTTATAATTAGAGGATTTGCCAGCTTACAGAATTCAGCACTGAACAAAAAGTCTGTTTTGAGCGGTGAGGAGAGTCTATTTTAAATGCTTCTGATTGGTCATTGCGTTCAAGAAATCAACACATATGTCTGTGATTGGCTAAATCGCTCAACGCTGCAAACATGTTATAAATAGAATCTCTGGGCTGTAAATCGTTTCTATTTTGTTTTAGATGTTCTTGTTGCTTTTCTGCAACAGATAAATACAAATTTATTAGTTTTTATGTTTTATTCATAGATATTTCTAGTTTGCGGGAGTCTGCGAATCGTTTTATTCTCCCGCACACACAGAGTGAGTGCATTACCGCCCGCGCCATCGCACTCGGCCATCAAATCTAGTCCCGTGCCGCACTCTATTGCGTTGGGAGTGCACGTCTATAGATCAAGAGCCCGGCCCGAGGATAGTGACGGGAAATATCGGCCCGGATCGGGGCCAAGTTCAGACTCGGGCATAGAATCTAAATCAGAGGAATCACAGCCTTTCAACACGTGTGTATTTTTCCCCGCGCCGTGATGAGTCGTTCATGAACGATCCGTTCATTGCCTCTGTCATGCGACAAATGAACAAAAGACTCGGAAGGTCAAGTAATTATTAATGTTCCCTGTAAATTATTTTTGACTGCATTATAATGATTTCTTAATTCAGAATATGATCAAGATTGCGTTGGATGTGTTCGGGGAATTTGCCTGTTAAAAGTATAACATTTAAAGCCTCTGAAATGACTAGAAAAAAGATTAGTTAATTTTGATGAACGAGACTGAACATTAGAGTTAGTAAAACGATCCGAACTTTCCATCACAGGCGCGACATGTAGGCGTGGCAGTATCGACGATTCCATTTTTTATTTCGATTTTCGAGTTTGTGAATTAATTTCGATCGATTTCGATTTAAAATCGAAATCGTGACACCCTTAGTTTTACATGTGTTTAGTTTCATGTGTGTTTAGTTCTGTTTCCTGTGTTTCAGTTACATACCTTAGTTATTAATTAATTGATTATCAGTTTCACCTGTGGACTGTTTCATTGATTGGTTTGTTTGGTCTATTTAAGCCTGTTCTTTGTCAGTTCAGTTCTGAGGGTTTTGAGTTTTGGTTAATAAAGATTTATACTGCTGCAAAAAGATAGAATAAGCGGGAGTTATTCTCTATATCAGTGTCACTTTTTCTGAACTCCCTGAAACGCCTCCATTGTAGTCTTGAGTTTTCTTCCGGGAACGATTCCTCATTTAAATAATTCATACGCACAATAAAGGGGCGGGGCCTGGTTGAGTTAGTCGTGTGTTAAACTGGTGGTTATGGTAAGGTGCGGGAGATTTCCCAAACGCGCTCGAAACGCTCGACCAATCACAACATACTGCTCCAGCTGACCAATCAGAGCACAGTGTGCTTTTCAGAAGGAGGGGCTTCATAGAGACAGAAACTAAATGGAGCGTTACTGACAGACTGGGAAGAGAGGAGCCGCAACAATGGAGAATATGAGGAAAAAAATAATCAAGCATGAAAACCTGCTCTAGTAGAGCACAAAAACAACATCAAGACTTTGATAAAGGGTATAATAAGTCGTATTTAGAAAGTATAAAGTACCTGAACTGATGTGAAAATACAAGCGCTACATCAAGTAAAAGGTCACAGTCCAAGTAAAAGGTAGAAAAGCAGCCAAACCAATTTTAAAGTCATACAACATACATAATCACCCTCGGTGTAGAGAAATAGAGGAAATCTTCTCTTCAGAGTGAAACACAAATGAAGACAGATGAGTTCATGTTAATACGCCGCAGCTTTGCTCGCGGTCACAGCGGTGCAGTGAAGCGAACAGTAAATTGGAGCAGGTTAAAAAGCAATCATCGTCTTCAGCGGCCTTCCCGTTCCCTACACACTCTGTAGGGAACATTAGTGAGTGCATTACCGCCCGCGCCATCGCACTCGGCAGTCAAATCTAGTCCCGTGCCGCACTCTATTGCGTTGGGAGTGCACGTCTATAGATCAAGAGCCCGGCCCGAGGATAGTGACGGGAAATATCGGCCCGGGTCGGGCCAAGTTCAGACTCGGGCATAGAATCTAAATCAGAGGAATCACAGCCTTTCAACACGTGTGTATTTTTCCCCGCGCCGTGATGAGTCGTTCATGAACGATCCGTTCATTGCCTCTGTCATGCGACAAATGAACAAAAGACTCGGAAGGTCAAGTAATTATTAATGTTCCCTGTAAATTATTTTTGACTGCATTATAATGATTTCTTAATTCAGAATATGATCAAGATTGCGTTGGATGTGTTCGGGGAATTTGCCTGTTAAAAGTATAACATTTAAAGCCCCTGAAATGACTAGAAAAAAGATTAGTTAATTTTGATGAACGAGACTGAACAATAGAGTCAGTAAAACGATCCGAACTTTCCATCACAGGCGCGACATGGAGGCGTGGCAGTATCGACGATTCCATTTTTTATTTCGATTTTTGAGTTTGTGAATTAATTTCGATCGATTTCGATTTGACACCCTTAGTTTTACATGTGTTTAGTTTCATGTGTGTTTAGTTCTGTTGGCTGTTTCATGTGTGTTTAGTTCTGTTTCTTGTGTTTTACATGTGTTTAGTTTCATGTGTGTTTAGTTCTGTTTCCTGTGTTTCAGTTACATACCTTAGTTATTAATTAATTGATTATCAGTTTCACCTGTGGACTGTTTCATTGATTGGTTTGTTTGGTCTATTTAAGCCTGTTCTTTGTCAGTTCAGTTCTGAGGGTTTTGAGTTTTGGTTAATAAAGATTTATACTGCTGCAAAAAGATAGAATAAGCGGGAGTTATTCTCTATATCAGTGTCACTGTTTCTGAACTCCCTGAAACGCCTCCATTGTAGTCTTGAGTTTTCTTCCGGGAACGATTCCTCATTTAAATAATTCATACGCAGAATAAAGGGGCGGGGCCTGGTTGAGTTAGTAGTGTGTTAAACTGGTGGTTATGGTAAGGTGCGGGAGATTTCCCAAACGCGCTCGAAACGCTCGACCAATCACAACATACTGCTCCAGCTGACCAATCAGAGCACAGTGTGCTTTTCAGAAGGAGGGGCTTCATAGAGACAGGAACTAAATTGAGCGTTACTGACAGACTGGGAAGAGAGGAGCCGCAACAATGGAGAATATGAGGAAAAAAATAATCAAGCATGAAAACCTGCTCTAGTAGAGCACAAAAACAACATCAAGACTTTGATAAAGGGTATAATAAGTCGTATTTAGATAGTATAAAGTACCTGAACTGATGTGAAAATACAAGCGCTACATCAAGTAAAAGGTCACAGTCCAAGTAAAAGGTAGAAAAGCAGCCAAACCAATTTTAAAGTCATACAACATACATAATCACCCTCGGTGTAGAGAAATAGAGGAAATCTTCTCTTCAGAGTGAAACACAAATGAAGACAGATGAGTTCATGTTAATACGCCGCAGCTTTGCTCGCGGTCACAGCGGTGCAGTGAAGCGAACAGTAAATTGGAGCAGGTTAAAAAGCAATCATCGTCTTCAGCGGCCTTCCCGTTCCCTACACACTCTCTCCAGGACACGCTTTTCCATGTGTTTCAGAGCTAGGAGAATAGCAAAAACACTCCCACAAAACTGACTTCAGATGAGTGTGAAATGTCAATATCTATGGGCTCAAACAGCAGGTTTCCCTCAGGAACACGATCTCATCTTCTCAGAAGGAAGGTCTCGTGGGAGACAGTTACACCATCATCCAATCCGTGAACGCAACATTTGCTTTACAAAGCTGGCATTAGACACGCTGAATATGTGTTGCATTAAAAACACCTAAATGCAATCAGATATGAACAGAAGTTGTAATGACTACAGGAAATCATAAACCAATCCACAGGTAAAGTAAAGAACAGTAAAAAAAATGTATAATGTCACAAAAGATTCTATTTAAAATAAATCCTGTTCATTTGAACTTTCTATTCATCAAATAATCTTAGAAAATGAAAATATATCACAGTTTTCAACATTGATAGTAATCAGGAATATTTCTTAAGCATCAAATCATCATATTATACTGATTTCTGAAGGATCATGTGACACTGAAGACTGGAGTAATGATGCTGAAAATTCAGCTTCGATCACAGGAATAAATTACACTTTACTATATATTCACATAGAAACAGTTATTTTAAATTGTAATAATATTTCACTATTTTTACTGTATTTTTAATTTAAAAAAGAAATGCAGTCTTGGTGAGCAGAAGACTTCTTTCAAAGCACACACAATTAATAAAATAAATGTTATATAAGTTCTGTCTGCTGGGAGTCTGAATGTCATTAACACATTTACACATTTCTTTCAAATTAATTCAATAATGCTTTTAGATATCCATTAGCATAACACATTTTACAACATGTAAATGCTTTCACAGAATTGCACACATTTAGTATGGCAGATTCTGTGGAACAGCGCACAGATTGTGTGTGGGCCGTGTTTTTAAACACCTGCTGTAGCTAAATTGAATACATGGATGTGTTTTTTATTCTAAATTCATTGAAGAGTGTTTCACATTAGATAGAAAGCAGATGACCGACGGGTCCACCCACATTTCCTCTTCCCAGGGTCTCGCTGCCAAAAGTCCAGCAAGTCTTTGGGTTACTGCGCGCTAATGCAGTTGTGATGTTTCTTTGGCTTCCACCAGCACACAATCTCATTTATATTGTGGTGAGTGTGCAAATCTCACCAGCGTTACTGTAGTTATCATCAGCCGTCTCAGCATGTGTCTGCAGATTAACAACCGGTGCCAGAGCTTCAGATATCTTTCTGCAGGTTCTGGCATAAAACGGTGCCAATTCAATTCATAATGCGAGAGATAAAGCTGAAAAAAATATAAAGTGCTTAATGGCGGGAATCTCAACCTTCCTTCAGACCCGATTTATGTACTTATTTAATGCATTTTTACTTAAAGTGATTTCACAGAGTTGTGCAAGTGTCATATCTAACATATTGCTAAGCACTAAAATCAGCATTTCTTCATTTATTTAATAATGCATTTATCTGTTTATTTAGCAAGTAAGATGCATAAATGCACAGTTGCTACAATTGCTAAACCCCAACATGCACTAAAATAACTAAATATGGGCTCTACTTCATCCTTTATAAACTATTCAGCACCAAATCAGTCCAAGCGCAAGTTACAAAAGACTTTCAGGATGTTCTGCATCAAAGATGTCAAGTTTCTGCATGCAAATATGGCAAAATCGTGCATGCTAAAAAAATATATATATTTTCAGTGAACTTTGCATTGATGATATGTCTTGATTACTGTGGCGAAGTGGCGGATTACTGACCGCCACTAAACCTCTCCACTATTGTTCATAATGACATCATCAGGCAATATTTAAGGGTGCTTTTCCTATTCAAATGCAACAGTTACTGTATATGTCAAGATCAACCACACACATCTGAATAGACATAAAATGCCAGAAGACAATAAAAGTGCATAAATAAGAGCTTTTTAAAAGCTTTTCTCATTCAAGGTTCTGACAGGATAATTCAGGCCTTTCAGGTTTTGCAGCTTCAGTGACGAATCTTTTGTCTCTTTGTGCTTTACCTCACGCTCGGTTTATAATTGTTCTGAAGGTCCTGTTTATGAAAGCAGTGTGTTCAAACCTTTTTCAAGAGTCAATGTGGAAAAACACAAACAATACAGCATCTGTTTCTAGGCCTTAGGTTAAACTACGGAAAGATTATAACAGACGCTGCCTCCCATTGGACTTATTATTAACGGCACCGTCATATTATTCCATTCCACACACACACACACACACACACACACACACACACACACACACACACACACACACACACACACACACACACACACACACACACACACACACACTCAAGTGTTTCCTGGGAAAACCTTGGAAAGTTCACCTCGCTCAGAGAAGACAAACTCCCGGCTTTACAGACTCAGATGTACTATGGTAAAATTAGGGTTATTTAATACAGTGTGTAACATCATACAGAATGATTACTACATTTATATAACACTTACAAACAAAATACTGTGACAGTACCCTTGTAAAATGGTGGTATAAGTTGCTGATACCATAGTACGTTTAATATTTACCATAGTACATATCAAAAAACGTGGTAATACTGTTGTTTTCTGTCTTTTTTTACCTTTTTGTTTTTACCTTGCATTTACAAGAAAGAGCTGTGGCAGAACCATGGTAAAATCACAGTATCACAAGCTAATAATACCATGGCACTTCAATATTTAGCATAGTACATGTCCAAAAACATGGTAATACCATCGTTTTCAGTAAGTTTACTGCTTTTACCTCAAAGTACTGAAGTAAGTACACAGTAAATATTATGGAAATGCCATGGTTCTTTAATACAGTGTTTATACAATGTTATTGAATGATTATCATAATATATGTCATAAAAATGTGATTATAAAAACGTACTGTGGTAGTACCATGGTAAAATAGAAGTAGCTATCACAAGCTACTTTAATATTTGCATGGTACATGCCATTATTTTCTGTATATTGCTGTTCTCCTTGAACTTACAGAAAAATGATTGTGGCAGTGTCATGGTAAGATGACAAGCTAATACCATATGGTACTTAAATATGTACCATGGCAAAACATGGTAAAATATCATGAGGTTCTCCAGTGTGCTGCAAAGAAATACTATAATATGCACATCCCGGAGTTAAAATGATGGTGTGGTAATATCAAAGGTATTTCCATCATTCATTACTGCAATATAATGCAGTGATTTTGTCCAAGAGGTTATTTAATACAGTGTGTATGCAATGGTATTAAATGATTATCATATTAATATAAGTCATTACAAGGTGCTTATAAAAAGTACTGTGGCAGTACCATGGTAAAATGAAAGTATCACAAACTACTTTAATATTTGCATGGTAGATGCCATTATTTTCTGTAGGTTTATTGCTATTCACCTTAAATTTATAAAAAATATTGTGGCAGTGTCATGGTAAAAATAGTATTGATACTATGATATGCACATCATGGAGTTCAACTAGTGTTAAAATTATGGTACTAGGTGATAATACCATGGTATTTATATCAATGATTATTGCAATACAATGCAGTGATTTTTTCTAAAGAAGGAGCCTTGATCGTGTCTCTTACCTCTAAAATGACAAGCTAATACCATGGTATTTTAATGTGTATACCCTGGTACGTACAACTTACATGTCTAACAATGGGTAACCACGGTACAGTAGCTCAAAGAATACCATGCTATTTCCATCATTGATTGCAATGCAATGCAGTGGTTTAGTCTCTCACCTCTTGACCCGGATGATCTGGTCTCTCATGGGCTTGATGTCCTGAAAGCTCTGCTGGTTGACGAGGCTGTAGACCAGGATGAAGCCCTGGCCGTTCTTGATGTACAGGTCCCGCATGGACGCGAACTGCTCGGTACCGGCCGTGTCCAGGATCTCCAGCACCGACGGCGACGAGTCCACCTCGATCTCCTTACGGTAGAAGTCTTCGATGGTCGGGTCGTATTTCTCGATGAAGGTCCCGGTCACGAACTGGACCGTGAGCGCAGATTTCCCGACCCCTCCACTGCCGAGCACCACCACCTTATACTCGCGCATTGCGCACAGAACCGAACCGAGTGACGCGCGTTGAGGAACCAGCTAACAGTGTCCGAGCCGATCAGAAGCGATGGGGAACTTGCATTGAATATTGCAGACCGGGAGCCATGGCTGGCTGTGTTACACTCACCATAGAGACAAATAACAGAAGCGCGCAAAGAGCCAACGCGCGGGCTTCATGGCATCCGTAACCATGTAGAAGAGCCAGAACCCGACAGTTGCGTGAAGAAGAAATAACCTCTGTGCGTGCATACAAACGCTGAACACATCACGCGTCCCCTCCCTGATGCATCCCAGAATAGAAGATGCACACTATTCTGCATCTTACAGCATCTTCAACCGCCATACTCTCGGGTGGAGACCTTCTGAAGCCCGAACACAGTCTCGGGGCGAGGATAGGAGTTTTATAGCGGGATTGATGCTGTGAGCGTTCAATGGGCGCGGAGGAGTTCGATAAGCCACGCCCACTGTTCTTAATAAGGCAATGGTTGAATCAGGTGGGCGGGACTTCCGCTTTTAACTTCGGCGCGGTTGGTTCCAGCATCAGTTGAGCGACCAATGAGAGGCGGCGTGTCATTAAATTATGCTGTTCCTATGGCAACAGCGCGTCGCCTGCATCAGCACCTCAAATAGAAAGCAACAGGGATGCGGCCTTTGTGTGTGTGTGTGTGTGTACACTGATGGAGGCCGCGAGTCTGCAGTGTTCATCAAACTATTCCAATACTAATAATAGTATTGAACAATACTAGTACAATACAATACTAATTCATTACTTCTGCAGGATTAGTTCATCAACGTGTTCCGCTAACGCCATTTATTTGTTTTGGTATTTCAAACTAATCAAATGTTTTGATTGCATAGCAATGCTATCTTTATTTAATATATATATATATATAATACAATGGCATTCATACATATTCCAGAAAGTCTTTATGTAATACAGGCCCATACAGAGGAATATGCATTGTGCAGTTCTTACCTCTTCATAAATGATCCATCTCCACATGTCAAGGAATACAGCTTTCATTAGAAAGGCTTGAGTTACATCAGATGTATAAAGCATCAGCTCACTGTATAAATCCAAACAAGTATTGTACTAGTAGGCTAGTAAATTGTCCAAATAAATCATATGAAATGAAACTGCTAAAGGCACACCTTCAGAAAAAATTGCTTTTCACTACTCCAATAGTATGATTGCATTTTTTTTAAAACATTGATGGAGCAACAGATTTTTTATGAAATCATAAAAGTGGTTTATTTTGTTTGAAAATCCTATAAATGTATGAGGTGGCGACACAGACACAGGGTATAAAAGCAGCACAGGGTAAAAGACATGCTTTATTTTAAAGTGTAGTTAATACTTGTTCAAAACAACCACTTTAGCAAAGTTTGTGCTATTTTTTTGGTTTATTTTGATAAATAAAAAAATCAGTATTATTCAATAAATATGCTGTCATTATATGTGTGTATGTGCATTTTAAAAATACAGAAATAAAATTATTTTAAGAAGCTAAGATTTTGAAAGCATTGAATGATATCCCATAATCATTTAATATAGATTTACAGTAGTAACAATAAATGTTTGATTATTTAAATATGATGGTTTCATTATAAATATGATTATCTCAAAGGTGGACACGCAACTTAAGCCCATAAATACCATAGTTTTACATTCTTCTGTTATTGAAAAACTGTTGCTTTAATTACCTTGAAAAAAACTGAAAATTATTAACAAAACCTGTCTCAAAATACAGTCAATAATTTTAGCGATTCTCATTTGCTACTTAAATCTACATTTTAAAAAATATTAAAAATTTGATCAAATTAGCACAGAATCAACTTTTGCTGATCCGGGTTCCTTATGAATATGCAAATGAGCCCCGCCTCCACACACTCACTCAGCTCAGAGATCCACTCGTTGACGATCACATGTTGATCTGATTGGTTACAAGGTAGTTTGTGACGTCAGAAACACCAGCGATTTCAAACCGTGTTTTTGAAACTGTCTTTGTTTCACTGCAGTTTTAAGGAGAAAATACTCAGCAATGGTGTCGACTTATGAATTTACACATGGTTTGTCTTAAAGCATATTAAAAACACCACATAGACATATAAACAACATTAAAAGCTGGATTTTCACCACAGGGGGACTTCATTAAAAGTGCTAAGCTGATTTTTTGTGCCATCTAGTGGTTTAAAAGAGAATAAAGTTAAATGCTCCTTTAGCCCGTCGTACTCTAATATTTACTCACCTAATGACTTTCCAATCCTGTGTGACTTTTATTCTTCGGTGCAACACAGTTATTTTCCAAGGAATTAAAATCAATGTACTTAGAAAAGGGCCATAAAAGCATCAGAAAAGTATGTAAACAGGTTTGGAACGTCATAAACATTACAAAACAACAACTACTCGTTCCAAGAGTAACAATTAATACAAGATCACTCAGTTTTAAATATGTTTTAATGCCCTAACATGTTAAAAGGGTGGTATCAGATGATAATACTATTATGATTTACAATATTCATTTGGCATAGTATTTCCATTACACACAATTTTATCAGTAAAAAGAAAATGGGATGGAAACAGTTATTTGGGAGACAAAAAATTTCAATTAGTTTGATGCATTTTCCCTTCGTTGAAAACAGAACTGTGCAAAACGACGATGGGAACTGTGTTTAAAAAACACGGTATTACCATGGTACCGGTTTTATGAAGGTAAATGTAATATTTTATGAAGACTTCTTCAAGACCAAGTAAAGGAAGTGTAAGGGATAAGTTGAAGAAAACACAATATGTTAAAATGTTCTTTAAGGGAGAAACACTGAGTATAAGCAACACTTCAGAGTTTGAAAATATAAAATCAAACAGATATCCATAATTTTTTTTAAGTAATTTTACCAAAAAACATATTTTACTGAACCTTCTGATCATAATGCAAAAACAATCATGAACTTCCTCAGTATTTTTGACTTGATTTCCAGTGCAACTGCATAAAGATTCTTACATCAAGATGCATTTATTAGAGATGCACAAGCACAAATATATGAAGTCTTGTTTTCTGTGAAATCTATCAAAATGTTTATGCTTAAAATGAGAACAAATATCTGAGAAATGCATTTAAAAAACTGAAAAACTTAATTCAAAGGGAAGTTTTCCCGACTAATTGACAGATGTTTGTTCTTGTTTTAAGCATAAAGTCAATTCATATCGAGTTATTATTTTTTTTACACTTGCATCTCAAGTAAATGTATCTTGATTTAAACATGTTCAGATTAGAAAAGGACAAAAATGCAAAGAAATATATGAACTTTTTCTCTCAATGCTCTGATTTAAGAGCCGCAGAAACCCTGTCAATGCAGATCATCATGCAAATACAATAAAGCACACATCCATCCTTTTTCTCTTTCTTTATTCGTTTTGTCTCAATAGATTTTACACTATTTTTCTGGAACCAAAAACATTTGACTATATGACATAAAATAGCACATAATATATATATGCACAAATAAAACATTTAAAATGGTTACATGAAAACTAATATCATCCAAAGAGGGCTTGGTTTATAATTTTCTTCTGGTATTATTATTATCTCTGTGAATGTGTCGATGGGCTACTGCATCACTGATGGAAGTCAAGCAGCACAGCGTAAAAATACCCACAATCCCACTGAAAACAGGAACGGGGCATTGAACAGCATCGACACCGTCAAACCTTTCGGCCTCTCGGTGACAACGCTCCCAAATAATAATAATAATAATAAACTCTTACATGTCTTAGTTATAGGTATAGTATATTCATATATAGATGGAGGTGAGAAGTAAATTCAGTAGACCTGTTGACACCCTAGTACATATTAATAGCTCTGAAACACAAAAGCTTAAAAACAATGGACTAAAGGTAAGGCAAAGTGTTTGGATACGCTGTGTCTGCTCAGTAGAACTGATCCCAAAGTGCTTTTTTTCACCATCAGTCAACAATTTTTGTGTCCCACAACTCATTTGGGGAGAAATCCCATATCAACAACATCCGTTACTTTCATCACATGTGCAGATTTTCTTTTTTCTCTATAGTGTAGATAGAAACATTCAATATATTTCTTTTTTTATCTTCTCAGATTAAATTGAAAATAACTTCTTAATTTGACATAAAATACCATGCAAGATGCTTACTGAATATTTAGGTTTCTGGTTCAACTAAAGCCATAAAACAACCATCATTGATTTGTGTCGCCATACAATATTCATTGTGCATCGTTTTGAAATGAACATCTTACAGTTACAGGAAATCAAAGTGCAACCGTTGGGTTGTTGAACAAACCAGGACAACTTTCATAAATAATATAAAAAAAACGATCTTCACAAGTACTTGAGATCCTTTGTCAATTAAAAAGAGGGGCGCGGGTTAAACGTTTCTTAAGTTACGTCACACTATTGTAACTGGTGAGTATTTACTACTATCTTAAACGTTACACTGTTAAATGCTACGGAGAAATCTCCTGGTAATATAATCTCGACATAAACAAGGAAATGTTCCGATATCTGCTTTACAATCTAACCTTTTGCAGTGCTCTAAAAGAAAGAAAAACCAAAGAAAAGAATCAACTTAACAATTACATCATTTACAAAAATACCAAAATTTAGTATCGCAACTTTAGGTTGCCACAGCAACAACTTAATATTATTATGAAATAACTATTATACTACTGAGAATTTTTTTTTTACGTTTTTTTTTCTTTCTATTTTAGCTTTTTTTTTTTTTTTGGTAAAACATTACCTATACAATAAACATTTTTTTTTTTTTTACATAACACAAGCAGTTCTACAGCCCGGCCTGCGCTTGCGCTGCGACGTCCCGAACGCGAGATCTAGAAGCGGCTCCTGATTGGCCGAGGCCGCCGTCGCTTTGAGGACGCCCGCGCGAAGCCAAGCCCGGCTTAATAAATTACATTCATTTTTAAAATAGGTTACACCATTGTTCCGTGTTCTAGCATTTAACAAAACAAAACAGAATGACGATAAAATATATTTAAATCACTTTCCACTTCAAAAATTACATTAAAACTGTAACTTTTGGACAAAAAAAAAAAAAAAACGAAATAAAAAAGCCCTAATAGAAAAAGAAAAGGAAAAATGCTAAGACCAGTGCCATATTCCTGCGAAACCAAACGTCTCGGTGGATTGTCTGTGTTAATTGAGCACCATGAAAAGACATGATGTTTCTGATTGGATGGGTAACGCAGGCATGCACACGCTCACATGGATGCACAAACACACGCTTCGCCCATCAGAAATCAGGCAGGAAATTAAACATGAAACGATGCGGTTTAGAAGGAAAACGACAGAACGGACAGTCCTGACTCGACAACGAAACTGGTTAAGAACACAATCGTCCGCCAAACTCAAACGTCACGCGACGTTACAGACATTTAGCTCGTCCTTTACATTTCCGACGTCAACAGAATCAACATTCGAGCCATTCAGTCTCGCACCATGTAGTGCGTAAATGAAACAGACCATGATGATGTTGTGTACGAAATGCATGTACGTCTACGCGTTTCTCGTCTCTTTCGTCCAAATTGGTCAATTCGGGAGCTTTTTCTTGAGTGTTTTTATAACCCCCGACCCCACATAAAGTCATCTTCTCAAGACGCTTGCTGTGTAAAATAGATTTCTTAGGCACTTCTAAACTGTTTATCAAATAAAACAGGATTATCGGCGAGAGCGTCAGAGATGGTCTACTTCAACGCTTCGCACCCCCTCCTCCTCCTCACGTTTTCATCCGTTCGCTGGGCACCGTGTGATTGGGACAACGAACAGGCAAACTGGAGAAGTCCGTCTCGTGTACGAGTTTGTTTTACAGCAGCTCTCCAGTTTAATGTAAGCCCTTGGCACGGGATAGAAGCCAGAGTCGACTCCCTGATGGCCAGTGTTCCCACGGACACATCCAAATCATTCACCGTCCACTTAAAAACAATAAAGGAAGGAGTAAAACACAGTCTTTTAGCAGAGACAGAAAGGTGGTTGCATGGCACGTGGTTTGCCACATTCGCACACAGTAAACCTTTCTTTGGCCGCTGGGGATGAAAACAAAAACGAATCATTTCCGCTTGCGAAGACGGATCAGCTCAAGTCCAAGAAGGAGTAACCGGAGGGAGGCGCATTTTGACCAGGAGACAATCTTCTTTTGTCCGCCATGTGACATTCGGTGTATTAAAACAAGAAAAAAATGTAAAAAAAATAATAAAAAAAAATCAAGCAACCCCTCTTTCCCCTATCCGGAGGGTCATGGGGATGTTAAGACAAACTCTGCAGGAGACGTCCTCCCGTTCAAGACAATCAAGCACTTATTATTAAGCACTATTTCTGACAGTGCAAACCGAGTGTGTGTGTGTGTGTGTGTGTGTGTGTTTGCGCTTGTCGTCCGCTCAGGGTGAACATTGTGCATTTGTTTTTCATTTAAAACAACCATGGGAGAAAAATACACATTATCTGACTGGTGACGATCGTTCGGATGAATCTCAATTATGCCTCTATGAAACGTGCTGTACATTGACATATATATATATATATATATATATATATATATATATATATATATATTCATATATATTTTCTTGTTTCGTTTTTTATATCTTTTGTTTTTGAAGTTAGAAACCGGTTGAGTCACTTTTCTGAGCATAACAGGTATACGGTGTGTGTGAGTGTGTGTTGTGGCTTGCTAATGTGTTTACGCTTTATCATGCAGGTTGCTGTAGTTCTATCGGGGAGGGCAGGTCGTATTTACACAGGGATCTTTTTGGGTTTCTCAAAGCAGCTTCCTGACACCCCGTTCCTCTCCGGTGGTTTACTTCAAGATGATCTGCAGGAAAACAAACACAAAACAGCATCTGAGTATTAGTAAAGGCCCATGAAACATCATAATCCATCTCAAGGACTCAGACTTATAGGCTACATGACACCGTGTAGAGAGAGATGATGCCGATACGACATGAGCGAGGGATGTGCATGCTATTTATTGAGCGTGTGCATGTTGATGTAGTGTTTGTACTGTAGAGACTCAAAAATACTCCCTAAAAAAAGATTGTCTTCGTGTTTAGTCTTTTCATGTGCAAAACGCAGCAAATGCAAAGGATTTGGCTTTATTTGCATGCTTCTGTTGAAGAATATTTGTTAAATAATAAAAAATAAACAATGTACACTTCCATTAAATGTTTTAATATTTTTGAAAGAAGTCTTTTCTGCTCACCAATGCATTTATTTGATCAAAAATACAGTAAAAATTGTAAAATAGTATTCCAATTTAAAACGGCTGTTTTCTATGTGAATATATGTGTAATTTATTCCTGTGATCAAAGCTGAATTTTCAGCATCATTACTCCAGTCTTCAGTGTCACATGATCCTTCAGAAATCACTATAATATGATGATTTGCTGCTGAAGCTTTTTTCACGATTCTTTGGTGAATTGAAAGTTCAAAAGAACAGGATTTATTTGAAATAGAATCTTTTGTAACATTATAAATGCCTTTTACTGTGGCTTTTGATCAAAATAAAAGAATGGATTTCTTTCAAAAAACGTTTGCATATATAGCTTCCATGTTATTTTAACAATACATGTTAAAATGTCAACTTTGGCAGGCTATCATTGCATACAAAAAAATGATGTCGCATACTGCATAAATAGCAGTCGTATGCTAGTATGCGAGTCAGAACACAGCCAGGTCTCCATCTCAAAGTGTGGATACAGTCTCATTCGTTTCATCCGGTTATATAACAGCATTTATTAGAGGTGGGAATCAGCAAGGCCTCGGGTCACAGAACAATATTTTGATGTCTTTATGTGTGTTTTTCTGCAGGTTTTTAATTCTTCTGCATGCATGCATGTGGGAGTAATGTAAACCCATGGAAATGCCTCAAACAACATCATATATAATCAAAAAATATTTAATGACATAGCTGGTCTATTACCGCAAAGTGTGTTGGTCGTATATCTAATCTTTTGCCTGGATTCAAAACATCTTGATATGTTTTATTAAAGTAGCCCAAGCCAACAGTAAAAGCGCAGTGTGATCAAGCTTCACATCCTAGTTCAGTCACCAAATGTGTAAAGTCACCATGAAACACAGTCAGCGTTGTGAGGTAAAGGTGTGTGACTGCCGGCTGCACCGCGGCATGATGGGAAAGCAAGGCCAGAGAGGGTTCACATGCAAGCTACACAGTGATGAGACAATGACAATGTGGAGAACAGCGACTCTATGTTGGATTATGATATTGTATGTGATGTAAACCAGGTTTAGCTGCTATTATTAAAAAATAAATGTAATTTATTTCAGACTACTGTATTCAAAGACCCCATGAGCAATTTGACTAGCCGTTTTCTGTCCTAGTTTAGTTAGTCACACTGAAAAAACATTATATGCTACTTGCTATTAATAAACAGACGGAGCTAGGATATATACATATATATATTAATATGTAATTTATCAACAGTATATAATATTACTAATTCATTTAAATAGATTAAATAGTGTAAATATATGCAATTATATTTTATTTAGATATAATTATATTTTTTAGATTGTATAAACATAAATATACTTTTTAGCAACAGTAAATATAACTATATTAATGTAAATATACACTATAAAATAAAAGCAAATACATTACAAAATATAAATATAGAATTCTAGAGCTTTAAAGTTTAAATGTGCATATCTGACTTTCAGTAATATCTGAATTTTAATACTTTTTTAAAAGTCTTAACTTTTTTTAATACTTAAACCCCATTACATTAATAATGCAAATATACTTCATTTAAAATAATAGATATATTATAGAATGTAAACGAGCATATCTGAAGTTTTTTTAAATATATTTTTAATAACTATTTTTGCAATAATGCAAATATACATTACATAAATAATATTAATATAGAAATAGAGCTTTAAACGTGCATATCCATTACAAAAAAAAAAATATATATATATATATATATATATATAAAATATACCATTATAATAATAATGTAAATATACTTCATTAAAGTAGTACATACACTATAGAAGGTACATTTTTGATTATTTAAATTTGTAAATGTGTATATGTGAAGTTTTTTAATATATCATATTATCAATGTAAATATACATTATTAAAATAATACATACATTATATAATGTAAATGTTTGATTCTATAGACCTTTAAATGTGCATATCTGTTTTATATATTATTCTATATCTCTGTAAAAATATATATTCTACAGCCAAGAATTAAAAGCCACTAAAACTCATGAAGCCTTTTTAAGCTACATGGTTACAAACATTATTTTGATATCAAGTAATTGCTAAATGCACACAAGTAAATAAAAAGGTTTCATAACCGTTGATATTAGATTAAAGTTTTAACATTTAAATGAGCTTTAGGGAATAATTCTCAGTAGCTCCTCTCTCTGTCCAGGAGGGGGCGCTGCTGCCCTACAAATACAGCTCGCAACGACCCCTCGCACATCAGATCCAATGGGGAGCGCACAGGCCAGGGACGTCCCATCAGTTCACATACCAAAAGTCCCACTTAACACTGAGTCTCAGGCTGTGTTCGAAACGGCATACTATCACACTTTTATTTCCTACCATATTTTCTGTATGCATGGAATACCCAGATGACCTTCCATAACTCAAGGACACTGAAATCAGTATGGAAGCTGTGTTCGGATTGGCATACTGCCATAGAAGTCCTACTGTGTTGCAGTATGCAGTGTGTATACAGTGAATAGTATGCATGAAATTCCCGCATTACCTACTACATCTGCTGAAACCTGATGTACGCATCTGAGGACACTGCTTGGGATACTGATTCCCACAATGCAACGCGCTCCATGTGACGTTTCATCTGCGTGTAGAATTCAGCGTGAGTGAACTGGAGGCGGGGAATAATTATTAATGTAACACTTTTATAAGTACACATATACATGTTAGGGTAAAGTACAATCTAGCTGTGTTTCCGAAAACACTTGTTAGTAGCACAGAAATTTCACTTTAATCTCTACGGCAGGTTTCCGATCAAGTCAAATCAATTTATACAGCGCTTTAAACAATACAGATTTCAAAGCAGCTTTATAAGCAGGAATATAATGATTCAGTGATGCAAACAGAGACCAATGCTTCAACAGAGCTTGAAAAAGAAAATATTGTCATTATAATGATAAATTCCCTCAACGATTACATTCTTGTGATGTCGACCAATCAGTTTTGGGAGAACGTGCGCTTCATAGTAACGTGTCTGCTTTATCGAAAACTTCTAATTATAATTACGATGCAGTCAGTCATATGAAATAGCCTATTCTCTTGACAAATAAAACCATATATTATTTCAGAATAGCTTTTTCCCCAAGGTTTTAAATACCACCTGACTTCTACACTCCTCTATTTTTCTCTCTTGTGTAGAACCGTAATTAAGTGCACTGTTATTACATTTAATCCTTTTTGCACTGTATTTGGTATGTGCAACTATTATAATACACTGCATACACATGTGGGACGCCTTGCACATTCCTTGTATATTTTGCATACTTGTTTGAGCTTGTTGAATTGAGAATCACGATTTTTTTGGTTGTTGTTTCAAACAGAGATCACCATTCTGAACAGACAACTAAACAAATGTACATGTTATTTACATAAAAATCAGGTTGAGTGAATGATTCAATGACTCACTCATTTCACTACTGGATGAATCAGTGTTTTTTGAATGAATGATTCAATGACGATCGATGTAATCAATACAGTTGTTATTTGAAGTGTCATGTGACTATTTCGTCTCTATCTTGACCGTTTCCGTAGACACCTATACATTTTATCCCAGTACTTCTGTGATAACAGGAATATGTGTTTATGATACTGTTTGGCCGAAAAGACTGTTTGTGAAGCGGTTTTATATATGACAGATTGAATTGTTCCGGAGTGATTTTGTTAGACAGACAAATCGTTGTCATTTAGGAATAAGATCGCGTGGGTGTTTGAGTCGAGATCGCAAACTTTTAACTATAAATCATGTAATACTAATACTCTGCCAATAAAGTTGATTCAGATCTTGCATAACTTTTTTATGCTTACAAAATATATATGTAATATGTAGGTTTGATTTGATTTGTGATGTTTTGTAAAACCCAGCTATAATGAGTTATTTTACCTATGTATAATTGAAGCATTCCTGTTACCGAAACCCTTAAAATCAGCTAACCTAATTTAGGCAATTTGATTCAAACATGATGATGTTATTTTTTATTTGATTCAGACTAGTTAATGTACATGTTACCACAGTAAGCTAAGTGTTTTCAGTGCGGAGCAAATCTAATCAACTGATTTTAAGTGAAAAACATGATTTAATTGAACCGAATCAACTTGACTTACACCAACAAACAGAATTTGTATGGGTCAGATCGAGACCGTAAGTGAGGATCGAAATGTAGGACATTTTCAAAAAAAAAAAGCATGTTCAGCACATTTATTTGTAAGGTAACAACCTGTTTGTCATGTGACAACTACTCGTAGCATATTGCATTCTATTTCACACACTAATCTCAAAAAACAGTAGGCAGTATGCACTGTGTACTGGGCAGTAAGCAGTGAGTTAGTGTGCCATCCCGAACACAGCCTCAGCTCAGTAGATTATAACGTGACCTGCGTTCATCCGCTTCAAGCTAAAGTCGTCACCTCGAAGCTGCGTCTGTGCAGCAGTCGAGCGTTTGTTTACGCCTCTCTCGCTGCATAATTAAACTCATGTGTGAGATTAGCGCTCGCGGCGATGACTCAGCGGACGCTGCTGGTTCTGTCTGTCTGGCTCTGAGACTGACGCAAACAAACACCAGAGAAAAGGCCTCTGTGTTCCTTCTTCAGCTCTGAAAACCTGCATTAAAACACCACTGAGAACAAACAGCACGAGTCCGTTTCGGATAGAAGCATCTGATAAAAGTATAATGTAAATATTAATGTGTCGTTTTTTGGACATTTTGCACAATTGACTATTTATTTTCTTCATTTATATTTCTGGCCTTACGGTGCACAAATCAGTGGTGCACGCTTTTCACCATCAAATCAATTTATTCTCACATTTTTATTGTTGAAAATCCTGTTTCACATGGAAATAAGTCAAGATGGTTAAATAATCTGAATCTGAAATATTTTGAAATAAAATTAATAATAGATAAAATAACAATATATAATAAAATGACTAATATAAAAATGTATACAATACATACAAATACATAATTACCAAACCATTAATGAAATTATTATTAATAAACATCCTTATTATTCTTGTTGTTATTAATATCTCCGTTTTCAATTTTCACATTTATTTCTCAGTGGTTTTGACATTTAAAGCATTATAATTGTTATAATAATTTAAAATAAATTTTAATAATTTAACATTGTTTTAAATGTATAACTATTACTAGTAATATTATATTTATTTAATAAATATTTAATAGTTTTATAATACATTGTTTTTAAATGTACAATTACTACTACAAACATTGAAATATTTATTGTAATAATATTAAAGTTTAATAGTACTTATTACCACTATTATTTTTATTTGATAAATATTAATGAAATAAAATCGGAATGATTATTATTATATACATTTAAAATATTTAAAAATATTTTTATTGTTATTATTAATAATGAATTTAACAATAGTGTAAATTTCCAAACCACAGAAAAATGTGAAAATTTCCCACAAACGGATATTTCACTCGAATAAACGGGATACAAAACACTTCTCCTGTTCAGTGTTACACTGAATCCTAATCGGTTATGAAAGATATTGTACGATTAAAACATTCATCTTTTAAGCTCAATTAACGTGATTGGAGACTGCTGAGACGTGAGGTGCAGTACTTCATTCTCCTGCCAGGTGGCGCTGAAGAGCCTTGAACCGTCTGGCAAGAGACCCTCAGGAAACAGGTTCAATTTCACGTGATTTGACTACAAACGTCCCAGTTCCTGAGAATATTCAAGCCCGGCGAAACAACAGGAAAAGCCACTCGGTGGCAGGAAGGCTTCATTTAAGAACGACGGAAGTGGGAAAGCCCTCAAAGTCTGACCCCGAGTGAACAATACCAAAGAATGGGAGCGGTCCGAGAATGCATGATGGGAATTGATAAAAGATCTCGGATTTTCAGAACATTATAGCTGTTTTGGGTGCAGTTTGACCTCTGAATTTGCCACAGAAACACATTAAACGGTGTTGACGTGTGCGCAGCAGGAGGTCATGAGCAAGTCTAGGGCTATTGTCACACGGACGCTGTAATTGCCGGTTCGTGAACGTCACACACATTCCCTCCTACAGCACCATTCTTAGCGCCTTGTGGAAAAGCCTCGTCGCAACGTCCGCCCTGGTTCTGCAAACCTCACCTTCTCCCTGCCTTCCCAAATCAACCCAGAGCGGGAGAATACGTGGAAATATGACTGTGTATTTTAAGCTCGACACCAGACGTGTTTGCCATCAAGATGTGTAGATGAGGAAGGATATCTCGACATCAAAATAAAGCAAGGACATGCAGAACAAAACAAGAAAATAATGCAACACAACACAACTACTATTTGCCAATGTGCGAGCTCTGAATAAGCACCGATCCGTCCGAATAAATGCTTTTGATTTTGCCACTCGTGCCAAAGAATTCGAGGCAAAGTGCTTATTCAGAGCTCAGGGATTTATGAAAGAAAGCTTTTAAAAGGAGCAAACCTGATTGGCTGGTGCTGTTGTTGCGTAGGGGACACTTGTGGCAGGAGTTGTTGCTGCAGAGACAGTAGCAGGCGTAGCACTGTACATCATGGGTACTTTTTCAGGAAGGGAACCATGGAAGCAATGAACAGGTAGGTGGAGCATTATGGAAACCAATGCAACAGGTGTTTGGTTGGTTGGTAGGGTTTTTGTTGTTTGTTTTTTTGGTTTTGTAGTTTAGCAATGGTGTATATTACAGAGCAGCGAGCCATCGTTAGGTTAAACCAGCAGATGGCATGCAATCACGATGCAAAGCGAGAGAAGCATGGGAAAAAATAAAACAAAAACAAGAGGAAAAAGGCTGATTACAATCACCTCAAGGAAATTTATCACCATAATCAGTTGTTCCCAGAGAAGTCTGGCATGGGTGGTTAGCTCGAGTGATAGATTACACGTGCTGTTAACGCAGATCGGGCGAGGGCAATTATGATCACGTGGGCTATTTCTCTAGGAAACTGATCAAATTTCCCAATCAATAGTACACAACACAAGACAATGCCTATTAACAAGAGCCTGTTCGCTTGGATCTGCCGTTTTCACACAAATCCCTTTTAAACGACTTTAACATGACAGTTTTAAAACCATTAAATGTTAAAGATGATAATAATAATAAAAAAATAGCCACTGTGAAAGATTGTGAAATTAATTATAATTAAAAAAATTGTGTAAATATATCAAATGTAAAATAATAATATGAATTTAAAATAATAGTTAAAATAAATGAGTACTGCATTATAATATATCCATATGTAAAATACATACACATATAAAGAATACAACAATAAAAATAATAATGTGGCTGTCAAAATTGTTTTTTTTAAACGAATTAAATTAAAATGAATAGTGTAAATGTATAATATTTATACATTTTATAAAAATGAATAATTATAAAAAAATTCTAATCCTAATAATGTACATATAATTTTTTTAAATTAAATATGACAAACTGAATAATATAAAATATATATAATTCAGATAATAATAATAGCCACTGTGAAAAAAATTGGAAGTATATTGAATAATAATATGCAAAACACATAGAATTACTGTATTAAATAAAAATAACCACTGCAAACAATCAATGAATAAAATGAAAATCCCCAAAAGAGAGAAATGTGAATATTTCAAACACACAGAGCACTCTTGCAGGTGAACAGAAGCAGGAAACAGATTCACTAATCTAAAAGGATCGAATTTGAAGTGGTAGCTTATGTGACGTTACGGTCACGGGTCAATCAAGCTTCGAATCACCTGTAAGAGCGACTAGATCTCGATGTGAGGTGGGAAACAGACAGACAGAAAGAGGAGGAACCTACCAATGCTGCTAGCAGGAGCCATGCACAGAACTGACCCTGTGACCATGCAGTGAAGAGTGGAGAGAGGTTAATAGGGAAGAAAAACATATTAGACAGAGCCAGAGATTCAGTATTCAGCATGCCATACAAATCCAATTAAGCTTGTCATTATAGATCGCTTGCTCCACCGTGTCGTCATTCCGGTAAAAACCTCGGTGTATTCCAGGAAGATAAACGGGATCAATATTCGCAAGGGCCGCAATGAGAGGACAGGAGCTTAGCATTGTGAAATTAGAGCACAGTGTAGGAGAAGAGGAAGAGGGCAACAGGGCAGAGGAGGAAGATGGCTAAAAATCAGCCACACACACACACACATATATACACAAGAGAGTCATGCGGTGAGGGAACAGCCACTCCTACGGTTAAAATAGACATACTGCTGTTACAAAAGACCCAGCGCTGGAGAAGAGGGAGGAACGGGGGCACAGGAGGACAGCTAAAACAAAACACAACCACCATGTGGGTGTGTGATGACAAAATACACCTACGAGGGATTAGACTGCAGAGACCCGACGCACAGAGAGTTTTTCCTGTGTTTATGGTCATAAAAATACTGCAGTAGATACGCCTACAGGTAAAAAACGATAGTAGGTGGAATATAGTGCTATTGTTTACTGCAGTTCATCCATATATATCAGCCAGGACGATCTTTTCAGTTGATTACACAGAATAATAATAGAACAATTGTAACGATAATATTAATTATCAGTTAAGAAGATGAATAAATAAATAAAGCTTTCCTGTTGCTCAGACAGGAGAGCGTTGGCGCTTGCAACGCCACGGTCATGGGTTCGATTCCCAGGGAAATCAAGAACCGATAAGAATGTAAATGTGTACCTTGAAATGCAATGTAAGTCGCTTTGGATAAAAGCGTCTGCCAAATGTAAATGTAAATAATATAGGTAATAAAATATTAATATAGATAATTAAAGCATATAAATTACTGGCATCTGAAATTTTGTTTGCAAATAATTAAAATTTTCTGTACAATATAATTGTTTTAAAAATAATTATATATTCTAATATATAATGTATAAACATTTAAATTAATAGTAATAATAAAAAAAAAATTCAGACATGCTAATCTTGGATAAATATTGTATAAAATATAATAGTAATAACAAAATGTACCTGCAATTTTCACCAGGCCAATTAATCAAACAATATTTAGCCATTTGAAGACTGCCGGCACCTTTTTTTAATAATTAGAGTTAATTTGATGTTTTTTGTAAATTTGTACATTTATATAAACGTGTGTGTGCATATATATATATATATATATATATATATATGTGGGTGTGTGTGTACACATATAAGATTTTATCATACATTACATTTATCATATATTATAATACATATTTTATTATATTTTTGTCATTTTAGCAATTTCGCAGTGATAGACAATTTATCACCATGTTTATTTAAATAAATTATAAATATCTCTTGTTTTCAAATAGCAGTAAATATTGTACCAAATATAAATATAATTTTTTTTTTTACAATTTTGTAGAGATAGAGTGATTATATATATATATATATATATATATATATATATATATATACATACATACACACATATATATCGGCCAGGCATATTAATATATTAAGCCATTAAAAGGCTATTGGCATCTGGAAATTCTACATTTGCAATAGAAGATTCTCAATTTTCTAAATATTTCAAAGAGTATTTTATGTTATCTGTTACTGTAACTTTGTGCATATATTAATTGTGATCCAAATTTTTTTTTATGATACACGTATATATATTTATCGGTATTATGTGTTGTCCCATATTGGTGGGAGTCAAATATATAATCTGACAGCGTACAGATGTGCTGATCAAATCACTTTTTTCTAATTTAATCTATGGCCGGCAATGATTTTTAGATCAAAGAACCCCAAACTTCCATTAACGCTACTGAAAATCAAATCAGGAGTGCTCCCGAAATAACATATCTGGTTAAAAAAAACGTTCCCTCGAAGTTATGCATTAGTATTTCGTGCACTCACTGCATGCAAAAGGAACAAACGCTTTTTTAAAGGCCTCGGTTATCAAGACGTTGCGCCGGGATCGCAGGAGAGAAAAAGGGTGTAACGTTTAGGGTGATTAATACGAAGCAGTGTGTGTGTGTGTGTGTGTGTGTGTGTGTGTGTGTGCATGGGTTTGTATGTGTGCAGGTGTGTTCTTACCTGTGGGAAAGAAAGCGGTGGGCTGCTGAAGCTGTGCGTTGGCCAAAGCCTGTTGGTAGTGCAAGACACTGGGGTTGAAGAGAGTACTGGCCCCGTTACTCTTTTCTAGTGCTGGTCTCTTTGGTAGGGGCTGCAGGACTCCATGGGGAAACGCCTGAGTGTGGCGACACGTGAAAGAGAAGACATGCGTGAGTTAAACGGGGTTTGTACGCATCCACTTACACAAATATCAATGCACATTGTTGACTCGAAGCTGCATCGCTCCGTTTTAGAGGCACTTATGTTTACTAGGCTTCAATAATTACCACACACATTCATTCTTCAAAATTGACTGATGGTAATTTCTAAATACATGTACTTGGTGACTTTTACTTTTTCTATCAAAACAAGGAAGCCAAATTAAAAAAGTCTGTGAGTTGCTACAGTACATTAAAAAGCTACATGCAAAGCAAAAGGTGAAAGGTCATAGTACCAGATCTACAGATGCCTCGAGGGGTCGCTTCATTGCTTTGGCAGTCGACTGAGTCTTTTAATAGCAGGCAGCGAGCACATGATGGCAGTGGGCCAATGGGATTCAAGCGTATTAACATACAGGTAACAGCAAGCAGAGGTGCATCATGGGGACAGCATTGCATTGTGGATAGGTGAGAAGGAAAAAAACAAAAACAAAAATAATCTGAATGCAGTATACCACATACAAAACAATAGGCATGCACATAAACGAAAAAACTCGTCTCAAAGAAACATATCGCTACGTTCTGAATTAGTACAAAAGCAAAAAGCATCTACAGTACCTGTGTTAAAAGCGTCAGAAATCAAGATTCTCACCATTTACCGTTCAAAGTCAAATGGGATTGTAGATATTAGTGCTATGAAAGCTCTCGGAATCATCTTTAGCAGTAAATCAATAGAGAACAAACACTGCATAAAACACACTGACCGTATCCGGCACCCGATATCCGCTATCGAAGGGTTTTCTGTGTGCGTGGCGGATTAAAATCAAATGACGGCAGAATGTCAGGTAGGCATTTTCTTTCAGAGACGAGAGCCGTCAACATCTCTTCAACAGCTTCGTTTGGTCAGATTAGTCAATATCGAGGCTACATTAACTTTGCCTGACAGCGTGCCGTCTATTGAACGCTTGCATGATTGCTAATTAAGACTGGAATAGGGTACAAACAGCATCATGTTTCTGCCAATGGAAATCTGCGGTTGTCATCTGGCGATTTTAACATGCGCTATGACATTTGCCATCACTCAGCAAAAGGGAAATAAAAGGACACTCGGTAAACGAGGCAAAGTCGTCTAGGAGAAATGCCTTCCTTGACATTCATTTCTGTCACAATATGTTGCAATTTCTTGCCAACTAAGGGATTAAAATGACTCTCTACTTATAAAGCGTAAAGGTCAAAACAACTGATGCGAGTGATCACAAAATGTGGAGCTCTGTTTATTCTTATATCCAATTTATGTTCCTTTACGTTGCTGGTTATGGATTATATTTATTGTGGTGTCAGTTGTGGCCCATATTTATATTTTATATATTAATATAAATGATTATATGCAACTAACTTTAGTTCATAGATATTCTTCACTTATAAAATGCCATGCAAAAGTACTGGTAAGAAGTAGAGATGTGGCTCAATGGAATGACGGGCAGCAAAATATAGTATTTAGTAAAGAAAACAGGATGCTTGAAATGAGATGACGCTGAGGGCCATGCAAAAATGCTTCAAATCAGAATATCCACACAAAAGAAAAGAAAAAAGATTGTGGAAAAGAAAAAAATGCATCTGTTTTTCTTTATGGTATAGTCACAGATTACAGCAAATGGGTTGTACGAGGGAAATATGATGCACTTGAAGAGTCATTTAAAGAAAGAGGAACATTTTATAAACAGGAAAAACATCTATGCCTGTACTCTCTCGAAGCTCTGTTCAAAAACCTAGTGTGCTGCATTGCTGTCTACATAGGCTGCGACCTTCTCAAGCATAAGTGACTTATTTGAAAAACAACATAGTGCACTACGCAGTAAACACTTCTCATGCAAAATGCACTGAGTCGCAACTAAAGTCTGACTTTTGCATGTTGCTAAACTAACACTCTAAGCATTAAAATATACAGCAGCAAATTGGCCGTTTTTATGACTGAGCGATTTCCGTGATACTTTCTGCATTAAAATCGAACTGTTCACTGAGCTTGTCTCGTGCATTCTGGGATTAAACTCTCCCTGAAGGATACTTGCTGCATGAATTTCTTAGAAAGCAGAATAACAATGCACAAGCCGTAGCGTCATGTTTACGATAGAGTCTAGTGCTGTCTAGGTGGGCAGATCAGTAAGTTTAGGAACAGAGCTTATACGTAGGCTTTTAATAAACATCAGAATAAGATGCACTTCATTCGTGCATGCTGAAGGCATTCTTGTAACCAAGAGTTTCATGTTTTGCTCCCCTCCGCCAACATAGAGAACCATTAAAATAAATGTGCCACCCACAGGGATTTATCATACAGAATTACATAACCTTCCACTGGAGAAAAACAAAACAAAGAGAAAATAAAAGACAAGAAAATGAAGAAAATATAACCGTATCATCTGTCTCTCACTTTTAAACTCTTTCGCTTTGGGTCACGGGTGCAGGGATCGATTGCTTCAGTAAGCGGCCTGGTTTAAACCCTAGGAAAAAATCTGTGATGTCATCGCATCATAATAAGGGAAAGGACATTGCACCCTAAGGCTAGCAGCGTTTAAACTGAAGCTAAAGCCGGCGGTTTATCTCAGGTCGCTGTACGCTCGGGAAACCTGGCTCTTTATTTGCACTCTTGTTTTATTGTTATGGCTGGTGAGCTGATACTGTCCTCGCGTCACCTTCTGACCCAGACGCCACAGTGGAAAAAAGGTTCAGGGCAAAAGCAAAAGCGAAAATGGAGTTAACAGCAAAACGAATGAGGCCAAGCATGTGAGTGTCATGACAGCAAACGCAACAAAATGAAACCACACCAGCGTGAGATGTGGAAGCGCGAAAGCTTGCTGCCAAACACCGTGTCTACACTGCAAGCGAGTGAGTGACGCGACCAGACTACATCCTCCTCGCCCTTATAATCAATTAAATGAGCGACGCAGTGCAAGAAAACTAGATCGTTCCCATTATAAACGACAAGTTCACGCAATTTGTAGCATTGCATTGTGAATTTGTAACGTATACAGTTTTATTGATTATAAAAGGAGCGATCTAGTTTTCTTGCATTGCATTGTAGAAAAAAGTACATGCTTTCATGATAATCAATAAAGCTTCCTACACTGCATGCACACAAGTTTCACATTGCATTGCGTTGCTTGCAGTGTAGACAACTTAAACAGGAGCAATGTAGTTTTATTGTGTTGCTTTGCTTTTTGCAGTGTAAATAAAACTAGACAAAAAAGTCCAAGACAAATTTTATGTTGGCTTGAGAAACATTGCAATAAAGCAATAAAAATTTGGATTACTTGCATCATAAACAATAAAGCTATTTATACCGCTAGCTTGCAAATCTCTTCTGTTGATTATAATGGGAGTGATCTAGTTTTGTTGCAACACAATCCCCAATCCCATTATAAACAACAAAGCTAGTCTACAAGCATGCAATATCGAGTTTTATTGCATCACACTTCTCTCAATATGGACAGTTTTGCTGATTATAACAGGAGACATCTAGTTTTGTTTTGCTAACTTGCATTGTAGACAAATCTCAGTTGCTGCCATAAACAACAAAAAGCCGTCTACACTGCAAATGTGCAATACTGGTTTAGATGCATCACTCACTTGCAGAGCATGCGTTTCATTGGTTTTAAAGGGATCAAGGCAGTTTTGCTGCATGGCTTGCTTGCAGTGTCGATTACTCCAAAACTGCCTAGGCAGCAGCAAAGCCATGCAACAAAATTGCATGCATGCAGAGATTGTGACGCAGCAAAACTTGATAGCACCTGTTATAATCGAAGCCATATACATTAACGAAACTGTCCATACTGCAAGTGAAGCAACAGAATAAACTGCATTCATGCATAGATTGTGATTTTCATTATGATCGATATTCTAATCGAAGCCGCTTACACTGCACGTGCAAAATGCAACAAAACTCAACATCGCTTGCTTATAATGGTGCATGAAGTTCGCTCGCTTGTAGTGTAGACACGTAGACAAGTGAGAGCAGCCTGGCATGTGACCAAAATACAGTTTCGCTTGGATAGTAGATGAACCTGTGCATTCACGTCAGTTTGGCATGAAGATGCTATCCATCACCTTAATTTAATCTCGACTGATTTGAGGAGAGTAGGCCTCCCATTGGGCAGAGAAATGGGGAAGTGAGCCGCCCCCCGTGACCTTGTGTAGTCAAGGGTGTGAGCAAAAAAGCTTTTAACCCATCGCGCTTATTATATAAATATCCTATTCCTAATAATGATCGGATCAGTATTGTACAAGATGGATAAGAAGGGGGAGTGATTTTTATCACAAGGCTGTCTTCTCAAGCACTCTCTCTCTCTCTTTACAAACACTGTTTAGCAGGACTAAAATCCTCCAGGGACGAGATAAGGGAGTCGACACAGATTTGGCACGCAACCCCGCCCAGATTCTGGAGATGGGTCATGGCTTATAATAATAAAGCAGTGCTCCACATTTAACGTGCTAACATCATCAGATATCCTAATCGCAACCTCCGCCGGCGCGTCTCTCTCAACATGTGTTGTCAATTGATTTTATCGTACACAAAACCGAAAAGGTTTCACAATTCTAAGCACTGCCTTGGTTACGATTCAATACAGTAAATTAAGTTAAATTTAAAAACCTCTAACATGACTCTTTAAAACGTTGAATTGTTTGCATGTTATTTGAATGTGAGTTGTGCATGCTGTGATTGGCTCACCATGGCTGCAGCGGCGGCCTGCGCTGCGACGGCGGTCTGGTTAGCCTGATGTTGAGCTGCTTTAATCTTGGCCTGAAGGTGCGCTGGAGGGTGGAAATACTTGCACTTCTCGCGCGAGCAGCGGCTCTTGATGTAGTCCATGCACACGGTGACCGTGTTGTCGCTCGTGTCGATCATGGGGCTGTCGCTAGGATGGGCGAAGCGGCAGTCGGTCTCGCCGCGCGCGCAGTTTCCCCGCTGAAACTCGCGACACACCTGCCGTTCGCGGACGCAAAACAAACACGCAGACAAAACAAACAGGGAACACAACAGAAATATGCAAACAGAGACGTGAGTCATGGAAGTTTCAAACAAAGCTTTCATGTATGAGCACAGGTATGGTAAATAAACACACACACACAGAGCTGAATATTAACAAAAGCAGCAACAGCCTCTCGGTGTGGGAGGAACGGAGCCTCTTATTATCACAGATATCAGTCAGTTGCTAAGTGATCGCATATTTAGTGACACACACACACAACCTTCAACTGTTATTGTTTCAACCACACTGATTATTTTCTTGCAAGGCAGTGCTGAATTGAAATGCCTCACACTTCTTTCTATCCTCCTTCTCACACTTTTCTGCAATAAATTCAGCTCCATCTTTAACACACAGACAAAAGCCTTCGGTCTTAATAAACTTCAACATTAAAGTCTGAAAATCTCCCAGTGACCTCGACTTCACTCAAATGTTCCGAATTTAGCCGACAGTGATGATGCTAATATTTGCATACTGAATTATGACTGGTCTGCTTTCTTGCATTAATTTGCATATTGACATATGATTGGCCTTTTCTTTTTCTATTTTTGAATTATAATTGATTTTTTTTACATGTAATTACATACTGAATGATTGTCCTTTTCTCTTACGTTAATTTGCATTCTGATTTATGACGGCTCTTTTAAATTCAATTATGGTCTTTTTTTTTTACACATATTTGCATATTAAAATGTTGCTGATCTTATACTGTATTATGATTGCGATTAATTTGCACACTGTATTACGATTCCTCAAAATATCAGATCAATTCTTTCTTATGTCTGCCAATATACTGAATTGTGATAGGTCTCTCTAACATCAATTTGCACATTTAATTTCACTTTCTACCCGTTCAACCCAAGGGTTAAGGGTTTGACTACTGCATCCTTTTGAGGCCAATTAATGTGTATTTAAAAAAAAACAACCTTTATGCAATTAATATTTTAAAGGTAAATATTTAATTGTATTACATAGTGATCTGGATTTCACTCAAATGTTCAATATTCAGAATTTAGCCGACAGTGCTAATATTTACATACTGAATTATGCTCTCTTGCATTCATTTGCATACTGACATATGATTGGTCTTATTTATTTATTTACATGTAATTGCACACTGAATTATCTCTTATGTTCATTTGCTATGTAAATTATTTACATAGTACATCATTTAAGTTAAAAGCATGAACTAGACTTACTTTTTTTTATTCTTTAGCTTTTACAATACCTTTTGTCTAGATTTCGATAATTGCAATGCTCAGAATGATGCGGCTCGTCTCAAGCTGAATGAAATGACGACCTCGTAATGTCTCAGTGTGCCGCTTTACCTCGAGCTTGTCGGTGCGCAGTAGCTTCTGTGTGGAGGACGAGCTCGGCACGTTGACCGGCGGGCTGCCCGGGACGATCACAGGGGTGCTGGAGAGCATCTCTGTGGGGACCAGACCCATGCCGTGGCTCATGGGAGTCAGATACGGCGCGTAACTCAGTCCAGGGTTCGAGCCCAGACCTTGGCTGACAGGAAATGTAGGCTGTGAAGACAACAATTATTATGATAGAATTATGATATTGTTATTTTTTTTTTAAAATTAGATTTTTTTTACATATTCAACTCATTACTATTTCGAAATTCTTTATTTTTCAACTTTGTTTTCAATGTCTGCTAAATTAAATTATATATAGTTTTACAGACTTTTTTTAATTAAGTTTAATTGAATTACAATTTTCAATTTTTTATGACTGTTTTTAATGTCATTTAGATTAACAATATTAAAAGGTATTAAAAAGGAAACAAATGTCAAATTGAAGGTATGTTAAAATACTGCTGTTTAATATTTCTCATGAGTGCTGTTTGCTAAGTCAAGCATCACTATTATTATTGCTCTTTTTATTTGTTCATTATAATTCCACTCTGACGACAGTGATGATGGTAAAAAGCATTTGCGCAATTTTAACCCTTCTAAGTTCCAAAAGGTGACAAAATGATTTTATTCTTTTGTAATAGTTGTTAAAATATCAGGAGAGTGTTATACTATTGGGGCAGCTCCATCTGTGTTAGATACAGATCTGGGATGCTAAAGACCCGAATATGTAATAATGATCGGTAAATCATTCATGCATTTTTTAAAGGCTTAAAATACTTATTTGTAATACCGTGAAAACAACAATTATTATGATAGAATCACAACTTCCCCTTTCTGGAAGCAGGGTTTCTGCAGGTATCGTCAAATAAATGTAATGCTTTTTAATGCCTTTTTTTAATGGCATTTAAAAAAAAATGTAATGCCATACATGACCCATGACTAACAACGGATATTATATATATATATATATATATATATATATATATATATATATATATATATATATAAATTATATATTTTTTTAAATAGACATGTCCCAAATTCTGAATTGCAACCATTCAGTTTGACGATGATGCAATGATGAAACTAAACCAAAATTGCAATTACCAAACTGGTTCCGCGTGTTTATCACACTAACGTACAAATTTTGCTAAAGCAAATTAAATGAAGTGATTGAAATAAATTGATAATATAACATTTTCTTCAAAACTATCTACATTTTGACTGCCTGTGGATTAAAATGTAATGCTTTTTAATGCCATTTAAGGCCTTAATTTTCACAAAATCCATTTAATTCTTTGTAATGCCCCGTGGAAAAGGCTGATGCACATGTGTGTGCATGTACACAAGCGTATCCATTTTGCAATATCTTTAACTTTTCTGCTAACTACACACTAAAAACACAAGCATTGTGCTAGCTGTCAGATCTCACACTGAAACTATCCTGACACGAGCTCATTGCTAACCAAATGCAATGCATCATATATGCAAAAATGTAAAACTGAATGAAATGAAGAACAAATCAGGGCAAAAGTCTGTGTATAAACCACATTAATTCAGAATTGAAACCCTGTATAAGGCTCAATAAAAGCAAAACGCATCTAGAAAGACAGACGTCAGGTCTCCTACCACTGGTTGCATGGTGGTGCCGGGGATCATGAACTGCATCTGCTGGGCCAGCATCGCTGCTGCCGTCTTCTGCTGGATGAGGTTGTTGCGTCCGTTGATTTCCAGCTGCGTCTTCAGATGCGCTGGTGGGTGAAGGTACTTACAGTTCTCTCTCGTACACCGACCCTACGGCGGGAAAGATCACAAACGACAACTCGTGAGAATCTCAATTTTGTGAAAATTAAAACATTTGCTGAAGTCTCCTGCGAAAAAGACCCTAGAGTACCCTAACAAATGCCAGCTCAAAAATCAGAGATCTCAATATGAATACAACCATTTTATCTGTGTAACGATACACTCATGTCACGATTCGATACATGACGATACTGAACTTACGATACGATATTATTGAGATACTCCAAGACATATGGTAAAAGGTTAACAAAAGAAATAAATGTTGATTAAAATGCTAAATTTGGTATTACATTGTGGGTGTAAATGAATAGGCTTGGACCTGGTGCTGATAACCCAATGCACAGGACAATAGTGACACCAGAATAACAATATTCATGATTCTGAAGCTGACAAGAATTATTTTAGACTAATTTGCTTGCACACTTTCACTGACTAGACATATTTAAAATAATGTTAGCCACTTTTTACTGGTAACATAAGACATTTGGCATATATTAGGACCCACAAATATTCCCACATTACATTATCATTCATTTTGGGTGAACTATACACAATACATATTGTTGCACTTTTGTAGTGTGATATATTGTGACACGATATATCGGTACACCACTAATCATTTCCCATCAAATTCTCAAAAAAGACTTGCTGCTATTCACATTCATATCACATCTTTACACTCTTATTATTTGACTATTGACTAATTATATACAGTAAACAACAACAACATCTATTTGCATATTTTAATTTACTTTCTACTAATTTATCCCAAGGGGTCAAGGTTTGTTTTCATTTATTTTCAGGAGTACTCGATGCCGCAACTACAAAAGCATAATATATTATAATGATAGATTGACAAAATAAAACTGTTTGCAAGCAATATTTTAATGGTGAATGTTTTGTTATATTAATAGTAAATCAGTTTAGTTAAAAGAATGAACTACACGTTAGGCGTGGGCGATATGACTAAAATCTTATTTCACAATATGAGAAATAACATCAATGAAGTTTGCCTCTGCAAAAAAAAAAGAAGAGGAGAGCTAAAAACAGTGTAGAAATGACTCAACATGAAATACAAGGAGCATCAATGCAGAGAAGATGTCGGCTATATACTGCAATATTAATTAAGTAGGCCAAAGTTAGAAGAATATTCTCACAAGGTCAAGCGTGTGTTTGCATAAAAACTCCACTGCAGGATATCCAGTGACACGGGAGGCCGAACCGATATGAGATGTGAGAAATAGTGGAGGAGGAGGGGTTAAAGAAGCGCAGCGGAAGCACATACTGCAGACACACACACACACACACACACAGAATCTCTCGTGTTCTGCAGATGCTCATCGCCCTGCATGAGTCCTACAGCATCAGCTGCGAGATCTCCACGCTAACCTTGAGCACACACAACACACACACACACACACACACACACACACACACACACACACACACACACACACACACACACACACACACACACACGATACTTACAAAACTAGGAAAATGAAGGAAACACAAATATAGATATAGAATAAAGTAATAATTAGGACATTAGTACAAAGAAATATATAGTTTTTTTAAATTATAAATATGGCTAATTATATTTAATTTAATTTAGCATATTTCTAAATTCTGTATTTTATTTCTGTTTTTAATGTCTCTGATTAATTTAAAAATGAAAAATTATTGAAAGATTTTTTTAATTACTTTTATATTTCAAAATGTACATTTTATATTTAACTGTACATATTATTTCTAAATTCTGCATTTTTTAATTATGTTTTTAATGTCTGCTACATTTAAAAATGATTTGTTTGAATAACAAATGACACGCAAAAAAATAAAACTACTACATTGTGGAAAAGGCTGATGCACATGTGTTGCATGTACACAAGCCTATCCATTTTGCAATATCTTTAACTTTTCTGCTAACTACACACTAAAAACACAAGCATTGTGCTAGCTGTCAGATCTCACACTGAAACTATCCTGACACGAGCTCATGGCTAACCAGATCTAATGCTTCATACATGCAAAAATGAAAACCTGAAAGAACAAAGTAGGACAAAAGTCTGTGTATAAACCACATTAACTCAGAATGAAAATGAAAATCAGAATTTATTTCACTATGATCAAATTGCATAATATTAATTCAATCATAATACTTAAGCTTCCTTATCAAGGGTATGAGACCGTGTAAAGTAGAGATGTGACCTAAATGAGCTATAGTGTACTCTGCATTGTTGCAGGGAGGTCACAAATCCCTTGAAAACATCTTGGGAAGCGTTGGCAGGAATGTGCTTGCTCAGCTTATCTGAGGTCTTGCTTGCTTGTGTTGGTTTATGACAACAAGGAAAAAAAGCGCAAGATGTCCAGGTATCCTTCCTTACTCGGATTACAATGGAGATAGTGTGCTATAAATAACACGAAACTAGATCTAAAAGGAGCATGGCTGTCATTTCCATGATCTCCAAACAGTTGAACAGCGCTGAATCAGCTCACCGCAGCGCCAGACCCCAAATATCTGACTTTTCTTAACGCGGTCGAGACCTTGGGTGATTGATCACACACACAATACGTTGCATTAGCGATCATTTAAAAGCTTTGCGTTATTGACAGCTTTGTGTTTTCGTTCACCAAACCTATTAATGTGCACTTACAGAATGCACTTTCAGTAAACTACACACTATAATAATCAGAAATGTTATTAGAAGGATTTCTGAAGGATCATGTGGCACTGAAGACTAGAATAATAAAGCTTTGCATCATTACATTTGAAAATGTATTCAAATACTAACCATTATATTAAATAGTAATGATATTTCACATTATTATGTTTTTTAAATTATATTTGATCCAATAAATGCAGCGTTGATTGATGAGCATAAAAGATTTCTTTCCAAAACATTAAAACATCTTAACTCTTTCCCTGCCATTGACGGGAATTTCCATCATTTGTGAGACAACGCTTCCCCACATGGACTTTTCCTCACTATTATACGGTAGGGGGCGCTTTTACACATCTTCTGAAAGAGTACTTAATCTCCAGATCAAAACACAGGTGAAGAAGAAGAAGAAGAAGCAGAAACAAGCGATATGAAAATAACGTGATCATCAACATTAAACAGCATATAAATCAAAACTCCTAATGTTACCGAATGAAATGTGGACCCAGGACGAGCTTTAGTGTGAAGCTTTAGGGGTGTTGATGGACTCGATCTACTCCATCTATGTTTTGATCATCGTTCTGAATCTGATCTGGATGTAGTTTTGACAAAAATATGATTTGCTCAGCTTTTTGCTTAAAATGTTGATTTTTTTATGAAACTCACCCACATTCAAGTGTTGATAAAAAAATAATGCATGAAGCTACAATAAAACAGATTTTACATTTAAAACCAGAGGGTCTGTTATTCTTTTGATAAATTGCATGTTCAGATATTCATACAACAAAATATGAATAGTTTTGTGAAAATGACTAAAAACGCTGGCAACTTTTTTTTTTTTAAACGCTGGCAGGGAAAAAGCTAACTACCACTAGTGTAAATGATGCTAATATCCTTCGTTAGAAACACATAATCAATTATAAGCCCAGTTGAAGACAGGTCTAGACACTTAACACCCTCAAATTCCCAAATATGCAGGTCTGTAATCCATAGGATCAGGGTGCCGATGGCTATCAATATCCCTGCTGGAATAACAGCTGAACGGTGTCAAAGCCAATCAGTCCGGGCCAAAAGACGGACTCTCTGAAGTGACAGACGGTGAGGAGAAGTGAAAGACACCTGATAGAGGACTTCCACCATCGGGATTTTCGATGCTGTGCGAAGGATCGTACTGGAATATGCATGAGGGGTTTGATTTGCTGTGTGATTGAGAGGAGACTGCTGATTCAATAATGAAGGAGGGATGGTCTATTTTTACCGTCAAACTCGGCAGGAATGGAGCTGATGGAGGACGAGAAGAAGCTCTGTATCAAATGACCGATCCTCGACGTGCTACACAATACTGCATCACTGCAATTAATGGAGGCACCGGATTTAGAAATCCGAGATGAGATAAAATAAGACATTAAAGGAGATAAAAAGCAGAAGAAACTTTAAAGAAGATTTACAAGGTTCATGGAGGCTTGTCATTGCAAGCCGTTCAAAGCATGTTAATGAGCATCATGTGGCGTAGTCTTAATTTACTGCATTTCACATCCTGAAAGATACATCACATCACAAATGAATATGAATTTGAACTGGATTGAATTCCAGATGTAGCACAATCTAGCTTTGTTCACACTGACAGCGACTGAACCAAAATGACGTACTGTTGATTGACAGTATCACTGAAAATGCGTGATTCACTTCACTTTGCAGCTGCAAAATGTTGTCAGTGTGAACGCTCATCAACATCTATTTGCATCGTGTCCTGGCCATTTATGACAATGTAAAGCAACACACAATCAATCTAGTTTCATTTAATGCATTTGATGTCGTGAAAGGAAAAGAAAAAGAGTGGTTTACATACTCAGCATCACAAATGAATCTGCATTTGCACTGAATTGAGTTTTTGATCTTATCACAGTCTTGGCAATTAGAGAATAAAGGTGTGTTCACACTGACAGCAATTAAACTGCTTCAGTTTGGAAAGAAATATATATATATATGAATTTGAACTGAGTTCAGTTTAACTGTATTTTGAAGATCAAACATGTTTTTATTTCACTCAAATGCTGGATTTTTAATTTAGTGAAGACAGAAAATCTACTTTTTCCGCCACCCATGTTTAGCGCACGTATTTTCAAAGACAGTTATTTTCTGCTTTATTACTGTAAGGCTGCTTTTAAACAATCTGTACTATATAAAGCTCTACTGTATATAAATAAATGTGACTTGAAAAGTGAAGCTGCAATACAAACTCAGGTGTGTGCGTTACTTCAGTGAAAAATATCTATATCTGGAGTAACTTTGACCTCAAAGGCGATATGCAAACATATTTAAAACGGTCAAGTATCCCTGCATTAGCAAGCAATACCAGTCAATGTTTGTTTCAAATACCTAAAATAATGGAAAATGAGTTTGTGCCTCAAGAGAAGTGACCCGTCAGACCCTACATGTCAGATAAAATGAGTTAGACAACCATTAATGCGGCATGAACAAAACGCTACTCACAATCTACTGAGCTCAAGGGACTACTAGACTGTGACGCATATATAGATTTACTACAACTTTAAAATTGTGATACAATCTCTATGACTGACATGAAAATCAAGCAAATGTCGATGTGAAAGGCAGTGAAGTGTTCTCAGTGACATTGCCGTCGTGTGGTCTGACCAGCACTGAGTGAAAGTACAGTGGGTCACGCCGGGCCCGTCACTCTCCCGCACGGCACTTAAATAAATAGGCTTGATTATTACTATACGGCACAGTGAGAGAGTGAGATTAAAGAGGCTTAACGGGATGAGCTCCTGGGAATGCTGACAAAGACAGTCTTCTGTCATGAGTGTCCTTGTCATCATGTTGGGACTTTCGTTGGACTGTCCCTCAATCTCATACCTGTATGAGACGGAACTGAATTCAGAAGGCCTTTTCAATTCAAATTCAATTCCTTAATTTGTTTGAGGTAGCGAAAGGGATGCAGAATTACAATTTGATTCTAAGGAAAAATAATTAATATAAAAGAGAGAGTTTCTAAAAACTTGGATGGATGGATGGATGGAACGATAGATAGATAGATAGATAGATAGATAGATAGATAGATAGATAGATGGTAGGGGTGTGACCCTACACTGGTCTCACGGTTCGGTTCGATTACGATGATCATGTCATCGATTTGGTTCAATTCGATATCGCGATGCACTGCATCCTCAATTTTCAATTTTACTTCAATAGTGATGTGTGCGTGCGCGGACGTGTTCGCCTATTCGGGAAGTCGCAGTGACAGAAACAATGACATTACAGTTTAAGTTTCAAGGGAGTTAAGTCTGTTTATCAATTTTGTTTTAAAGAAATGTCCATTTAAAAGCAGCGCTCATTCATCAGTGTATAATGTCACTCTGATGCACGCATAAACCATCGCCGAGTGGCTGTTGAAGGTGACGATCATCCATTTATAATCACGCGTAACAACAGAGAATAATTGACCATCGGGTGCGGATACTTAAATCAGAGAGCATTATTGGGGCGGGTGGATGATTTTTGGCTGTGGATTCGGGTGATGTTGGAGCTCATCCGCTTACTCTAAAGCGCTCAGACTCTGCAGGCGCTAACAGCTCGCGGTGAAAAAGGCTAACGTGGTTTATCAAGTTAGTGTATTACCTCCTGCATATTCTATTTGTGCGTGACATGAGGCGCACACAGCGCGTGTCTTCCCCAGGTCGTGCTTACCAGGTTGTATAAAACCTGAAATGTGCCCAGATGTAGGCTTTTAAAGTAGTTGGAGCATTTTTAATTACTCGCCTCCCTCTGTCATTGTATGCTACCGTGACAAAGCACATACGCGATAAATGACGTCAGAAAAGCGTCAGTACATTATAATCGGTTATGGTCTATTACTGAATCGATACCAAATCGTCCTCGTCTGCATTGCGATGCATCGTAGAAACGATTAATTTCAATACCCCTAATGGATGGATGGATGGTATAATAATAGATAGATTGATGGATGGAACGATAGATAGATGGATGGATAGAACAATAGATAGATAGATGGATGGATAGAACAATAGATAGATAGATGGATGGATGGATAGAACGATAGATGGATGGATTGATGATAGAGCGATGGATACAAATATAAATAGAACAATAGATGATAGACAGACAGATAGATAGAAGGAATGAACGAAGGAACAAAAGAAAGATTGATCGATAGATAGATATAGATACACACAGACAGATAGATATGATAGAAGACTAGATCAATATGTAGAACGAACAACAGGTAGAACGAACGAATGACGGAACGAACGATCCAAAGGAACGGAGGATCAATCGATAGATATAGACAGTTATACAGACTGATAGAACGGCAAAAAGTCAACAGACAGACTGACCATAGATAGAACGACAGATGGACAAATAGCTAGAGAGAACGACAGACACAACAACAGACAGATAGACAGTGAGATAGAACGAGAGATAGAACGATAGATAGATAAACAGGAAATAATGGTGAAGAAAGGTGCAATCAGGATACTGATTGATTCAGATTTGAACCCGTGTCGCCCACATAAGCACCACAAGTGCGGCGTCACACCACAGCTGTTTAAGTGCATTAGAGAAAGTCTTTCAGTCAGTTGTGAACACCAGGAGGGTATCAGGTAACCAGAAAGCTTTTAGACAAATTAACTCCACTTACTGTGAATGACTTCTTTGAACCCCTAAAAGCTCTCGCCCCTTTCAAAGCACAGAAACGAGTGCACCTGAAGCATCTGAACCGCAGCACCAACACCATAAACTGACAGTAAATGTTCTATACAGTCTCCTCAACTCAATCCCAGCGAGGACTGGGAACAATGTTCTCCATTTCATGGAGAGATTAGGATTAAAACCACTTAACCCATTTAATATCTGTGGCCCAGACTCAAGCCAAGTAATTCCCATCACTCACCTATATGAACGTAACGCATTTTCAAGAAAATTAGCGTTTAGGGTGAACATGCTAATTAGGGTATAACTGAGGTCAAGTGTGTTTTCAGACTCTAATAATAGATTTACACTGAGATTTTCCCTGCAGAATCTCCTAACAATAGATAAATTCCTAGTTTTTACTGTCATCTTGCCAAACACTAAATGACGGAGAATGTTAAACGGCCTTTGTCATCCTCTACTATATGACCGATCGACCACAAATTAGAGCTTGAGCCACGGACCCGCTTCTCTCCTCGACTCCGGTTTCCTTGATTTTCCGGGCTTGCAGTCAAAAGTAATCCAACAGTGCTGGCGGGTGGGAGACAAACACAGGGGCCATTTTCAGAGGAGAAGGAGAATCGAGCCTCAGTTGTGGCCTCCAACACCCAAACACCCATTTGCATTTGAGTCTCAATGGGCCTTTATTCCAGCGGCGAGCTGCATTACTTCTGATGAGGGCGGCCCTGCAAACACTGAGACGTCTTGATGCCTCAGCACGTATTCACTGATAAAAACAAGTTTCTCTCATTGAATACACACACTCACACACACACACACAGTTGAATGTCATGAACAGGACATCATGTGTATCAGCTGACTGGTGAATGCAAGCCACTTAAACTCTTATCTAAATTGACTCGCATTCAACATGAAACAACATTGGCAAACAATTTTCTTCTGTATTGCAAAGTAAACCTGAATATTAAATGAATGCATTTCCAAATCAAGACTAGGTTGAAGTTCATTCTCCAGATCATCTCTAATTGTTTTTTTGCAATTATTACTATAATCTTTAATAAATTTACATTGACCATTATCATATTACTTTGGGTATTCCCACACTAAGTTTTTTTGTCCACGGAGCGATGAGATTTTAAGTTAATATTTCAATAATCAGGTATAAACAAATAAAATATTTATATATTTTGGTAAGCGTTTTATTTTTATTGTTTTTATTTTAAAATTATTTCCTTTATAATTTGACAGCATATCAGCAAAGGCTACTCCATATTCATGGCTAACTCAAGCCAAAATAATAGCAATAACACTTCAATTAATAATTAAAAAATGTTTAATTTCTGAATAAAAATGTTTTGTTTTTTGTAAATTTTTATAAATTAATGAATTATTAGCTTTTCGTCAACTCACGAACCCCTTGCAATTCAGAAGTGGAGCAAATATTTATTGATGACTGATGAAGAAAAACAATCTATAGACACTAATGAAGCTTTCAATAAAACTGGGAACACATATTAATACAGTAAACAAGGCTAATATGTTGATTTCAAGTTTATGTCCTGCTCAAGGACACAATGGCTGATGGTTTGCACCTTCAGGAACTCGAATCAGTAACTTTCTGGTTACTATCCCTGTGCTTTAGCCACTAATATTAACCACAAAACAAGAGTATACTCATGAGTGTGAACCCTCCGGAGTGAACCATCACAAGAAACAGAGATATGGTCATGCCCCAGTTGTCTGGCCATCAGCCTGAAAATGCATCTGTCAGTTTGCGTTGCTGAAGGGCAATGGAGTCTCATGGAGCCTAGCTGGTCTCTCATGCCTTCATGCTCACAGACTGAATGTGACACTGAAAAAGTACCTTCAAAACCTGCTCACAAACGGGTGTGTGATGAAGCTGTGACCCAAGAAGGTGTCTCGTGTCTGGTCGTGAATGCATGGTCGCCCACAGCCATCAACGGCCACCAATGAGTTTCCTCTAGCGGTCAAAGGAAACCTAACTAAGTGAACTTGCCTGCAACCAGAACCAACAAGGTTGACGGTGCAAAGGTGGATGAGAAAGTAGTTATAGCCTCTTGACTGAGTCAACCCTCCCGGATCCTCTTCCGGAGTTCTGATCCATTTCACGCATCTCCATTTCCCGCACTCATCATATGGAGTATGACCTACTGTTCAGCGACATCACTTCCTGCTTTAAAATGAAGGGCTCTGTGGTTAGCGAGCGTATAGAGTGGAACTGAATCAGTGAAATACAGAAGGAATTGAAACATTACACTAATTCTTTAGTCTTGCACAGTACTGAAAGTCTGTAAGTCCTGTGATGCTTCATTTCCTTAATGTCCAGGTCATATTTGCAATGCAAGAACAATGCTTTTACAATTTTTTTCTAACGTTAACAAACTAAAGAGAAAAAGAAATAATGCAAAATGCAGTTTGTGGAATATTTATGGTCAGTGCATCCTCACTTTGGGGATGTTTCAGATTCTTTCCTCTGCTGAGATGTTATTTGCAGATGTGAGAAGTGAGAGTTTATTAAACTCAATGCAGGATCAGCTTCTTCCAGATCGCCGCTTCCTCAAAGTGAGTTTCACTGTAGCGGAAAAGGCAATTACAAATAATGAGGTGAGAGAGACTTATGGGGAAATACTGCCTGACGCTGGTTTAGTTAATGTTACTAACGCACACATAAATGCGTAAATCTTATATGTATCTAATATATATGTCTGCAGTGCAGTTTGCAATACAAAGTTGTTTCATTTTACACATTTAATGCATGAATAAGCAGCTCTTAATAGAGAAAATAATGAGTGTAGCTACAATCATGTAACAATTGATTTCAAGAAAACACTTTTGTGAATGGATATGTGAATATGAATATGTTTGTGTGTATGTGCACTGTGCAGTAACCGAAGAAAAACTAATAGAAATACATAAATGTATATTTATTGTCTCTTTTTCTTATCTCAATTTAGACTGCAAACTATATTATTTTTGCTGTGAGTTTTTGTGTGCACATTCGTCTTTGCATGCACTTGCAGTTTACAAAAGTATATTTATAACTGAGTGTAATAAATGAAGCAGTATAATGAGCAGATTATGACATCATGTGAACATGCCTGAAATGCATTTAAAGCCGTTTCTTCCGCTGGTAATTATGCATGCATTGGACTCCGCAGCAATAATCCCACAGACGGCTCTGACGTGTCTGAGATTAATGCGCAAGAAAGACTAGATCCCGCTCACCTAAGCCTGAGAAAGACTCTCATTAAAACGACCATTCTCACATAACCTGTCATCTGCAGGGACATCCCAGCAGCACGCACAAACACACACACACACACACACACACACGTATTTCTATCAGTGCCTGAGCACGTCATGAACACCGGCACACGCTCACGGCTCAGAATCTGCACCACCGAAAGCTCCTCAGATTTCAAAATCTATACGCAGTCCCATTTAAGCAGGTGCACGGATTCAACATGGACGCCCTCATGGTCTGGGTAGGAGTTGCAGAGAAAACGGGAGGCGGCTGGTGCACAAAGACTAAAAGAGTGACAAAAGATTAATGTGTTGCATCTTAACTCGCTTTGCACACTCTCTATGTTTGTTTTTAGTTGTGCTGATGCATCAAACCACAAGCTGAAGTCTCAAGGTCAGGGAAAACACTGTGATGATGACAGCCAACCTTGTGTTGAGCCACAGCGAGCGAACAATATTAGCTCTGATTAAACTAAAAGTGAGAATTCTGCCACGTCATTCAAAACCTAGATTTCTTTCTTCTTCTTTGAATATAGTGACCAGTCTTTGCAATATAATTGAAGTCAATGAACTCTAACACAACAAAGAAATCCTTTTCCAGCCACAACATTGGTTGTTAAAGCAGCATTATATTAATTCTGCCGTGGAAAAAGGTGATCTTTGTTTTCAGGCCTCAACCTAAAATGAATCTTACAGTAAATTGAGTTTTGTTTAGTTGTATATTAACACAATCAGTACATTTAAATATTCTGAGCATGTTTGCATACTATGTGAATGAGCGATGCATGAATGAAAAAATTAATGAATGCATGAATTCACAATTTAATGAACAAATGAATGAATGCATGACTAAATGAACGATTAAATTAGTTTATAAAATAGTGAAAGCATGAAAAAATGATTAAATGCATAAATACTAGAGCTGCACGAATGACCTAAATGACAACGATTCGGCTGTGTCTAATAAACCTTTCAGAGAGCAGTTTTCATGTATACGTATGAATCAGACAGTCTTCACAAACAGACTTTTCAACAACATAGTATCATTATTTTTGAGTTGCAATCATTCAAATTATCATAGAAGTGCTGGGACAAAAGTTAATAGTTTTGATATAAACACTGATGTCAACGGTAGTGACCAAAATAGAGCAAATCAGCTTTTGAAAATAACTCGATGCATCAAATAAAGATTGTATTAATTGCATCATTACACCAGTAGGTGGCGAGAAGTGATGGTTAAAAATTTATTTGTAATTGAATCATTCGTTCAAGAGATTTGTTCAAAAACACTGATTCATCCAGCAATGAAACAAGTGAAGACTTCATGAGTGAGTCATTGAATCATTCATTCAGTAAAAACAATTCTAATTTGTTGTGCATTTTAAATAGACGACAGCAATTAAAATTGACAGAACCTCTATAAATTACATTATTTTGTTTAGTTGTCTATTCATAATTGTGATTTTAATTAACAAATAATTGAATTAATGCACAACAAAAATAATTATTAAATTAATTCAAAAATATAAATATGGAAAAATGTACTTAATGCATGAGTATAGTAGTATATATATATATTAGTATACATTAATGAACAAATAAATGAAAAATCAACCAATGAAAGAATGCATGACTAAACAATTGAAATTAAATAAAAATGAAAAAAGTATGAAAAATAGCTTAATGCATGAATTACAGAAATAAATTAATGAACAATTGAACTGAAATTAACAAATACATTTTTAATTTAATGCATGTATAAATTAACGAACAGATAAATTAAATAAATGAATGCACAAAAAAAGTTTTAAATTAATTAAAAAAAAGAAATACGGAAAAATTGGCAATACATGAACATGAATAAGCAAACAAACTTAAAATATGAACAGATAAAAGAACGAGGCATGAATGAGTGAATGAGTGTGTTGGTGTCTGTAGGGCACAAAGGAGGCCGTCTGCTTCAGCATGCCTGATCCAGCACTGTAAATCTGATCATCTGTGAAGTGCTGAGATGTGACGCCCACCCTGGGGAGCCGCAATAATCCACCACACATTCTCACTTTAACACACAAATAAACTCTCTAATACACACATGCATACAAACACACACACAAAAACAGCCTCACTGCTAAAGTGCAGTCATTCAGTAGTGATGCACTGATTCAGGGCGACGCAGCATTTTTCTTTATCACCAGTTGCTCGCAAAATGATGGGACAATAATTAAAATTTCATACGCGTAATTTCCCGTGATAATAAAATTCAGTAAATGATTAAATAAATGAGTAAATAAACAAGTAACAAGCATACTTAAACTCGTTTGCTTATAATTTGCTGATGCAGGTAGGGGGAAATATATAAAAATTTGTGCCATCAATCGATTAAAAATATTTACTAATTGATTGAGCATGTTTCTGTAATTAATCGTGATCAATCCCTAACATTGAAGTTTTTAATATATTTTCATATTCTAATAATTTCACAGTTAATTGTAGAAATTATTCTATTATTCTATTACACACAAATTATTGTAAAAAAACAACATATTTAAAAACTTAATTTTAAAAGTTATTTTTTAAAAATTTGGTCTAACAGATAGGAAATATACAAAAATGATCAATAACGTAGCCATATCGTACAGCGCAGCCAAAGGATGATGGGAAAAAACGGATGCTGCGTTAATTGCGAAGAATATTTTTAATGCGTTAAACTGAATTTTTCTTGTGTGCATGCGTTAACTTGACAGCCCGAAAAATTTCTTGGAAAACTAACTTCACATCTCTCAATTAAGACATCATTGAGATGACCAGCTTCCATCATGACAAACCTGGGTGAGAAAATCTGAGATGCGCAGTGTTGATGCACAGATGCTGTGTTTTGATCATGGGTGGGTGTCAGAGCTGCCAATCTGTCACAGATGAAGAGAGGACTTTCCAATAACGATCTACAACACTTACCACATGTTTGCCAATGTAAAAGAGTCACGTGTGTCGAGTGTCCCACTTCACTGCAGTTCTCTGTGATTAAACAAGTCATAAACTAACAATGTTTGAAATTTAGTAAAAGGGAATATTTACTATTAATAATACGATTTTTTTTATTATCATTTATTTTATTAGATCATTTAAATACAGAATATATAATTTTTCAGTTAAAGGGACTATGTGTAGTTTATGTATTTTTATTATCTAAAATCAATATTTTTATTCATAAATATGTCCTCAATGGTTTACAAATACCTCTGCCAATTATCTGACTTATCCTCGTAAACAAAGAATTTATTATCTTTATATACATATGACGAGTAGGTCCACGGAGGCTTCCATGTCGTTCCGCCATCTTGAAAAACTATAATAGCAGAGAGGGACAAAAAGTACTAGGCCAACGCGTTTCCACAACGGGTTATTGTTCAGAGCCAGTGTCACGTGACTGAAAGCAGCAGAACCGGAGGAGCAGAGCAGCGAGAGACGCTTCACGGCCCGGCAAGTTTAAAAGGCTGCATTGCACTGGTATTATTCATACTGTAACATTCGTTTGTTCGTTGTGTCAAGTTACAGTTTGTTTGAAATAACAAACCTGTTCACCCGAAGGAAAACTCGACAAAGTGCTATTAGAAGGCATCCTGTCATGGCTTTTTGGTACATAACAGCTACCGTAGATGCAACACGCATTTGAAAAAGCGAGGCGCTGGAGAGCACAATTTGCTTGAATGCAAAATACAATTTCACCACTAGATGGGAGAAATTCCTACACAATGTCCCTTTAACGTAGCCGAACGCATGGAAAAGAGCAGCATGTGCATTGCATGGTATCTCCTTTTGTGTTCTACGAGAGCAAGAAAGTCACATGGGTTTGGAACGACATAAAGATGAATAAATCATGACAAAACTAACCCTTTAATGCATTCACGAAACCATCCCACACATTTCTGCTCAATGCTTTTATGCCTGACAAACAGAGCTCTTGACTAGAACAACAGCTAACGCGTCAGCAGCATGACTACACCACGTGTGTCCTGACATTTCATGGCCTTCATCGCCATATTCTCCTGTGCTCGTTGATGAGTCCCAGCATCACGAGGACCGAGCGAGGCCGACGGGAGTCTCTTAACACGACTGAAGTGTCTGTAAATGATAGAAGCGCATCAGTGTGACGCATCCGTTTCAAGAGCACACGTTCCCTTCACTCCCTCTCAGATGTCAATACCTGACCACATCTGATTATATAAAACAGCAGATAAGACTAGTAGGATCTAGTATTTGCACAGCATGTTCATTGATTTGGCCAGAGGAAAGCTGGTCCCTCGACTGAGCCTGGCCCTTTTTCTCCATTTCTGTCACCGATGGAGTTCCTTGATATTGTAGCCTCTGGGGACACATGATTTTCAGCAATATTTCTGATTCGAGTGTCGGATAACTGGACGATGGCATCACGGTTTTCTACAGAGCTGCTTTAATTGAACCCATTTCATATTTGATGATTTTTATCATTGGACGAAACTGAATCAACACTGAACTGACTTCAGCTGAACAATGACACTATTTTCTTTCAAGAGCTGTTTTACAGCAGAATTGAACCCTGTTTACATTGAATTATTATTTTCCGGTTTCAAAATTCGATATTCATATGATAAATATTGATATTAAACATTTACGAAGAAACATGGAGAAATGGGAAAACAGCGGGACGCATCTAAAACAAATCAAAATAAGAAATAACTTTGTTCTGATGTGCATTGTATATTAATGCACTAAGTTGCAAGTAAACATCCTAGAGTTTGACTACAAAGATTACTAGCTAGAGGAATTGCTTATTCTGATAATTACGTCAGTTACATTTTCTTAATATATATAATTAGACTAAAAAACCCCTCTAGCAAGAAGAATTCTTCTGAATATTGATGTTTTATCATATTGCTTTTATCGTTGATTTATAAAAGCAAAAAGCCAATTGAGGCCATAAATTATAGAGATTTTAACATGACCATGTTTTAAAACAGTGAAATCATTATTGGATAGTGTTAATTTCATCAGCTATTTTTTTATTTACTCTTGTCCTGTCTCAAATTTACTTTCTTTTTTTTTTTAAATCATATTTAGTCAATCTTATTCTGTTTTGTATATAAACTTATATTGATTTATTTTATTAACACACTCTCTACATTATGAAAACTGGTAAAACAAGACACTTCTCGAAATCTAAAACAGTGAAATTCCTAATAGTAATTCTAATAATTCCAAATCACATGAATGTTTTTCTATTAAAACAGCAACAAAGACTGTGTATTGTCAAACAGAGGTTGCGTAAGAGCATTCAATCAACAAACAATACAGTCGATATTCATGTTTTGATTTATTACAGTTTTTCACTGGAAACGTTTGATGGCAGATTTAAATCACAGCTAACAGCGGATGTAGTTTTCCAGATTGCAAAGATTAATTAAAACACAGGGCAGAAAATGTCTCGTTTTAAGTGAAAATCTCTGATTGGGGGATTTAAACTCTTGACATCTGGCAACCGCCAGCAAGAAAGCTCGTAGAGGCTTGTTAAAAACTCTCTGTAATATTTTGTCTCCTTTTTAAAAAAATTTTTTTTTTTACAAAAATATATATTTTTTAACTACATCTTAGTCTCACAATTTTTCATCAACGATATTGCATTTTAATATAGCCACAGTTATCCTCATCATCGGCACATATTAGTAGTGGGAAAAAAAGTCTTTCGTCATAGTTTTTGTTAACGAAATTAACACTACCCTTGATAAATCATTTGTTGGTGAAACAGCAGGATAAACAACTACATCGTGATTAGATTGGGAAAATAAAAATTAAAGGCAAATAATCATATATTTCAATACATTATAATACCCATTAAATAACTGGTAAAAACATTTATTAGCCACTGTGTCAAAAAAAGTCAATTTAAGTTATTCATTCATATAAGTGTGATATAATAACATTCGCCATTAAAGTCCCCATGTGGTGAAAATCAAGCTTTTTAATGTTGTTTATATGTCTATGTGGTGTTTTTAATATGCTTTAAGACAAACCATGTGTAAATTTATAAGTTAACAGCATTGCTGAGTATTTTCTCCTTAAAACTGCAGTGAACAAAAGTCAGTCTCAAAAACACGGTTTGAAATCGCTGGTGTTTCTGACGTCACAAACTACCTTGTAACCAATCAGATCAACATGTGATCGTCAACGAGTGGATCTCTGAGCTGAGTGAGTGAGTGGAGGCGGGGCTCATTCGCATATTCATAGAGCCGCGTATACTAAATGAGGCAAGGGTGTCGAGTAGGCTTGCTACGATAGTCGGTGTTACACGGTGTTCATTTGCAACACTGGTTTCATCACTTGCCCACCATGTCAATTTTTTTTCAGTTTAAAGCGCTAAAAATCTTTAACACAATTAAAACGCTGCATCCGTTTTTTTCTGTCACCCGTTGACTAGCGTTGTACGATCACGCTCTTATTAATGCAAATGCTTTTAAACCATTCAAGCGTGACAAGACAAAAGAGAACCTTCCTTAGTTAATTTATAGCATCAAATAAGCATGAATAAACATCAGGAAGACTGTCGTGGAAAGACGTCAGTTCTAGGGCTGTGGTGGTATGGATTTTTTCTTACCGCGGTTGAAAAGCAAGATATTACCACGGTATAGCGGTAAACCGCTTTAAATGATTTTGACCACTTTATTAAGTTTTCTTTTGTAGAAAGCCTTTCTTTAAATTACGCTTTGTATAAATTGTATCTTAATTTTAATCACTGTTTCATTAACTAATTGCCTGGAATTAATAAATAAGAAGCAAATATAGCAGACTATAATCAGGAGGAACGTGGAAGCGCCGGTGCGATCTCTTGAATCCATCATTAGAAATAATCCATGTCATTAGAATCAATGAATCCATATCATTAGACACAACGTGCACTCATGTGTAGGCCAATGGTTTTTTGGGGGGGGGGTTTGCGGTGATGACGGTGCCGAGCTCAGACCCGCGGTTGGAGTCACGTGACCGCGGTATTGCGGTAACCGTCCCAGCCCTAGTCAGTACACAGTTTTTCAAGTTCAAATCCACCAACGTTAATCTTCTAACTCTCCTGACTTATGATTGGTCAGATCGCCTGTCAATCAAACTCCCTGCGACAAGTGAATTGACGCCAATTTAAAAGTGAAAGTAAAATGTAGTGCCGCACCAGCTTTTTAAAAGCGATGTAATTATTTTACAACCCCCCGCCCCCGCCTCCCCGTCACATCTCTAGTGTAGAGTTACAATCAAACTATTTTAAGGTATGAAGTTTGTTTTCAAGAAAAAAAACATTTAAAGATGTAATTTTGGTTTCAGTTTTAAGATATAGGGGGACTTTAAAACAGCACACATAATCACAAAATAAACTAGTTGAGGCCCACCTGCTCCCCCTCTTCTTCACGCTGACAGCTCTGCGTCAGTCCCTCTGTAACCATATATACACGCTGCCAATTAGCATCCCCCACCTGTCGTGCCAGTTCAGTGGCGTAGGCATCTGCTGAGTGTGAAATTGGCCACAGCCGATCTGACTTTCATCCGTGAACTCTGCCAAACCCCGGCTGCGTCTTAACGTCGGTGGGCCACGACCTCCAGCGCCAGACTGACAGAGGGACGCTCTGCTATACACACCTACTCTCAATGGATGCGGTCACATCATGTTTCGCCCTGTTTATTGGGCGATGTAACGTGATACGCCGGATACGGACTGCTTTCGGGCCACGTGCAATCAGAAGCGGAAAAGAACTTGTTTTAATGCATTATGAATGTAATTTAAAGGTTCATTCGTCAACATTAGCTAATGTATTAACTAACATGAACTAACAATGAGCAAAACATTTGTTGCAGTATTTATTAATCTTTGTTAATGTTAGTTAATAAAAATACTCCTGTTTATTGTTTGTTCATGTTAGTTCACAGTGCATTAACTAATGTTAACAAATACAAACTTTGATTTGAATAATGTATTAGTAAATGTTGAAATTGATATTAACTAAGATTAATAAATGCTGAAGTATTGTTCATTCTTAGTTCATGTTAACTAAGGTAAGTTAACTAATTAACCTTATTGTAAAGTGTAACCATAACATTACTGTCTGTTAGTTTAAACTGAAAACATCTATTTATCTTCTATGAATCTATGTCTCTGTTCCAAAACCTGATGAGCCAACTGTCTACATAGGGAGCTACCTTCTAAGAAAGCATTATAACTGATTAGGAACTTTTAAGAAATTATTTGGAATGCGTTTACATTTATATTTTAGGCTGGGCGATATGACCAAAAAAACTATAAATATCTTAATTTACCATTAATGGGGAAGGAAATGCTTTCCACAAATTTGTTACACCTTAAGAATGAATGTAAACATGTATACTTGTTTGTTCACAATTAAACTCCACAGCTACTCAACTACTTTTTAAGTATTACTCCAGTCTTCAGTGTTACACGAGAAATCGTTCTAATATGATGATTTGCAAGCTCGAGAAACATTTATGGTTATTATCAATTTTGAAAACATTTTTGTTTTGCTGCTTCATATTTTTGTGGTAACCATGATGTTTTTCTGGATTCTTTAATGAATAGAAAGTTCATAAGAACAGCATTTATTAATCTTTCTATGCATACTTTTGATTGGCCACATTTGTCAATTATTTGAACAATCAATCGTATACAATTAATTATAATAATTAACAGTACCAGCAGCCTTCTTTTCAAGTGTTTCTTGAAGGTAAAAGCAAACATATACGTATCTTCAATACGTCTAAGACCACTGAGATGACGATCACTGGCACAAGTGCTCTGTGCTATTTCTGAAATGCATCTGTCTGCGTTACTAATAAATCTTCATGACTCCAGTAAAGTGAATGAACCGAGCGGCCGTTAAACAACATGTTTGTTTTTAAG